>NC_071472.1:45036143-45383643 GCF_028500815.1 Rissa tridactyla
GCTCTTCAGAGCACCCCATTGCGATGCGCTCGTACTCACCATCTGGGTATTTTAAAGTAATTTCAAGTAAACAGCAGCAACACAATTTCAGCCCAGTTGCTATTACAAATATAACTTCTATTATTCTTTTAAACAGGTGTGTATAAAAGTATTTTAGAAGTCCTGAGGTTTGTAAGGCATCTGCCTGCAGCCAGAAGACAGGACTGTTGGGGGAACCACAGCCCTCGGTAAAGGGGAGGCCAGGCAGGACACCTTTAGCATCCAAACTGGTACTACACTAAACTGGTACCTGCCTGCAAGCATCTGAATGCCCCCTGGGATTCAACAGAAAGTGTGTGAAAAAGAAATATTGCTGTTATTCCAGGTGATCATATGCCCTATAACGGTCCTGCAACACGACTAGGTTTGACAGCCCTGAGATGGCCACGCTCCCAGCTCCGGCTGTGTCTCCTCTGCGCTGAAACCCCGGGGCTTATTCTGCATGTTCTGGCCCAGGCCAGAATCCATGCACCATCATTCGCATACAAAATTTCTAGGAGATCCTGTTTTCTCCAAGGGTAATTTTCCTCCGCAGGAAGAAAAATGAACCATTTTTAGTTACTTGCATGAACACGTACGTGAAAAAGCTACCACCGAAACTAAAGCAGGTCTGAGAGGACAACAGAGCATCAAGATTTCTTCTCTTGACTCACCCAAATCAAGTCACCCAAAACAAGTCCAGTTTCCCCAGCAGCCTCCCCACAACCAGCTGCACTGACGAGACGAGGAGGATCCTGCAGCGCTGACAGTGATGTCTAACTGCTTGAAATGTGTCTGGGAACACACGTCTCTGCTGAACGCTCCTGGTGGAAACCCAGTTCCTCTCTAACACTTGCAATAATTGCACCATTATCAAATTAAATACACAACTCCACCTTCCACAGGAAGAACGCTCTAAAGCAGAGCGACAAACATCTGCTCGGGGTTTCTACCATCAAGCTACAGGAAGACAGATGACCACAAGATGAGAGGAAAACCCTTGAGAGTTGTTATTAATAAGCTAAGAGCTCACTTTCAATTGCACATTCAGCTTGAAATCTCTCGCTTTTTGCTGAGCATGGTCATCCAACGGTCAAACCTGCCAGCTCCTGCAGAAGTGCCGAGTTTGTGGGCAGCTTATCTGGATGGTACGTTATAATGACAGCTTGGACGTCCTCCTTCTTTGTGCCACTGCGGAGAGGAGCCCTCTCAGGACTTTGTGTTGTCACCGCTGCTCTTCCAACCAGGCACATACAGCAATGAACTCAGAAACTTGCCCTTCACAAGGCTTTTGTGGGGGTGGTTTCCCTCCCAGTACCAAGCAATACCTAACCTGGCCTTTAGCAATTCCCCTTTCCACCCTAAGCCCCCAAAATCTCTAGTTTAAGAAGGTTAAACTGGAGCCTCTGGTCTTTAATTTCTAGGTATCTGGAGCCTTCAAAAATGTTTTGCGCTTTAGCATTAGAAAATCGTCTGAAGGGATTGCCTTGCACACTGACCTGCTTTCAATTAATAAACTCACCTCAGATGACATGGGCAGGACACTAAGTTCAGGTGAGCTTAACTGCTACCATCTCTGCTCTCTACCATGAGCTTAACTGTTTCTAAAAACAGTGCTGACCATGACGTCCTCTCAAAAGGCACTCTGAGAAAGGGAAACCCCCAACCAATCAATAAAAGGAAAGAGAAGGCAATTTGATATATATAGCAAGTCCCCTGCTTATCTAGCAGCAAGAACTGCATAAATCACACACACTGTCCCTTCCCCGCTGCCAGCTTCCACCAGGACAGGGTATGAAGACGGCCACATGATAACCTTGGTACTGAAAGAAGCCTGAGCATTTATACTCACCTGCTGTAGTTCACACAAATTTTTTTTTAGCGCTAGGAACAGAGCCTGGGATTTCTTACCTTTAATAACTGACTGTATTAAAACTGATTAAGGATCAAATTCCTGCCTCTAAAAGGTTTAGGATAAAAATGAAGCATATCTAAACACAAAGACAAATCTCAGGAGGCAAAGGGATTTCTATCGTCTTTGCTCAAATACGAGATAGTCACCTTCCTCCCATCAGCACATAACTAACATGCACAGATGAAATCCTGTGGCCACCAAAACCAGCGGCAGATCTATTAGCAATTTCAGCCAAAGCCAGATTTTCCTCAGCATTGCGTTTTCATTTCAGCACACGCTCTGCCATGCAAGCCAGCACCCAGGGCTGCAGCACAGCACCTCTCTGTGCCAGACGCACCGGAGAACAGGCAGAGCCAAAAGCTGCGTCTTTGAAAGAAGCCAGAGTCACAGCATTCAAGGAGGTGTCCCGCTCCCCATCCTCTGTTGCTCCAGTAACAACCCTTTCTCTGCGATTTTTGGGGGCCAGGGGAAGCGGGAGCAGCAGCACAGCCATCCGCAGCACAAGAGCGGTGGGATCCCACCTGCCGGGCTCCCAGCTCCCCAGGGATCTCCCATGGATGAGCTGGCTGCTCGTTCAAACTCTGACTGCTTTGTCATTAGCAAAACATCCTGAAAATGTGACTTCCTCTGCTACAAGTCTAAGCAACTTCCTCTTGTATTTCAATAAAAGAAGGCAAGCCTACAGGCAGAACAGTTTCTGTCGTACTTCTGGAAATTTCTCTACTAAAAACACCTGTTGAAGAAGGAAAGATGCAGTAGAAGAGAGAGAAGGGGAGGGAGAGGGTTTAGCTTTTCATCAAGTCTGTGTTTTATTATAAAACAAAACTGTTAGTTCACTTCACAGGGCAAAAATACTTTTGCTTCCTCTTTTGCCTCATTTAGCAATGGCAATGAAAGCTCTGCACGCTGTTTCCTAACGAGGCATTTCGGCGATCTGCGCAGAACCTCTGCATTCAACAGTTTTATATTAAAAAATAATCTCCATTTACTCTCCTTGCTGAACAAAACAAGCTCTGTCTCAGATCACCTTATCCGGCACCGAGAGGTGCTTGGCTACCCTCTTTCCGATGAAACGCAGAGTGCGGGCAGCAGAAAGGTATCTGTCTGCCCGCTGGCGTGCCGGGGGGGGGGTGACACTCCCCAGAGAGCAGGGCTAGCAGGCTGAATATATTAACCTTTGGAATTACAGAAAGGGGAAAGAGCAAAGAACAGAAAAGGTAAGAAAAGATCTCATGCCAGTCCAAGAAGTACAAAGGACAGGAGGGAGGGGTATGAGTCAGTCTCTTGCTGGCACATCCCAGCCCTGGCATCTACTCCCCCTGTGGATACGCATCCAGTTGGTGCTGGCTGCCTGCCGGTAACGTGGCATTCCCTCCGGTAACGCGACATTCCCTCTGGCAGCTGCCTGCAATATGTCTCCAGGCCGCCCTGTAATGAGCACAGTACCTTGGATGCTAGAAGCTACTGGCTCTCCTAACGGGAACAGTCAGTGGTGTGAGTCAGCCACAGGCACAAGAAAGGACATTACCAATTCTTCAGACAAAAGCATGCCTGTTCATTCATTTCTTCTGATCATTTATTCGTCTTAAGGTACTGCAGGGGCTTCCCCGAAGGCCCTACTCCTCTTTAAGTCCATCATATGTCAGCCTGAGGCAGCTCCATTAATTATCACTTCCTGCACCAAGTCTCATCCCTCACCTTCAGCACGCAGAAAAGCTCCTCTCCAACATGGTTCTTCATGCTACCACCCTGCTGCGCTACAGACAGAAAGCATCTGCTCTTCCAGGGTTGCCACTCTGATAATTCACAGTATCACAAACAGAATCAACATCATCACTTAACGTTTAAGGCAAAGATTAATTTTGCTCAGGTCACCTCTCCGAATGACGCTGCCTTCCCAACGCTCCCACTGGGTATTCTCACCAGGCACGGCAGATGCCCACTCGAAGGATCACAGCCGCCAGGCTGAGGAACAGAAATGGGGCTGTCGCAGCCACTGGGACAGCATCAGCAGAAGAACCAGAGCAAAGCTGCTCCACCAGCAACTTTAAGGTACTGTTTCGACTCCAGGCAGAGGAGCACTTGGCACTGCCTTATGAGATGGTGCAATCTGGCAAAGTTACAGGGAAAGTCTGGGACTTGCTCTTTGGTCCCCTTGGGGATTTCTGCGCCTATCTCCAATACACCGGAGTCTCCCACCACGGCCCCTTCCCTTACCGCAGGACTTCTCATGAAAAGATCGTGTGTTCTTGCTGTTATGTGCCTTTTAGTTACAACTGCTGCTAGGACGACGCACCACAGGTTCAAAATCCCCTGGAAAACAGGGACTTCACAGCTTAAACAAGCACTTCTCCTTTGAAATCAAGGTACTTTCTCTTCCCCATAGGCAGCTAAATCCAAACATGAAAGCACAGCATACATCAATAACAGACATTCAGAGCTCAATATACTTTTCACCTGCCTAAGTTAGAGGCAACAAGGCCCTGAGGAAGGCAGCAGGGTGGGAGCTGGAACAGAAAGGATACACAACACTGGGTTATCCCAGGGATAGTAAAGCTCCCTAAATCTAGTAATAGAATTACTCTATCAAGGCACTGTACTGCATGAGCTCTAGTACCAACCCGAGCACAGCGGTGTCAGAGCCAGCATCAGTACCAAAATTCACAATCATTTGGTTAACATACCATCGGCTCAGCTAGGCTACAACTTTTATGCGAAGAGCCACTGCTGACCTCAGCTCTGTCCCTCTCCCTGGACACGGTGTTATTCCCTCTTCCCACAAAAGGAAAAGAGGCAGCACCAGAGCCTTGTGGAAACCAGGTCCACAGATGGAGGAGCTGCCTTGCGGCAAGCAAGCTGAGATTTCTCTTTGCCCAGACTCCCTTTCTCCCTGTTCACAGCTACTTGCTGGGTTCACACGGATATCCATGGCCTCCGGATGTCACTACATCGCTGGAGAAGGTGCACAGAAACAGGGGGCACTGAGAGCTTTCCTAGTCGCCTCGTCAGCCGCTTGTAAAGGGCGTGGATATGAAAAATGCAAACCAGTAGCTCCCCGACAGAGAAATATTAAGCGCTGGCACTTTCTAGAAGCAGATGATCTCCCTTCCATACCAGGCAGGTGACGAACGGCCTTGTACAGGTGAGAGAGATGTTTGCAGAGGACTGAGAAGAGCCAGGCACGTTGTCTAAAAGCACAAAGGATTCAAATAGACAGAAAGAAAAGCTGATACCCCAGACAGAGGGGACAAATAAATCGCCCTGCGGGGATCCCAGCCATTACAGCGTCTAACCCATTGGGACTGTAGGGAAATGGCTGCCCAGGAGCACGGCAGACACAGAGGCAGGCAGATATTCATCACACCAGGACTCAGCAGCAGTTCCCCAAGTCACGAGGATCTCAGCTTTAAAAAAAAAAAAAAAAAAAAAAAAAAAGGCAGCAGTGAACTGTAGCATCAAAGGAAATAACTCCCACATATAGAGGACATAAAAGTGTCAGGCTGTGACAAACCCTGGAGTCACACCACTCGTCGCACTGCAGGAGCATCAGAGAGGGAACGAAGGTCTGACAAGGGCCCAGATCTACCCAAGGGTGCAGGAAAGTTGACAACAGGATTCCAAAACATCAGCTGTACTTCAGCCCAGACAGAGGGAAAATTTAACACTCCAGGACACTGGTAATGTACAGCAGACACAGCATCTTTAGCAGTACATAAAGCATCTTTAAAAAAAAAAAATAAATCTCTGGTGCTTCCAGAGGACCTCACCAAATTCCACTTTGCTGTGCATCTTCCCGCCAACCCCTCCAAATATGTTACAGCTGTTTTTCCCCCCTCCAAACACAGCCTTCTGCACCCCCGCCACAGGCTGCTCCGTTTCACACCTGACTGCAGCTTCCTCCAGCCCTGTGCCTGAAGAGACTGACTTCCACCTACCCAAGCAGGACCTTCAGGGCAGCACAGGCTTTTTGGTCTGCACCCAGATGCCATGGGATCGCTCCAAAGATTTCAGCAAGATTAGAGCATTTTAGCCGTTGGGGAATTCAGTCTAACATTAGAGAAGGCAGGCAGAAGTGGCTTTGGCACTGGGGCAGCCGCAGCCCTGACCTGGTGGGAGGCAGGAAGGGGGCTGTGCAGTCTGGCCAGAAAGCAGAAGCAAATGATGCCGACTGGGGTGAGAGACAATGACTCCAGGGCTCCTTACAGCCTCCTAAACCTACAGCTGAACCCCCCGGATCACGAGGAACCCCTCAGGTGATGGGTGGTACCTGCAGGCAAGCCGTGCTGCAGGAAGCACAGGCACCGACCCAAGCTCAGGGCTGGCAGCCAGCCACGCTCTCCCCGAGTACCCTCGGCAAGATGTTCTCAAAACTGGGTGTAGGTGCCTCATAAATGAGATACTAAAGAGGACAATGGCTTCTCGGTCACATTAAGAGAGTGACATAGAGTTCTACCTGGCTCGTCACGTTGTGTGCTGGTGGTACCAAGTGCTATGTGCCAGTCATGCTCCAGCAATAAAGTGAAATTCCGCCAACCACTTTGAAAGATTTTTAAAAAAAAAAATTTATTGTGAATCCAGTTGAAATAACAGAGGCCACTGAATAGATTTATGCTGGTTTGCCACAAGGCACTCATCCACTCAGAGAAAGCTGGCTACTTCAACAAGTTTATAGAATAAAACAAAACAACAAAACCCTCTGAAGCTTCCAGAAGGAACAATGCAAACTGCACCCCTCGCTCGGAGCAGTTCTCGGTTTCAACAGAGACCATCAGAGAAAAAGACTGGCAGAGTTTAAGCAATTGAACTGACTGTAAAAATATAAATGCTCTGAGGGTCCTTACCATAAAGCTGTCACTCACAAGCAGTACCATGTCCAAGCACGTTCTGCCAGAGAGAACAATTCCACAATTTCATTTTGCAACGAAGAACTGGTCAGGTTGGAAAAGGAACTATGACTCCGCTTTCCAGTCTGTGTTGAGCCATGAAATGGAAGAAAGCCGAGCTCTAGTGAATACCCTGTTGTGAATGTGGGCTTAAGTTCAGATACAAGACTTTGCCCCCGAGCAGATAACTTGTGAGCCGTGTCTACCTATGCCTCTGCTGCCAGGACAGACTCCTCCAAAGAGGGGTGGAGCTGACAGCAGTCAGCAGCCTCAGCAAAGTCACCAGATTTGGCCTCTTGCTATGTCTCAGGCCAACACAGAGCTCATACTTTGCTATCAGAACAGTTCCATCCACTTTATTCCTAGCTAATACCATTCCCAAAGCTTTGGTAAATCTCAGTCCTCATCGCCATCCCTCCTGTGAGTGCCATGCCACATCCTGTGCAGCGCAATCAGATCTGCACTCTTGCAAGAGACAGCATGATATTTCTTTCCCCCAGGAAAATAAATATTGGCAAAAGCAAAACTCTATTGTGCATGCCCAGGACAGCTGACCTTCACGGGGTTTAGAGTGCATGAGATCAGCAGTATCAAACACAGTGTTGAGCAAAGACTCCACCTAGAAGATAAGCGATATGATCAGCAAGGGAAGGAAGACTGGTATTGCTCATATCAGAGACTATAAGGAATAAGACACCTTCAAATGTACACAACAAAAAAGGAAGCCTCTGAGGCCAATAACTTGATACGTGTTGAAGCACAATATACAGACACATAACTCTCCCCTCTTGGGATAGGCCCTGGGCAGGCTTCTCCCTCTTGAAAAAGAAATCTGAGGGCATCTCTCAACTGGGAAAGAGCAACAAAGTCAAAATAATAAGTAACAACAAAGTCACTCCCACTGCTAAAAGCAGGAGCTGCCTGTTTAGTTTTGGTGTTGCTATGTCCCACTGACATTATCTCCCCTAGGAAAGGCAAGACACTGCTTTCAAATATACCATAGATCACTACAATCTGCAGAAAGATGCTGCAAAACAAAACCCATGCAAAACACCTTGCACAATTCGATTCCCATCTCCAGGGAAAGAGAAGGAGCAGGACCCCCTAGCCCAGAGGCAGACCCAGGTACAGCAGAGGAATGGAGGCTCCAGGCCCAAAGCCCAGCACAAGGAAGCTGAGCACAACCCAGCGGGAGGGCTGTCAGGGGGCCGTGTTGGAAGGAGTCTCGACAGACCCTGAACCTCCATGTGTGCCAAACCCTCTCGGCAGCCGTCAGACTGACCAAACCAGAGATAAATGAAGCAAAGCTGGAGGGAAATAGATGGCAGGTAAGGGGGATGTGTGTGTGCAGCCCAAAAAGGACCTCAAGAGCTTAGAGAGAAGGGCTCTGCGGTACCAGCATGTGCTCTCTGGCAGGAAAACAGGCTCCTTTCAAGAGGGATTCAACCACTGGATGCGATTCAGTTTCATTTCAGCTCAAGTTCCCAGTGAAGAGAACCGATTTTCCTGTATAGGCAAGGAATGGGGCACCACGTTAGCGTACACAGCAGCACAGTGCATTAACTGCTGCTGGAGCCTTTCAAATCAAACACAACGTCTAACGCTCCGGCTGCAAAGCTGAAACACCTCGCACTAGGCAGCTTCCTTCCTCGCAGAAATTCATCATCTCCGACAGAAAGTATGCCCAGTTTCCTGGGATTTAGTTGTGGGCCACAAGGTGCAGATGCGGTTCTACTTGTTGCAAAGGCAGAGCGCAAGAGAGCAAACAAACAACACGCACTCGAAAGTAGGCCTGAACGGGTATTTACTATTTATAAGCTAATCATCTGATCCCTCCTAAGGGAAATCCTATCCTTTCAGGCTGTTGGGAGTGCACGTAACTGCACAGTCTCAGCAGGACTGCTAGGAAGGAACAGAAGGGAAGCAATTATACCGGAGAGGAGTGCACTCAAAGTGCCCAGACAAAATTCCTCCCTGCTCCATAACAGCGCAGGCATCCTCCTGGAGAACAAGCCAGGGATTACGAGCAGGGATTAATCTGTTACGCTAATTTGCTAAGAGCAAAGTAATTTTTTAAATAGCTCTCTTCTCCATTCATCATTATCTAAAAAGGGCTCTGATCTAGTTCTGCAAATGTTGACATTTTCCTGCAGGCAGCAATAGAGGAGAGCCTCACAATAAGCGCCCGCATCGAAATCCACACCAACAAGCAGAAAACTGTGGCTGGCTGGAGCTACCTTGGACGGTGGGGAAGCAAGGACGGAAAAGAAAGGTATGAACTTTCATAATTGCTTGCTAGTTATTAATTATTCCTGCCCTGGGAAGTTGAGCGTGATATGCAAGTATGCAGCGCTGATTTTTTTTTTCCCCTTTTTCTCCTGCTCACACTTCTCCCTGATAAAAATAATCTGGGATAGATTATACTGCTTGACTTTCTTGTAAAACAATGCTCAGTCATTTCCAACGCAACTGCACACACTCAATGCAACAACACACAGCCCCAACAACCTCATTTTCTCTCTAGCCTCCTTTTATTCACTTACCAAACCATTACTGAGAACAACTCTCCCCCTTAGATGACAGCAACCTCTAAAGATGAGCTGAGGATACAGAATAGGAGGGGAAATAGCTCTGTCTCAAGCAGCACAGGTTAAAGCCACATCTCTTGGAGGAGAAGGCCCAGCTCCCAGAGCAGTCTTCACAAACGGGGCAGGCAAGAGCCATCCAGGCCTGGTGCCACCCTTCAGGTGAGCAGAGCTCAGCGAGACGCAGGCTACTGGGAGGGGGAATCGCAGCACGCACCCTCCCCTTCGCCCCCACCACAGCCGGGACAAGGCGAACTTTGACAAGCCCCACGTGAATGAAAAACAAAAGCAAGCCAGTGCACATTTTGGCAGATTGAGATAACACTAAAAGCTGGCACAGTGGGATTCTCCAAAGCCTCGCAATCGTGGTGAGATCTAACCCTAAAGCTTCCCTTGAATTTGGTTTTCTTTTTTCCCTTTTAGCTTGCTACAGACGATTTTGATAGTTGACTATGCAACCCTGTTGGCAAGACAGAAGGGCTGGAAGGACACTGCCATGAAACCAACTGCAATGATACATCTGAGGAAACTTCCTTGTTCAGGCTCTCTCAGAAAAATCAAATAACTGTCACTGCCAGGGTAAACAGATTGCTGCAAATGCAGTAAAGAAAAGGGGAAACCAGATGTTCCTAGAAATTAATAACTGTAAGTAAAACTTTTAAATTTATTTCCCAGTATTCATCTTCATTTACTTATTTATTCATCTTCCAGCGAACACCCTGAAAGACATTACGGCCACTTTACTCCCAAGCAGAGCAGACCACAGAACTTCCCAGGCTGTTAGCTGAGCTGCAATACTTGCCATTGCTTTTATTAAAAAAAAAGAAAAGTATTGAGACCTGATGTAAAAGTTGCCAGAAAATACAAAGTCATCATTGATTTTGGGAAGTTTGCTCTCATGCTTGAATCTCTACCACTTAAAATATACGCTTTGGTTTCCACGCACACACTGGTATACCACCACCAGCCACGCTGAATTCCCACAGTCCAACTTCTGTCCACACGTAACCGCAGACTGACCAAATCTTCTCTCAACTTCTTGGATGAAGCAGATGGAGTTCTCGTCACTGCACAGCAGCTTTTTTCACCTTTAATCCTATCCTCATACCTCATCTCTGAACTCTGCCCAGCTTTCTACCTGCCTTTGCACCACACACGGGTGCAGCAGCATTTACACCAACGAGAGCTGAACAAACGCAGCCTCTGCTCCTTCTCCACAGCCGCAGTGAGGTACCAAAGCCCCCCTCTGCCCACCCAGCTCTATGTTCAACACCGCCATGAACCCATGCAAAAACTACTGCTCCCTAGGATGGGCCTCACCCCTTCCTCCCTTGCTTCTCTGTTGGTGTAACAGACTTTTCCCAAGCAGTTTGCTTGCTCTAGTAATAGATGTGTGGCCTCACCAAAAGCACAGTGCCAAACGAATCAGACCACCATATTGGATCCTCATCTCTCATTTTCCGCTTAGCACTCCCAGTTGCTTATGCACTTCATCAGCTTTTAGCTGCAAACTTTCTTCAGGTCACTGACAAAATCAGCAGTAGGGCCCTTACCAGATCATTAACGTCATGTCCCCAGTGATGTTCTGGGAGTCACCAATTTAACACCGGTTATCATTATTTAAGCTCACCCCCCTTCAGTTAATTCAGCAGGAAAACCCAAAGGCACTGCATCAAACGCTTTAGGGAAACCTATGTTTACAACAAATAGTTGTTTGAGGCTTTTTCACTAAGTGTCAAACCTGCAACAACACTGTCGCCACACCAAACTCTGGCCCCTAGCAGTTTCAAACCCAGCAAGGAGGGGAGGCACCTTCTCCAAGAACCAGCAACGTCTGGGGGGGCCACCGGGCAAACCCCACCGGGGGGGCTGCAGGCGAGAGCATCCTCCGGCAGAATAAGCAGCTCCGCGCCGCTACAGCGGCCGGTGCGGCACAAGCACACCCCACACGCGAGGCCCTTCCCGGTGGGATCCCCCGCCGGCTGGGAGGCAGGGCCGGCCCAGGGCAAGAGGGCAACGGCCGCGCTCCCCTCCCAGGGCCGAGGCCGGCGAGCCGCCCGCCCTGGGGCTGCTGCTGCCGGTACGGCGGGGCCGGGCCGGGCTGGCTGCCTCGGCCCCAGGCCTGAGCCAGCGGCCGCCCCGCGTCTCCTTCCTTCTTCCCCCTGGCGGCACCTCGGGGCCGCACCCCGCCGTCACCGACCACCCCGCAGCGCAGCAGGCCCCACCAACACCGGGCCCGCCCCTACCGACACCGGGCCCGCCACCGCCGCCTCAGCGCTGCCGCCACCGGGCCGGCAGCCGCCCCTCACAGACAGGCCCTGGGGAGGCCCCGCTCACCGAGCGGCGGCGAGGAGGAGGAGCGGGGTCCGAAGGGGGGGCGGGGGGACTACGCCTGAGGAGGGCCGAGGGCCAGGGTCGGGCGCGGGAAGGGGCGGGGGGACCGGCGGGGTCTCACCTAGCTCCGTCCGCGCCGCTCCCGCCTCTGCCGCGTGCGGCTCCCCGCCCTGCCCCCCCCTCCGGCCCGCGCGGCGCAGCCAATCAGCGCCCGGCGCCGCCGGCACCGCCGGCCAATGAACGGAGCGAACGCGTCCCCGCCCAGCGCCGCCGGCCGCCGGGGCACGCCCTTCTCCTCGCCCGCAAGCCTATCCCGTGACCCGCCGCGGCGCGCGGCGCCGGGGTGGGAACCCGGGGCCCGGCGCCCAATGAGAAATCACAGCGCGTCCCGCCGCAGCCAATCGGCGGCCGGTCAGCGCTTCCCCTCAGAAAAGGGCGGGCGGTCAGAGGGGGGGCGGGGGAAGTCAGCGGGGGGCAATACTGGGCGGGGGGGGAAGCCGCCCCCTCACGTGATCGCACGGTAACCACTCACCCCCACGCCCCGCCGCAGGGCCCGCGGGAGGGGGCAGGCCGAGGAGGCGTCGGAGGCGTCCCCCGCGCCGGCCTCTCCCGCAGGCAGGAGCCGCCCACCGGGCCCCTGGTGCAGGCAGGCATCGGGGGAGCCCCTCACGGGCAGCGCCGCTGCCCACCCCGAGGTGGCCTGGCCCAGGCAGCGTGACGCTGGGGCCTTGGCACAGGGTCGGGGCACCTCGGTGTGCGGGGTGTCTGTGGAACAGGCCTGCAGAAGCCTTTGGGGCAGTAAAAAGCTTGTAAGGCCTCCCTGTGTTATCGCCCTGCTCCATGGCTAGCCGCTGCTTGCCTCTGCTTCCCAAAGGGCTGGATGTCCCCCTCCCCCACGGCTCATCCCTGGTTTTCCCCATCATTGGCATGACTTCTGCCATTACCACACAGGTCTCACCCTACACTCAACCTGCCCTGCGAAACAGCCCTGCTGATATACTTGTGGGGCAACCTCAGCCTTTCTTACAGTCCAGATTTCACATTTCAGGCAGGCACCTCTTCCCCCTGGAGGCTGCGGGATGCAGACGGGGATGGTGATCCCTTGAGCGGATGAGGATGCTGCTGGCCAAGGCAGTGTCTCCCTGCCAGCGCCTGAACAGGGCAGCACGAGCTCAGCCCCAGACAGGTCTGGAGGGTTTGAGGGTGTGGGGACGAAGGTGATGTTGGTCCTTTGCAGAGGACTTTCACCTCTGCCTGGCCCAGGGCCTGTGGGCAGAGCTGGCCAGTGCCTGTCCCTGAGAGATGCAGGAGGGCTGGGAGCTTCCTCCTCACCCCGCGGGTGCTGGGTTGGGGTGCTGGGGCTAGTTACATGCGTTCATGATGCGCCAGCGTTGCAGGGATGTGCTGAGCACCCCCAGGAGGAAATCCAAGCATGGCTGGCAAGGGCACAGGGACTCTGGCCCCACAGCCGCTGCGCTCGCAGGCGTGTACAGGGCTATAGGTGACCATGGGGGCATGGGCAGGTGTGAAAAATAGTGAAGGTATTGTTGGCTTTCGCCATAATAACAATGCTATAAATATTTGACT
This sequence comes from Rissa tridactyla, assembly GCF_028500815.1. Taxonomy (NCBI): domain Eukaryota; kingdom Metazoa; phylum Chordata; class Aves; order Charadriiformes; family Laridae; genus Rissa; species Rissa tridactyla. The sequence continues at coordinate 45,049,466 of NC_071472.1, forward strand.
TACAAGGATAACTAACCTTTAGTAAATTAGGAAACATGAGAAACCTCCAAGATAACAACTAACAGCAGCTACGAAGAAAAACATCCGAGAGAACCAAAAGAGAACTTCTCCAAAAGACCCCACCAATGATTAACAGAAGGAAACAGATGCATAGGAGAAGGGAGTTGATGATAATCGATCCTACCAGAAGAAACAAATGCATGGGAAAAGGGAGCTGATCCTACCAGAAGGAAACAGATGCATGGGAAAAGGGAGCTGAAGATCATCGATCCTCAGAAACAATTGTCAGAAGGAAACACACAAATACAAGAGAAAAGGGACTAATGATAATCAATCATCATAAACAATTACTCTGCCTAAAATAGTGAATACGTATGCAATATTGAATGTATGTAAGACATGGGTGAAGTATTAGCTGGTGTGCCTCTGACTTGAGTCATGCACCCAGCGCTGTGCTTTTGCTTTATTGACTTTGTCCCTATAATAAAATAAGTGCCATTTCTGTTTAAGGGGTCTGGCTGTTTATTACAATTTTGGGGGCTCGTCCAGGAGAATTCACTTGGTCCCAGTGGGCTCCGAGACCCCAAGCAGGAGGTGCACCCCACCGATTTCGGCAGCCTGCTCAGAGGACTTCCCGGTGCCTGTTGAGACTCCAAGATGATAATCCCACGAGAGGAGGGACTCATAAAGCAAAAGGGGTAAGCCTCCCCAGGAAAAATCGCGGTAGCCCACAATTCTTGTGCACGAAGACCCAGGCAAGAAAACAGAACTGTAAGTACTGCTTGGTTGGGCGGGTTTGGGGCTTGATTGGTGTGTGTGTGGAACTCGGACCGGACAGTCCGGATCTGGGGAGCAAGTGTGGAGTCTTTCTAACCGCAGTTCCAGTCTCCCGCGAGGGAATTGGCCGGTGAAGAGACGAAGCGTCAGAGATTGAGTGAAAGACAGCCCGGGAAAATTGGGTGCTTGACTGCTGTGGTGAGCGGAAGACAGCCCCAGGGAAATGGGACAAAAGAGAGTCCCAGGGAAAAGGGGAGCGGGAAAGTGCCGGCAGATATACCCCAAGACAGTCCTTCGGGGATAAAATTGGCTAATTGGAATATTGATCTGGATACTAAAAGTAAGGATAAAGTTAAAATGATTCAGTATTGTATGATAGAATGGACAAAGGAACCTATACGAGCAGACCATTTGTATTGGCCTAGATATGGGTCCTTTGAAGGGTGGATATGCCAGGCTTTAAACCTTTATGGAAACGCTGAAGAATCATTCAGCCCAGAGGAGAGTGAATATGCCTCCTGCTGGAAAGGGGAGATTTGGCCAAAAGGAGTTAGTACCTTTAAAATACCTGAGATCTCAAGGGAAGAAAAGGAGAAGTGGTGGGATCCTCTGGAAGTTTTGCCCCCTCCCTACCACCTCCCTCCAACAGCCCCCCTTCTCCAGGGAAAGCGCTGACACCTAGTGCTAGGGGAAGGTCGGACAGGTCTCAGAGGTTAATTGAAAAAGTGTCACTTACAAACTCTCGTAGGTTACAGAGGAAAACTTCTGTTAAAGTAAAGGAACCGGAAGACCAAGACACGGTGCAAGAAACACCAGGAGTTAGTTTATTCCCCTTAAGGGAAGTACCCCTGGGGGGAGCACAAGGGGGGATAGGATTTGTAAACGTTCCTTTGACTCCCACTGAAGTCAGGAACTTTAAAAAGGAATTAAAAGGGTTACTGGAAGATCCAATAGGCCTATCAGAACAATTAGACCAATTCCTATGCCCTAATATTTATACCTGGGAGGAAATGCAGTCAATAATACGTATAATATTTTCTCCCGAAGAACGGCAAATGATTAGAACGGCTGGAATGAGAATTTGGGAAAGGGAAAATCAGCAAGGCCCACCTGGGGACCAGAAGATGCCAATAGTACACCCAAATTGGAATCAAAATGATGTAGAGGGTCGTAGGAACATGAGTGATTATTGAACTTTAATTATTAAAGGTATAAAAGAAGCTGCTCCTAGAGGGCAGAATGTAACCAAAGCATTCGATGGGCAGCAGGGAAGGGAGGAAACCCCGACCGAATGGCTTGAAAGGCTGCGACGTAACATGAGACAGTACTCAGGAATAGATTCAGAGAGTCCCGCGGGGCAAACGTTACTGAGAGTTCAATTTGTTACACACGCCTGGCCAGACATTCGAAGAAAATTAGAGAAACTAGAGGACTGGCAGGATTGGGGCCTGAACGAATTATTGAGGGAAGCTCAGAAAGTATATGTATGAAGAGATGAGGAGAAGGCTACAGCAAAAGCTAAAATCATGGTAGCCACCATGAGGGAAGGAAATATTCAGAAAAATCCCAGGGCGATGGGGGGGATGGGACGGAATCCTGAGAGGCGGGAGGAGACTTTTAGACGGAATCAGATCCCTCCCAGAAGGGGACCATCAGGAACTGAGAAAAGGAATGAAGGAAGTGGATGTTTCTATTGTGGGAAACTTGGGCATTTTAAGGAGGAATGTCCTCAAAGGGATAAAGATCAGAAAATGTTTAGAGAAATTGAGGATTAGGGGTGTCAGGGGCTCTACCTCCTGGGGGATAGCTATCACCTTGAGCCCTTGATAAACCTAAGAGTGGGTCCCCAGGAGGAAGTATTAGAATTTCTAGTAGATACAGGAGCTGAGCGAACTTGCGTTTGTAACATACCTAAAGGATGCATTATAAGTAAAGAAGTAATTAATGTAATGGGAGCAAAGGGGGAAAGTTTTAAAGCCCCGGTGATCAAGCAGGTGGTTTTTGAAGGTAATGACAAAATAGGTGTAGGGAATATCTTGTTAGTGCCTGGAGCTGGGTGCAATTTGTTAGGAAGAGACTTACAGATCCAGCTGGGGGTTGGAGTAATCCATGAAGAGGGGAAAATGATTGCAAAAATATTAAGTCAGGAGGACGAATCCAAAATTAATCAGCAAGTTTGGGCTGCAGCTGGTAACAGAGGAGGTCTGAATATCCAACCAATCAAAGCCTCTATAGAAAGGGAAAATCACCCCATACAAGTCAGGCAGTGCCCCATTTCAATGGAGGGAAAAAAAAAAAGGTCTCCAGCCAGTAATTGAAGGACTCATCTCTGATGGGACCCTCGAACCCTGTATGTCTCCTCATAACACTCCTATCCTACCTGTAAAGAAACCTGACAGGACATATAGGTTGGTGCAAGACTTATGGGAGGTGAATCAGATTGCAAAGAACTTGGAACAACTAAGAAATAAAGGGTTGCTCCCACAAACTACCCTGTTGGATTTTAAGATCCATAACATTAAAATTGGAGAATGGGTTTTAAACATGGAGAGAGCAATCTTTAACTCCCCAACAGGAGGGTCCCTTTCAGGTGCTGTTGACTACGGAAGCTGCAGTACGGACAAAGGAAAAAGGGTGGACTCACGCCAGCAGAATAAAGGGACCAGTAGAAGAACCTAGAGATTGGACTCTGACTTCAACTCCCAGGGACACCAGACTCACCTTAAAACGCCAACCAATGCGGTGATGTATGGGAGAGGAACTGAATAATAACTTAGAAATAACAGAAACTTGGGGAGTGAAATCAGAACTTTATCGTTGGTTTCGGGTACGGCCGGGACAAACCCTAAGGAAAATTAGATATCCTCCTTGGGGAAGAGCACTCCCATTACAGACAGGAGGGTCAGGGTTGTATAAAACTGAAAACTCTCTGTTTGCACTTGCATGTGATTTATATAAAGAAGATAGTCGGCTATATCCTAACCTTGAGGAAGAACTACAGCCCCCTCCAGTACCCCGTAGTATACCTTGTCTGATACATCCCTATGCTAGACATCATAGTTGGGTAAAGTGCGAATGCTTAGGTTGTAAGCAAAATTGGTATTACCATTCATCCCGAAGACATCCCTTCTGTTTAAATTTCCGGAAGCAAAATTCGAGTTTGGCTCGAACTCAGATACGATATACCAATATCGTAACATTAATTTGTGGGTGGGAATTGCTAGTGCCGGTTCTGTGGGAAATTCCTGAAGAATGGTGGGAAACAGTGGTCTCTAAGTGTAAAAAACGATTTGCTTGGAAAAAGAGATAAGAACCCTACCTGCTACAAGAGCCAGGGATACCGAATCGAAAGAGGATGGAGGGCAAGACCAGGTTGGCCACTGTATTCGCTGCCAAGAAGAATTATTTCTCGGCTGTTGGAAGCACCCCAATAGGCATGAGAGGTAGGAATATAAGCCATACTGGACCTCCACTCCTCGTATTGTTATTAGCGGTATCCTTAGTATCCAGTAATGAACACATGAAGTGTTACCAGCAGGTCTCCTGGAATAGGAAGATGGTTTCCACTATGACGGTGCATTCGCATATCAACAGCCACTGTTATAACCGCCGTGAGTTAACAGTGTGCAAATACGACCAACACGAATATTGGGTTGGGAAGAATTTAGGAATAGGCGGAACAAGACTAGGAGTACATTGTCCTAGAGGGGAACAATGGCTCTGCTTTACTAAAGCTGGGCATTGGGACGTATCAGATGGAGGTGGGGTACAAGATATTATAAAAGCCAAAATAGTGAGGGCTGCTATCTACCAAAACCGATTAGCCTTAGACTACTTACTGGTGGAAAATGGAACACTTCGAATTGTTGTTTAAAGATAGATGACAATGGGGATGCAATATTGGAAATAACAGAAGAAATCTGGAAAATTGCGCATGTACTGGTTCAAAAATGAGAATCTATGTTAAATGATAATTGGTGGAATAATGTTTTTGGGGGAACCTGGTGGAATAAACTAGGCTACATTCTCTTATGTTCAATCGCTGGTTTATTATTTCTTCCTTGCTTAATCCCTTGTTTTATACACTTAATTACAGCAGTAGTCCAAAGCATGAAAGTAGTTTCCATACCCAAGAATCCAAAATTGGCAGCCTCAGGCTCAACTAAAAAGATAATGATATTAAGGAAAATAAGAAATACTCCACAACAATTGGAAAGAGCAGAACTGATCTATGAACAAAACAAATGGATTAAGCAAAATGAAAGTTATGGCTCAAGCCAAATGTAGTATAAAAGACGAAAAGGGGGAATTGTGAAAAATAGTGAAGGTATTGTTGGCTTTCGCCATAATAACAATGCTATAAATATTTGACTTATAAGGATAACTAACCTTTAGTAAATTAGGAAACATGAGAAACCTCCAAGATAACAACTAACAGCAGCTACGAAGAAAAACATCCGAGAGAACCAAAAGAGAACTTCTCCAAAAGACCCCACAAATGATTAACAGAAGGAAACAGATGCATAGGAGAAGGGAGTTGATGATAATCGATCCTACCAGAAGAAACAAATGCATGGGAAAAGGGAGCTGATCCTACCAGAAGGAAACAGATGCATGGGAAAAGGGAGCTGAAGATCATCGATCCTCAGAAACAATTGTCAGAAGGAAACACACAAATACAAGAGAAAAGGGACTAATGATAATCAATCATCATAAACAATTACTCTGCCTAAAACAGTGAATACGTATGCAATATTGAATGTATATAAGACGTGGGTGAAGTATTAGCTGACTTGAGTCATGCACCCAGCGCTGTGCTTTTGCTTTATTGACTTTGTCCCTATAATAAAATAAGTAAGTGCCATTTCTGTTTAAGGGATCTGGCAGTTCACTACAGCGGGGAATGGCAACAGCGCAGGAGAGGGGCCCAAGCGAGCAGGGAGACAGGAAGTGAAGCTGGCTGTGACGTGGAGCACTTTTTCCCCAGAACGAACTTTTGCTTTCATTCCCCTCACGGAGAAGAAACAGGCTTCGTCGCTTTTTTTGGCAGGCCTGGGCCTGAAGGGTAGATGGCTGGTGAGTACGACCAGCAGTGCTGGGGCTTGGTGGTGGGACGGGGTCCTGCCTGGGTCCTGCTTTCCCTGGTCAGCCTGACGCGCAGAGACACGGCGCGACATGCGGGGCAGGGCCCACGATACTGCAACCCTGAGTAGCTGGGGCCCTGCTCCTTGCAAATGCACTCTGTGCGTGGGGGTGGGGGGAAAGGGGGAGGTGGGTGATGGCAGGGGAAGCCCCCAGGTTGGGCAATGAAGGAGGGAGCAGTACCCTGGGTGGGCAATGGGGAGGGGGAGCACCCAAGGTGGCTGGTGGGGGAGGAATCGGCAGCTGGCGGGGGGGGCAATAGGGAAGGGGGCAGCACCCAAGGAAGTGATGGGGAAGGGGAAGCAGTTAGAGGGGTGATGGGGAAGTGATCAGCACCTTGGGGAGGCGACGGGGAAGAGGAAGCACCCAGAACAGGTGGTGAGGCAGCAGGAGCCGTGGCATGGGGCGTCTGGGCACTGACGGGGCTGCTCTTGCAGACAACCTGCTCCTGAAAGCGCGGACAGCCTTTGTGGAGCGTGTGAGCAAGCCGGTGATCTCTGGGCTGCTGGATGACCTGCTGGACCAACGGGTGCTGCGCCTCGAGGAGGTGGACGAGGTGCAGGATAGATACACGGTGCGCGCCGACAAGGCCCGCTGCCTCATCGACAGCGTGCGCCTGAAGGGCACCAGGGCCAGCCAGATCTTCATTGACAGCCTCAGGAAGCGTGATGGCACCTTGGCACAGCAGCTGGGTCTGGCCACTGAGTCAGGTGAGAGATGCAGGGCTGTGATCTGCTCCTGGCCATGCTGGGGCTCCCAGTGCTTCCAGTGGGGTGCTGGAGGGGGGGTGCTGGCCCTGGAGAGTGTCTGAGGCCTGAAGGCAAGGGGCAGTTGGGCACCCCTGGTGTCACTGCTGGGGCACTGAGTCCCCCTTGCCATGCAGCGACAACAGGGCTCTCAGGAGTGGCTGTCCCCCATGGGGGGGAACATCTCCGCTTGTCTGTCCGTGCCCTGTGACAGTCCCCTCTTGCTGCAGGCGCTTCCCAGTGTAACTGTGGGGCTTTCTGCTTGCAGGGAGCCCCGGTGAGCAGTTGGCCTCCCCTGAACCCCCCACTGGCATCCAGGGCCAGCAACAGCGGATCCAGCAGTGCTCCCTGAGCAAGTACCAGTGCATCAGGGACACAGAGGGAGACCAGGTGCTGCAGACAGAGGAGATGAGAGGAGGGCTGGAGCGTGGCCCGTCCGCTCTCCCGGAGCGGACAGGGGCTTGCCAAGGGGAGACAGGGTCTTCACTAACCCAGGAGTGGGGCAGGAGATGTGGGGAGATGCCCCAGGGACATCCTGGGGTGCCCCTGGTGGTGGCTGCACCCATGGGCCTTCTCTGCTATTAGCTGCCTCCCAAGAAAGGCCCCCTGCACCCACCCACCACTGAGTGCTGCCTCTCTCCATCCTCACAGATCTATCCCATCCACCTACCGAGGGAGACGCGAACCCGTAGAGCCCTGCTCATCTGCAACATTGAGTTTGAGCACTTGAGCAGGCGGAATGGGGCGGAAGTGGATGTGGAGGGGATGACAAAGCTGCTTGAAGGGCTGGGCTACGTGGTGGACATCCATTGCAACTTAACTTCCCAGGTAAAGGACCGCACAAAGCAGCTGCCACCAGCCCCAGGATTGGCATGTGTTGGTGATGGGGGGCTCTGGCACCGCAGGGACACCTGTGTCCCCAGTGTCAGTGGCTCCTGCCCACAGCTGGTGGCTAGGTCTCCATGCAGCTGGTCACAGGTGGCTGATGTTCCTTCCTTGTGGTGGTTTGTAGGGGATGGCTACGGTCATGAAGGATTTTGCGGATCGCAAAGAGCACTGCACCTCTGATAGCACCTTCCTGGTTTTCATGTCCCATGGGGTCAGGGCTGGGCTCTGTGGGACCAAGAGCAGAGATGGGACCACAGACATCCTTTCCCTTGACACCATCTACGAGACATTCAACAACAAGAGCTGCCGTGCGCTGCTGGGCAAACCCAAAGTGGTCATTATCCAGTCCTGCCGTGGAGGTGAATCCCCGCTATGAGATGCCTGCAAGGCAAGCGAGCCGGCAAGGCTCTCCCAGGGCACGTGAGCCCTGGGCACAGGTGGGGATGGGACACTTCATCATGACTGATGGCTGGCCCTGCCTTCTTAGGAAAAGAAGGGTACACGTTTGTGAGTGACTCTGGAGACCCTGCCATGCCCGCTCCCAGCTCGGCTGACCCGATCTCTGCAGGGCTGGAAGATGATGCAATCTTTAAAGTCCACCTGGAGAGTGATTTTGCAACTTTACATTCCTCCACGCCTGGTAAGCAGTTCCTGGAGATAGTTGCCCTGCCTGAGGGCAGACAGGACTCCCATTCCTGATGCCAGGGGTCTCCTCCACACCTCCTCCTGCTCCGGGTGGGTTGCCGGGGGTTGCCTCCATCTGGTGACTGCTTGGGCATTGCTCCAACAACCTCTGGAGAAGGCAGTGTCCCCTGATGCCAGGGTACAAGGCTGCTCCAGGACACCCACAGATCCCTCTTAGTGGCACCAGAGCCAGAGCTTTGTGTCCCTGCCTGGCTGCCTTCCCTTGCCTCCGCCCCAGCCCTCCCCACCAGCTCTGCCTGCACTGCTTCCCCAGCCGATTTATTTCACTGCAGTGGCTGGCTGGGGGAAACTGTCTTCTCCTACTGGGTCACGGATGGCTCCTGGGAGCATTGGAGAGCAGAGAGGCTTGAAGAAAATATTCACATCACTTCTGTCTTCCCTGGGATGCCCTGTCTTTTTCCCATGCTGCGGGCTGGCTGAGCCAAATATAATGATCTTGAAGAAGGTGCCCCAGTCTCCTGCTCCAGCACCCAGCGTTAATCACTGTTGCAGTAAGGGACACCAGTGAAATCACATGTGGCATCTTCTCCCTCCCCAGATACTGTCTCCTGGAGATGCCCAGTAAGAGGCTCCCTTTTCATCCAGCACCTGATAGAGCAGTTTCAAAACCACGCCTGTAACAGTGATTTACAGGAGATCTTCCGAAAGGTGAGGCTTTGTAGTTAACTGCAGGTGTGCCAGCAGATGCAGCCATGCCAGCTGCAGAAACGCTGCTCAGAGCGGAGCTCGGGCCAGGGCAGGCCGTTTTTCGGCAGGCCCCTTAGGAGCAGGCTCTGTCAAAAAGGGGTCTGGTTGGCCTGGAGATTCTGCTGGATCTCTGGAGGCGTCAGCACCTTGCCACGTGGTGTGCTTGCACCAGCCCGGCATGTTGGCACAGCCCATGGCATCCTTTGTGCCACCAGACATATGCCTGGAGATGCCCCTGGGGATGCCTCCTGACTCCCTGCACTCTTCCCGCGCTGGGAACAGAGCTGCTCTGATTTCCCCCCACTGTCTCTCTCACCCCAGATCCAATATTCCTTTGGAAAATTCCCTCGTCAGTTGCCATCACAAGAACGGACTACGATGCTGAGGAAGTTCTACCTCTTCCCAGGCCACTGATCTCCTGCCCGAGGTGAGTCTCTTCACCTCGCACCTCTGCGGCAGCCCTTGTCTGTGCTCCAGACCCGGTACCCGGCCAGTGGAGAGGAGCGGGGAGAAATTCCCCATCGCTCCTGGGCTCTAGACCTTGCAGCTCGGTCAGGATATCCAAAGGACTTGTTTGCTGGTAGCCGGTGCCACGCAGTGGCCTGATTCCATCCCCACCTCCGAGCTGGCTGTTGCAGAGACAGGTGCTCAAAGAACTCATTTCAGTAGCAAGTGTCTCAGGAGCTTCTCGGTCTAATGTTCTTCACAGGTGAAAAAATAATACACGGACAGCACAAGTGGTTGAATTTGGGATAATACAGCAGAAAGCTCAAGCTCTAGGTGAACGCAGCCCTGTGCCAGAGAGATGCACTTCTTCAGAGAAGGAAAGGACAAGAGGAAAAGCCAAGAACAGCTTTGCAGAAACACAGTCAATCTCCAAACCAGCTACTCACGCCCCTCTGCTAGGCAAATTACAGACCTGGAATAAAACAGTCCTTGGTCTCTTGGCCTTCCTTCCTTTCGTGGCCTCCAAACAGCCCCAAACTGAGCAAACTCTTCCCAGGAAGCAGCAGAGACACTTGGCTCTGGAGCACCAAACGCAAAGCTGGTTAGTGTCTCTCTTAACTGTCCCTAGACAGAGCCTGTCCCCAGCTGCGACAGAGACGATCTGTCAGCCCCAGAGCTGCTTCCGCCCCATCTCTGTCTTTAACCGTCGTCTAATCAAGGGTTTTCATGTCAGACAGCACCACTTCTCTGCCTTTAGCCCTTGGGGGCCAGATAGTCCTTACATCTGGCAGTAGCTGCTGTTACATGTCCTTGGGGAGACTGAGTAAGCGGGAGGTGGGAAATCAGAGGGAGCTGATGGAGGAGGAGATGCCTGCCTTCAGGGCAGGCTGGGCAGATGCGCTGGGGGGGTGGATTTCCATGCCTCCCTCTTGCAGGCTCACAGCATCTCCTTGTCAGGAGGCAGCTTGCCCCACTTCCCGATCTTGCCGCTGCCCCTGATGTGGAGGGAGGACACGATTCCCCCTGGGACCCACGAAGGATCCTCAAAGCTATGTCTTCCGCACACTGCTCCTACAGCTCACAGGTTACAGGCCAATTGTCACCTCCCACCAGCATCCCCGCTGGCGAGAGCCCCTTCCCCTGCCACCACCCCCCTTCCTGTCCTCCGCGGCCACATCCAAACCGTTTTCTGCCTTGGCATGGATTCAACTTTATTGCGCATTCTGCAAAGTCACACCCAGCTCCACAACCAGGTGGTCTGGCAGCAGGAAAACAAGAGGGCTCTCCTGTCCCCTCTGAGTGTCCCCTCCAGCGCAGGCAGGACAGGCTGCACAGGAAGGGCAGTGTCCTGGGCTGGTGCCACCCTTCGTCCCTGCAGCGTGTCAGGAGAGCTCAGTGGGAGGTGCCTGTCCACTCCGGCTCCGGGAGACCTGGGGTGGGATAGGCCTTGCAGGCAGGACGGGACTGGAAAGTGGGCGGCCAGTCCTGGGCCGAGCCCCTTCTCACAGAGCCCACATCACTGCCCGGAGCTCCTCAGGTCCCACGCAGTGCTTGCAGAAACCCTGGTCCCCTGCACTATGGTGGTGGCAGGAAACTGAGAACAGCAGTGATGAATTCTTCAAATTTATCCTGATGGACTATGTGGCCTGCACCTTTGATGTGCTGGACGTTTGCCTTGGGGAAGAGGCGCTGGATCTCCGGGTAGTCTTTGGAGCTGCAGGACAAGGGAAGTGTGGTCAGAGGGCCACCCAGGTGCCTTCCCACACCCTCCCCAGGGGATGCCAGCTCTGACCACGTCCCCTTCCCTGCTGGGAAAGCCCAGGGCTGCCTCCAGGTTCCCCCTGGCTCTCCAGCACGTTGGTGTCACCAGCTGCTGGAGGCACAGTGCTCGCTCCAGGACCTTCCCCATCTCGGTGGCTTCCTCCCACCCTTGGCAGCTGCAGAAGAGCACAAGGGGTCAAACCACAGACTTCGAACCGCTTCTCTCCAGTCTCACCTGATATAGGGTGAGTTGGATCCTCCCAGGAAGAGTGCAGGGCCAGGATAAGGCTTGTGGAAGACAGGGAAGTTCATGATATCTGCCAAGTGGTAGGAAATAGCCTCCAGGTTCACCCGCCAGACGAAGCGGCCCTCCACCTCCACCAGGTTGGTGAGGAGGAACTGTCTCAGCTGCGGGAGCTGCCACAAAAGAGGATCAAACGCTCTTCAGTAAGAGCAACAAGCCCTCAAGATGTCCTGTCACCCTCTGTCCTCCTCTTCACCCCTTTCTGCCTGTCTCCCATTCCCCATGACTCCTGCAGCCCTGGTGAGATGTCCTCCAGCGGCGAGTGAGCAGGGGTGAAGAGAGTCCCGCTGGGACTGTGGTCCTAAAGCCCCGTGCTCCAGTCCCAGGGACAGGCTGGAAGTGGAAACCCCATCCGAGGAGTGGGATGTCCTACCTGGACCACCGGACGCAGCTGATCGTCAGCCAGCTGGCGGGCAGCAGAGCGGGACAGACCATCCGGGATCTTCACCGACTTCATGGCAGAGATGTAGGCAGAGAATTCGGAGACGGGCGCGGTTGTAACGGGACTAATGTCTACGGAGATGAGGCGCTCCACCAGGTCTGGCTGGGGACACAAGCAGGGCAGATAGATGCCAGCCGACATGTCCCCAGCAGGGCCAGGCATGGGGCTCTGCTCACACCCAGACTCCCTGGAGGCTTTTCACTCCCTGCTGCCTCCGTGTCCCCTTCCCCGCGTTCCCATTTCCCTGCGCCTTAGCACGGGAGATCTCCAAGCCCCCTTGCAATCAGCACCGGAGCATGGGCTGGTGGACAGAGACTTCTCCTGCTCCCAGCTTACAGTGGGACGGCACCCTGACCGTCACGGAGAAAAGCCACCCCCCGCGGGGCAGTGAGCAAGGCTGGCACTTGACAGCAGCCCCCGCAGGTGCCACCCCCCCTTCCCGCAGCCTCCTGCTCCCCCCACCCAGCCCCGGGAGCCCCCCGCCCGCCGACCCGCTGCAAGGCCAGCGTCATGGCCGTCTTGCCCCCCATGCTGTGTCCCAGCAGGATGCACTTGGCGATGCCCAGGCGGGTCAGGAGGTGCTGCACGTCCAGGCTCATGGCTTCGTAGGTCATCAGCGGGCTGTGGGGGCTGCCGCCGTGGTTCCGGGCATCCACCGTCACCACCTGCCTGGGCAGGGGCACCCCGTTACCCCAGCCCCAGCTGCCGCCCGACCCTCGCACCCCCCCACCCGCCCCCCAGGGCCTCACCTTGCCGCTGCCACCGCGCACCAGCGCCTTGGCCACCGTCTGGAAGTTGCCGTGGCTACCGAAGAGCCCGTGGAGCAGCACCAGGGGCGGCCGGTCCCCGCGGCCCCCCAGCACGGCGTGGGCCAGCGGCACGGCGCTGCGGAGAGAGGGGGCGTGGGGCGGGGCCTGTGAGGGCGTGGCCGGGGCGAGGCTGCCTTGCTGCCATAGGGGGGCCCGGGGGCGGGGCCAGAGCCAGACCCCAGACCCTGGGGGGGGAACCGGGGCACGGGGGCGGTGCTAACGCGGGGGCGGTGCTAACGCGAAGGCGGGGCTAACTCGGGGCGGGGCTAACAAGGGGGGCGAGGTCAGCGCCCGGAGCGCGTGGCCCGTCCCCGTTACCGGCCCCGCCCGTCCCCTGGAGACCCCTCCCGCCGCCCCCGTCCCGCGCGCGGCCGGGCCCTTACGTCACCACGGAGCGGGCCGCGGCGGGCGGCGGGAGGGGGCGCGGGCGCCGCAGCGGGGCGGGGGCGCGCGGCAGCCGGCGGAGCATCATGGCGGCGGCGGCGGCGGCGGCGACGCAGTGCGCGCGCTCGGCCCCGCCCCGCCCCGCCGGCGGGGGGCGCCCCCTGGCGGCGGACGGGCGCGGCGTGGCGGGTTCCGCGGGCGGCAAGGTCAGGGCCGTCCCCCACCCCCATGGCCGCGCCCGGCGCGGGGCGGGGGGGCCGGGGGCCATCCGAGCCGCCAGCCCCCGGGGCGGGCCGCGCACCGGCAGCGGCTCCCGCCCGCTTTGTCCCTGCCCGCCGGAGCGTGGCGGGGAGGGCGTGGGCCGGGCCGGTGGGAGCGGCCCGTGTGTGTGTGTGTGTGTCCCGCTGTGTCCCGCCGCGCAGCCAGACTTTGGCCCCGGGAGCGCCGCTCCCCATGGCGGCCCCGCCGCCGCCCGCCCCCACCCGCGGAGCCCCGTCCCCAGCGCCGGTGCTGCCGTACCGGAGGGGGTGGTGGGCTGGCTCCGCGGGCGGGGCTGCAGCCCCCCCTCACTCCGTTCCCGGTGGGTTCCCATCCCCCACCCCTCCAGGGTTACACGTTCCCGGGGGGATCGCCCCGCCCCGAGGATACTGGTTCCCGGTGGTTCCCCGCCGCCGCCCCAGGAACACTCGTTTTACCAAAACAGGACGTGTTTATTGACAAATGTAACCGGTACAGACCACGCGTAACAGGGACAGACGGTGCCCGGCCGGTCGCGATGGGGGAGAGGGACACACACACACACACCCGGGGCGGGGGGGAGGCACCGTCCCCATCCCTGTCCCCGTCCCGTCCCACCGGCGCGGGCAGGGGCACCGCGGGCCCCGCGTCTCCCGCCGACCCGAAACCGCCTCTTGTTTAACCGAAACCGTCTCTATTTACATAGCCCGGCCCTGACCCCGCCGCCGTCCTCGTCCCCGTCCCCTCCTTCGCGTTCCCCCCCACCGCGCGTCCCCGGTTCCCCGCGGAGGGCGATGAGGGTTTCGGGGTGGGGTCGGGGGGGGGTGTACATGGGATGTCGGGGGGGTGCCGGGGGGGCTCAGACATAGTTCCTCTTGTCGTAGCTGGTGACGGCGGAGCGTGGGGCGGAGTAGGCCACCTTGCCGGTGGGGTACCTGTCGTCTTTGGGGGGGCAGGAGCAGCAGAGCAGGGCCCCCCCCAGCAGCAGGAGCGCGGAGGCCGCCCAGCCCACGTAGAGCGAGGTGCCCAGCTCCCGCTTCTGCGCGTCCAGCACCAGCGGGTTGTAGAAATCCCGGATGATGGTGTTGGCCGACCAGGAGACGGGGATGAGGGTCATGACGCCGGAGAGGAGGAAGATGACGCCGGAGACGATGGTGATCTTGGCTTTGGTGCTCTCGTCCTCCACGCAGCGGGTGCACTGGGCGCCCACGATGGCCACCATTAGACCCAGGACGGCTAAGACGATAGCCACCACCAGCAGGGCGCGGGCGGCTTGCAGGTCCTGCGGCAGGGCCAGCATGGAGTCGTAGACCTTGCACTGCATCTGCCCCGTGCTCTGCACCACGCAGTTCATCCACAGCCCTTCCCAGATGATCTGGGCCGTCACGATGTTGTTGCCGATGAAGGCCGTCACCCGCCACATGGGCAAGGCGCAGCAGATGATGCTGCACAACCAACCCAGCACTGACAAGGACACCCCGCCGATCTCCAAACCCATCGACATGGTGGCCGCTGCTGCCACTTGACTTGCCGCTCTCCGGGCGATGGCGGAGAAGGACCCAGGGACCGAAACCGTGTCCGTCACCCTTCGCCGCTCGCAGCCCTTGGGATCAGCTTACACCTGGGTGCACCTGCGGTTATAAGGGCTGGCGGGGCCGAGCTCCAGCGCCCGCCCGGGGTGGGGTTTCAGTGCTGGACGCTCCTCTCCGTCACCGTCACCTGCCGTCCCACACCCTCCCCTTTGTTTGCAGAGATGGCGCCGGGTTACCGGAGAAGGGCGGGAGGGGGGAAAGAGAAAGAGAAGGAGAGAGAGACGTCACTTTCCACTGCCATCCCTTTGGTTTTGGGGTGATGGATACTGGGATGCTCATTCCTCCCCCACCCTCCCTCCTTGGGGGCACCTGGAAGTCCCTTCAGCATCGCCATTCCCATTTCCCATTCCCCCCCCCGCACCCACCCCTTCCCTTCCCTCGCTTCCCAGGTCAGAGTTTGGTTTTATTTCTGGAACATCTTATCAGGGCTCACGTTTAAAATCCGGGGTTCGGCCAAACTTTACCAGCCACCTTTGCATCGCCGTGCAAAGTGCAATCCCCTTCTCGCCGGGCCGGGATGCTTCGTGCTCCCATTCCACCATCCCATGGGATCCCGGTGGATGGGATTTATAAAAAATATAAATATATTTTTCCTGCCTGTGCCGAAATCTCCTTTTACGACTCATTAACTACTCAACAAGCGGGATGCTGACGAGGGACGTCTCACCGCTCCCGCATCCGAGGTCTGCGATGGGGGGGCGGGGGGAGAGAGCACCCCGACACCCCGAATGTGACTGGGGTCAGCTGTTGTCACCCCATGTCACCCCAGCACCCTGTGTCCATCCAGCCGGGTTGGCCCCCCGGCCCCCCGAAACCCTGTATCCAGCCAGGGTAGCCTCTGCTACCCCATGGCACCCCGAAACACCCTGTATCTGGCCGGATGGGCTTCTGTCACCCCATGGCACCCCAAAACACCCTGTATCCATCTGAGTGAACTTATGTCTCCCCTGTGGCACCCCAAAACCCCCTGGATCCATCCGGGAGGGCTTCTGTCACCCCATGGCACCAAAAAACACCCTGGATCCATCTGGGAGGGCTTCTGCTACCCCGTGTCACCACGAAACACCCTGTATCTGGCCCCAAAACACCCTGTATCTGGCCAGGTGGGCTTCTGTCTCCCCTGTGGCACCCCAAAGCCCCCTGTGTCCATCTGGGTGGGTTTCTGCCACCCCATGGCACCCTGATACCCCCTGTGTCTGCCCAGGTAGGCTTCTGTCTCCCCTGTGGCACCCCAGAACCCCCTGGATCCATCCGGGTGGGCTTCTGTCACCCCATGGCACCTAAAACCACCCTGGATCCATCTGGGAAGGCTTCTGTCACCCTGTGGCACCCATAAACACCCTGTATCCAGCCCCAAAACACCCCGTATCTGGCCAGGTGGGCTTCTGTCTCTCCCGTGGCACCCCAAAGCCCCCTGTGTCCATCTGGGTGGGCTTCCATCATGCCATGGCACCCCGAAACATGCTGTACCTATCTGGGTGGGCTTCTGTCACCCCGTGACATCCCAAAAACCCCTGTGTCCACCTGGGAGGGCTTCTCCTACCCCATGGCACCCTGAAACACCCTGTATCTGGACAGGTGGGCTTCTGTCTCCCCCGTGGCACCCCAAAGCCCCCTGTGTCCATCTGGGTGGGCTTCTGCTACCCCATGGCACCCTGAAACACACTGTATCTGGTCCCAAAACACCCTGTATCTGGCCAGGTGGGCTTCTGTCTCCCCTGTGGCACCCCAAAGCCCCCTGTGTCCATCTGGGTGGGCTTCTGCCACTCCATGGCACCCCGAAACACACTGTATCTGGCCAGGTGGGCTACTGCCACCCCGTGGCACCCGTCAATCCTGTGTGTCCATCTGGGTGAGCTTCTGCCACACCATTGTACCCCAAAACACCCCACCAAGGGCACCCCAAGCCCCCCCCCAAGCTGGCCAGGGTTGGTGGCCGTGAAGGTACAGAGGGGTGACCCCGTACCTGCTGAGGGGGAGCCCGTCAAGCAGCACCCCCTGGGCCTTGTGTCCTTGTCACTGGGGGGTGCTGGGGGTCCGGGCGCTCGGGGACCCATGGTGCCCGTGCTGGTGGCAGGTGACAGCAGGTGCTGGCAGCGCGCACGGCGGGCAGGGCTGTGCCAGCACCCCGGGGTGCGAATGCGCACAGGCGCGTACACACACACACACACACACAAACTCACACCCCCCTCTGCTGGCAGCGACACCCGGCCACGCAGACAGGCAGACAGACACAGGCAGAGGCAAACAGGCACACGACAGCGGTTGCAGGTGCACACACGCGCCCCACGGCGCGCCCACGGCTGCGGGGGCCGTGGGGCAAGGGGTACCCCCCGGGCAGGGCTGTGGGGCGGGAGAGACAACCCAGGTAGGGAGGTGGGGCAGGGGGACACCCCATGCGTGTGTGTGGGGCACTGGGGATACACCAGGCAGGGGTCTGGGGCAGGGGTAGGGGCAGGGGGGACACCCCGAGTAGGGTTGTGGGGAGGGGGACACCCCATGCAGGTGTGTGAGGCAATGGGGGCACCCCAGGTAGGGGTGTGGGGCAGGGGGATACCCCAGGCAGGGGTGTGGGGTATGGGGGGATAACCCTGGGTAGGGATGTGGGGCAGGGACACACACCTCATGCAGGGCTGTGGGGCAGGGGTATCCCCCCTGATGTATCCCCCCTGATGTATCCCCCCTGTACATCAGGAAGGAGTGTGGGGCGGGGGAATACCCCATGCAGGTGTGTGGGGCAATGAGGATACCCCAGGAAGGGGTGTGGGGTGGAGGGGGGATACCCCTGGGTAGGGATGTGGGGCAGGGGGACACACCTCATGCAGGGGTGTGGGTCAGAGGGACAACCCAGGTAGGACTGTGGGGCTATGGGGATACACCAGGCAGGGCTGTGGGGCAGGGGTAGGGGCAGGGGGGACACCCCGAGTAGGGTTGGGGGGAGGAGGATACCCCATGCAGGTGTGTGAGGCAATGGGGGCACCCCAGGTAGGGGTGTGGGGCAGGGGGATACCCCAGGTAGGGGTATGGGGTACGGGGAGATACCCCAGGTAGGGGTGTGGGGCAGGGGCAGAGGGGGATACCCCCGGCAGGTATGTGGGTCGGTGGGGATACCCCTGGGGTAGGGGCCACTGGGGCAGGGGTGGGGTGAGACGGGGCAGGCGAAGCACCGCAGCCCCCGACCCTGCAATCAGAAGCCCCACACGCCGCGTCCCCACTTTGTCATCCCAAATTGCCCAAAGTACAGGCTGCGCGCGGTGCCGTGCCAGCCCGGGGCGGCTGCCGCTGCTGCCTGACTCACGGCGGAGGAAGGGGCAAATCACTGGGGTTTCGGGGTGCCGCCGCGCGCTTCAGGGTGCATTCTTGTGGCGAGCAAACCGGCTTGCCGGTGTTTACCCAAAACAGCTGAGATGGGCCAGTATCCCTGTGGGGGTCCTGGGAGCATCCCCATCCCTCCTTCTCCTGCGTCCCCCACCCCGGGGAAGCCCCTCTGCTCGGCCCCTGCAGCTGGGAAGGGATGGGGAGCGTCACCCGCAGCAGGTCCCCCTGGATGGGGACAAGGTGGGGTGGCCACATGGAGCCACCGATGCCTGGTGACCCCAGACGAAGGTCAGACCAAAGGTCATGGGAGCATCCCCGGTTTGGTGGCGCGGGAAGGACACCTGCGCTGACATGGGTGGTGGGGCGGAGGGACACCCACGGCGGACATCCCCGTGTCCCCACGGTGTCCCCAGCACCCCAGGGGGGAGCAGGAGGTGACAGCAGAAACCGCCCCGGGGCCTGCGTCCCGCTCACGTGCGCCTGGGCACCCGGCGTGGGGTTTGGGGTGTTTCCCCCTTCCCCTGCGGTCTTGGGAGTGACGGCACGTTTCCCCCCCCGGGGGAGCTGGGCCGGGGCGGTAAATGCTGCCGCGGCTGCTTATATTTCAGGCGCGGGGCTGCTGGCTCTGCCCCGGCCAGGGCACACAGGCAGCCCATTGTTGAAGCCCCTTCGGCGGTGGCGGAGAGCAGGTAAGGCAGCTCTGAGCATCAATGGTGGCTCTGTCTGCCGGCGGGGCGGGGATGGAGCTGCCGGCAGCGTCGGCGCCCGGCCGGCACACGGGGAGCTGGGGGGCGGCGGGGGGCACGGTCCGGCGGGACCTGGCAGGGGGAAGGGGGAGGCTGGCAGCTCGCCTGGGGGATGCCGGGACGCCCGAAA
The DNA here is from genome assembly GCF_028500815.1 of Rissa tridactyla. Classification (NCBI taxonomy): domain Eukaryota; kingdom Metazoa; phylum Chordata; class Aves; order Charadriiformes; family Laridae; genus Rissa; species Rissa tridactyla. The sequence goes on from NC_071472.1 coordinate 45,068,581, forward strand.
TCTCAGCATGCCCGGGGCATCCCCACCCCGACGGCTCCAGAGCAGCTTCCAAGGGGCTTGGCCGCAGCATCCCGCTTCCTTCGAGCGTCGCCCGGGGGGGGAACCCCATTGCAACCGCCCGCATCCCCCTTCCTCAGCTTTGCCCGTCATCTCCCCCATCCCTTTGACGACCATCTCGGCAGCGCTTGGGCGTATTTTCCCCGTTCAGAACCACTTTTTGCTCAGGGCTTTTCTTTTCGGAGCGACGTCAGGCCGAAGGTGCTGTTTCTTGCAGCAGGACTCACTGCCTGGTGGCTGTCTCCCCCCCCTCCCCGGGACCCCGCCGCTCCCAGCTCCTGCCGAGCCGATAAGAGTGTGCTTTCCCATAGCGGGAAACAACCTGACTCCGCATATTTGAGCCGGTTGGGGGGGGTTTATGTTGGGCAAGGACGGTTTTTGGGAACATTCAGTCTCTAGGCTGCCAGTAACTAATCCGCGGCCGCCGGCAGGGAGAGGCGGCCCGACTCAGTGCCGGGGGAGCGGGAGGGCAGGTGGCCGTGCCTCGCTTGGCAGATGTGAAGCCGGAGATCACGGTGGATCACCGCTCACTGGCAAGTCTCTCCCGCCTTTTTGGGACTCGAGGTAGCCAGGGCGGCGAGTTCGTGCGCGGGGGCCGGGGGACGAGGGGCTCTCAGCTCCCTGGCGCGGGGCTGAGCTGGTGCTGGGTGTGTGCGCGACGTGGGAATGTCACCCATGTCTCGGAGGGGGATGTCCCCGAGCCCGTTGGTGGAGGATTCGTGCCCGGAGCCCTCTCCCCGCAGGGTGTGCTGTGCCCTGAGCAAGGTCAGGGTGACACAGCCTCTGCCGTTTACCTGGCGGTGCCCGGCATTGTGGTGACACTGGATTTGATGTCACCTCCCTGCCCGGGGATGGCCTTGCTGCCCAGCCGTGGGGCTGTGGCACGTCCCCATCCCAGTGAAGCGGGGACAATGGGCGGAAGACATTTCCTGAGCCACAAAGGGCCGGTGGTCAATGGGCCGGATGGGATCTCTGCCGTCACCGACCCCGTTAGTGTGCGGTGGAGCAGGGCTGGGAGCTCAGGTCACCCCGTCCTGCAAATCCCGATGGATTCGGGGCAGGGCACGCACACCCGGCTGGGCACTGGGGCAGGTGCTGGGTGGTGAAGGCTTGGGATTGGGGGGAGCACCCCGTTTTGGTGTGGAGGAGCTCCCTGCTGAGCAGGTGGGCTGTGGTCCCATCGTGGCGTGTCCCTGTGCCGTGTCCCCTTGCAGGTGGCACTGGGACGAAGCCAGGACTGAGGTCCTGCGGGATGCACCCGGCTGTGGGCAGCTGGGCCGGGGCTGTGGGGATGGTGTCCATGGGGTGACGTCCCCAACCAGTGTGTGCCGAGACGCTCGGCGGTGCTGTGGTCCCACCCGCATTGCCGCAGCATCCTCTGGCTCGGCGCTGGGGACAGGGTGCTGCCTGAGCGTCACCCATTGCTTCTCCGCTCCTCGCCAAGCCCGTGTCCGTCTGTCCTTCTGGCCGGCAGTGTTGGGGACACAGGGCTGGCTGTGCTGCCCGTGCTGCGCTGCTGGGGGACGTGGGGATGGGCACGGGGGCTGTTCCTGGGTGGCAGTTTGAATATATGTCACGTTCTGGCTTTAATTACAGTAATTGGCTGTCGGAGGGCCGTGCTGGCGCCTGCTCTGGCTCCGAGGGGGAGCGTGAGCGGCTCGGGCGTTTGATGCTCCGCGCGCGGAGGAGTCCCTGTCCCCACCTTGCTATTTGTCCCCAGCTCAGAGGCATGTCCCCACGCGCCGCGCTGGCGGTGACACGGCCCATGTGAGGAGCACGCACGCGTGGGCGCGTGCCTCTCCCCAACCCCAAATGATGCGGTGGCCGCAGCAGCCGTCTGGGCGGTGAAACCACGCTCAGCCGCAGGCAGAGCCGGCCCCAGCGGGGATGCTCCGGACCCATCAGATTAAAGGGAACTCTTGACCACAAGGCTGCAGCCCCGGGGTGGCCATGCCGGTATGCCAGCAATGTGGGTGCTCTGGCAGGACAGACGGACGGATAGAGCACCCCAGCATGGCCGGGTGCCTGGGTGGATCCTCCGTCACGGGTCGGGCAGGCGGGACCCCGGCTCGTTCCCGCATGTCAGGGTCTGCAACGAGACCCAAGTCCCCAGCCGCCGGGCTCTGTCCTGCCCACTCCTGCCGCGCCGGCGCCGGCACCTTTAGCCCAGGTGCCGCTGGCATCCTCATGGCACTGCCGTGCGCCGGCCACCCGGCTCGTCCCATCATCAGGGCGCGATGGCCGGGGACTCCCAGTGTGGGCAGCTCTAGAGCCTGTCACACCGAACAATTAGCACAGGTGATTAGATCGTACCAGTAACCCCAGTGCTTGGAAAAACCAAGATTATCTCAGGCCCTGTTATCTTTTCCAGAGGCCCAGGATTAAGCCAGGGTGGGGGAATGGTGCAATGTCCATCTGTCTGTCCTTGGGGTCTGTCCGGCCTCGTGCTGCGCCTGCAGGTGCTGGAGGGGCTTTGGAGGGAGCGAGGAGGGGATGTGTGCGGGGCGGGGGGGCAGGTCGTGGGTTAGAGGAGGAGAGGTCAGGCAGTGCCCAAAGCGTCGGCATCGGCATTGGCATCTCATTAGCATCAGCACTGGCATTGGTTTCGGCATTGGTATTGGCATTGGCATCAGCATTGGCATTGGCATTGGTATCGGCATCGGCATTGGTATCGGCACAACCTGCCAGCGGGTATGACCAGTCGTGCCAAAATGCTGCCAGCACCGCATGTCCCTGCCTGCGCCTGGCACCCCGGTCCCCACCGGGACACCTCGAGGCCACCTCTGCTCCCTGCAGCCCTGGCCCACTGAGCCCCTCCAGCAGTGTGGGCAGCGCAGGCAGCGGGACAGCGGTGGCGCTGGGACCGAGGGCCGCCGTGCGAACGCCAGCTGGGCGGTGGAGCGTAAGGTGGGGTGGGTTTTGGGGTCTGCCCCCCGCCTCGCCCCGGGCAGCGCTGTCTCTCCTCTGTGGGGAGCCGGCAGCCGCTTCAACCGGTTTGTGGGTCTGGGCGGTGACACCTCCCGCCCGAGGCCCGATGGAGGGCTGGGAAGAGCTGGTACGGACGCCAAGGAACAAACAAGAGCCGCTTGTGTCCTGCCGGGCACGGAGCCCAGCAGCGGGGCAGGGACGTGCTGCTCCCCCAGAGCGGGGCGACGGGGGCCGGGGGCTGGAATGCTGCTGCAGCAGCCGCCCCACGAGCTGTGGGGAAACTGAGGCACAAAAACATGGAGGGACCCCATCCGGGAGATGGAGCAGGAGATGCTGGCAGTGATGGCAGAGACATCCTGGTGCCTGGACACTGGCCCTTCCCCATCAGCATCCTTGGCCCCATGGGCAGCGATGGGACACATTCCCATGCCTGGGTGGCCTGATCCTGGTCCCCCTGCATCCTCCTCCGTGGGAGCAGCCAGGATATTAAGTGTCATCGCTGCAGGGAGAAATGCAAGCGGAGGAATCCTGGGAAACTGGTTCTACCCCTCCGTCCGGTGCCGGCGGCAGGACGGCGGCGGTGGCGGCGCTCCTCCCTTGGCGAAGGCATATAACGCCTGCCATGGTCCTGGCAGCCGGCACTGCGCTGCGGGAGGCGGGCAGGGGCGCCGGCAGCGAGCGATGGCCTCCATGGGGATGCAGGTGCTGGGCATTGCCCTCTCCGTCATCGGCTGGTTGGCCTCCATCCTCTGCTGCGCCTTGCCCATGTGGCGGGAGACGGCCTTCGTCGGCAACAACATCGTGGTGGCCCAGATCATCTGGGAAGGGCTGTGGATGAACTGCGTGGTGCAGAGCACGGGGCAGATGCAGTGCAAGGTCTACGACTCCATGCTGGCCCTGCCGCAGGACCTGCAAGCCGCCCGCGCCATGGTGGTGGTGGCCATTGTCTTAGCCATCCTGGGCACCCTGCTCGCCGTCGCTGGCGGCAAGTGCACCAACTGCGTGGAGGACGACACCGCCAAAGCCAAGGTCATGATCCTTTCCGGAGTCATCTTCATTGTCGCTGGCCTCCTCATCCTCATTCCCGTCTGCTGGTCGGCCAACACCATCATCCGGGACTTCTACAACCCGCTGGTCACTGACTCCCAGAAGCGGGACCTGGGCTCGTCCCTCTACGTGGGCTGGGCGGCCTCCGCGCTCCTGCTGCTGGGGGGGGGCATCCTCTGCTGCACCTGCCCCCCCCGGGGCGAGAAGCCCTACTCCGCCAAGTTCACGGCCGCTCGCTCGCTGCCTGCCAGCAACTACGTCTAGGAGCCTCCGTGCCCACCTGGATTGGGACTTCCTGGGGCGCCCCTGGCCCGCGGACACCCCCCCCCCCAGCCGGGCTGGGGGCTGGCTGGGTGCCGGGGCGGGGAGGGCCGGCTGCCAGGGCGGTGTGAGAGAGCGCAGACAGAGCTGCCTTTGTTCACCGGGGGATTGAAGCTGGTTCTTTAATCTTGGTTGAGACGGGGAACGGGGAGATCCTGTCCTGGCTGTCCCTCTCCAACCCCGGCGGGGGTTCCGCTCCCCCCCCCGGAGCACCCAACAGCAGCATCTTCTCCGAGACAACACCCGTTCCCCCACCCGGAGCATCTCCTGGCTCCCGGTATCGGGGTGTGCCGGGCGGTGACGCGGCTCCCAGGGATAAAATCCCTCGGGGTGGGTGCCGGTGCTGGTGGGGACAACGATCCTGTCCCACACGGCCTTGGGGACGTGGCAGCTCTGCGAACCCCGGCAGGGTCTTGAGGGGCGGTGGGGGGGGGGTGGGGGTGGTGGTGTCTCGCCTGCTGGCGCCCCGAATTTTGACTGTGACCTGTTTTCGGGGCTCGGAGCGGCTGCACCCGACATGGGATTTCTGGTGGCGGCTCCCCGGGGCGGGGACATCATTATCCTGGGAGTGGGAAGGCAGCGGCCCGTCTGGGAGAACCGGTCCGGGAAGAGGGAGCGGATCCGGGCTGTGCACGGAGGGGAGCGACTCCCGGACCCGACCGCGTCCCGGGGGGTGTGCCCAGCCCCATGGCATCCCTCGAGTGGGGTGCCGGGGGCGGGAGGGGGTGGCTGGCGGTGTTCCCCCACCGGTTGTGCTGCCGTCCGTCCCCGTGTCGCAGCTTTCCCACATTAAAATGGCAGCTGCTCAGACCGCGCTGTGCTTCGTTTTCTTCACCCTCTCCAACACCCGCCTCAGTGGGGGGACGGCCTGGCGCTCCTGTGCTGCCGACCCCCGTCCTACCGAGATCCCCCAAATCCGCTCTCCGGAGCCTCCCGCGATCCCAGCCGCCCCCTGACCCCTGCTCTAGCCCTGCCATCCCCTCCCCGGGCCACCCGGAGCCACTGCTCCCTGAGGGGTGGCAATGGGTGTCTCCATGGCACGATGCCTTGGTGGTGCCTGCCGCCGCATCGGGGCTGCCCCACACCTGTCCCGGCACCATCTTCCCACCCGAGGAGGAAGAAGGTGACGGGCGCCAGCAAGGGCAGGTCGGGGCACGCTGGCCCTGGGGCCACCTGACAGCCCTGGCTGGGAGCACCCCGGGGCCGGCGTGGGCAACGCCGAGTGTTTTGCCTATCTGGCTTCCGGCACAGTGAGTTGTGCCGGGGTGCAGCCAGTGCTCCACCGGCTTGGGAGCATCCTTCCCTCCCGCCTCAGGGTGTGCAGGAACACCAGGTGACGCCGGCTGCCTGGCTCTGGGTGTCTCATCTGGGTCTGGGGGTTGGAGGGCTCCCAGCTCCCCTGTCCATTCACTGGGACACGGTGGAAAAGTGTCCCGTGGTGCCAGTGGCGGGGTGGAAATGTGAGCGCGATGCTCTGGTGAGCATCCCCTGCCAGCATCCACAGGGACACCACTCATCCCTCCTGCGGGATGTCGTGCTCTCCGTTTTGGGTGTCCCCTGTGGTCCAGGTCCCGCTGGCTGAGGAAGGCTGCCTGGGGTGGCTTCCCCTCATCCTGGCCTCCTGGGAGGCTGGTCTGCCTTTCATGGGGAGAGGGACTTTATTTTTGGCCCAAAATGGCTTTCATGGACCAGGGGAGGCAAAGTCCCAGTGCCGGGTGTCTGTCAGGATGCCGAGGGACGAAAGGTGCTGCGGAAGGAGTGGGGACGCAACAGGGGAGGAGAGAAACCGATACCGGGAACGGGGAAATGATGGCGAAACCTGCCACAAGCGCCGCAGGGCGTGCCGGGCACAGCCGATACCCCGCTGCCGTCCAGGGCCCATAAAAAATCAGCTGGTTGCAGGTGCTGAGAGCGGGTGAGAGCACCCATGGGTGCGCTCTGCCCCACGGCGGTGCGAAGGCTCTGCTCCACGTGGGGCTGAGCAGTCATTTGGGCTGAGGCCAGGGCCACAGTGGGTCGATTCAGATTGGACGTTAGGAAGAAGTTCTTCACCGTGAGGGTGGTGAGACACTGGCCCAGGTTGCCCAGAGAGGTGGTGGAAGCCCCATCCCTGGAAGTTTTTAAGGCCAGGCTGGACGGGGCTCTGAGCAACCTGATCTAGTGGGAGGTGTCCCTGCCCACGGCAGAGGGGTTGGAACTAGATGATCTTTAAGGTCCCTTCCAACCCTGGCAATTCTATGTTTCTATGTGTGACTGTGGAGGAGCCACCAGCATCCCCAGTATGTCCACCTGTACCAGCCACCCCTCTTACAGGGGTGACACCTGCGGTGACACCGGGCTTTGTAGCCCCTTGCCGGGGGTGTTTGGTGTCTTGGTGCTGCTCCTGGTGCGACGGAAGAACGCGTCTCACTGAAAGTGCTGAGCGCCAGCGTCAGGATTGGAGGCAGAACTGAGCTCTGACCTCTTTCCAGAGGAAATCCTGGGTCCAAAGGGCATTGCAGCACGGCAGCCGAGGGCAGAGCAACACCTGCCCTTGGCCCGGGAGCAGCCAGTGCTGCAGGGCGGGCAGGGGGCTGCCTCGCCTGCCCGGGCCCCCCTGCGCCGTGCTGCTGGCCAAGGAGGCTGAAGCAATGGAGCAGGACATGGGGTGGGCGCTGGGGGGTGACTGCCACAGCAGAACATGGGGTGAGCTGGGGGGGGGTGAGGGGTGTCTGTGCTTGGGAGGGCACAGCGATCCCCTCGTCCTGCTCCCCGAAAGCCGTCCCCTCCCCAACACTTGCCACATGCTCGGCCCAGCTGGGATGGGGCGGTGGCAGGGGACGGCCCTGTGCCATGGGGACATTGCAGGGGGAAACATGACCCATGGGGGCTCCTGCCCCTCGGCCTCCTGGGTGCTCAGTGACACACGTGACCCCACGTTGACCTGCAGCAATGCCCTATGCCACCAGTCCCCATGCTGGTCTGCAGCAATGCCCCATGTCACATGTGTCCCCACGCCGTCCTGCAGCAATGCCCCATGCCACACGTGTCCCCATGCTGTCCTGCAGCAATGCCCCACGCCATACATGTCCCCATGCCGTCCTGCAGCCGTTCCCACCCAGATAGGGAACAGGACGCACCCAGCATGAAGGCCACGCTCTTCAGAAAGCCCCCCTGGCTCGGGGCCATGTCTGTGACGGCTGTGCCCTGTCCCCGCAGGTGCTGTCGATGGCGATGATGACGATGCAGCTGGGTGGGCTGACGCTGGCCGTGCTGGGCTGGCTGGGCTCCATCCTCACCTGCGCCCTACCCATGTGGAAGGTGACGGCCTTCATCGGCTCCAACATCGTGGTGGCCCAGGTCTTCTGGGAAGGGCTGTGGATGAACTGCGTGTACGAGAGCACGGGGCAGATGCAGTGCAAGGTCTACGACTCCCTGCTGGAGCTCACCTCCGACCTGCAAGCGGCTCGTGCCCTGGTGATCACCTCCATCTTCGTGGCCTTCATTGCCTTCCTCACCGCCATCTCGGGTGCAGACTGCACCCGCTGCGTGGATGACAAGAACACCAAGACCAGGATCTCCATCGTGGCAGGTGCCATCTTCGTCCTGGCCAGCATCATGCTGCTCATCCCAGTGTCCTGGTCCGCCAACACCATTGTCAGCAACTTCTACAACCCCATGGTGCCCGAGGCCCTCAAGAGGGAGCTGGGGGCTGCCCTCTACATTGGCTGGGCCTCCAGTGCCCTCCAGCTCTTTGGCGGGGGCATCCTGTGCTGCTCGGGTCCCCCGTCCCAGCAGGACCCCTACCCCAAGAAGTACAGAGCGGTGAAGAGCTGCGCCCCGATGGGCTATCCCATGAGGGACTACGTATGAGCCACTGTGCCCGGGCACCAGCCCAAGGGAGCACACCACCGTCCCCGTCCTGCCTCCACGTGTCACCCCCCCTGCCCACGCGCTGCCTCCTCCCGCCCGTCCCCACGCTGGCTGCGCCCCTGGCATTGTCCCCCCCGCCTGTGCCCTCCCCCACTGTGCTGGGGCTGCGCTCCCCATGGACTATAAACATCTTGGTGCCACCGAGGCTGCCTGGGCTCATTTCGAAGCAGCGCGGTGGGGGGAGGACGGTGACATGTCCTATGGGTGTCACACCCTGCCAGCCTGCTGTCCCCACAAGGATGTGGCAGTGGTCAGCCAGGGAAACAGAGGCAGGGAGAGGGTGCTGAGAGCCAAGCGGGGCACGGGGGGACAACGGACTCCCAGAGCTCCGTCCTTTGAGGCCCCAGGGGCTGGGAGGGGACCCAAGAGAAAGGCCAAATTGCCCCCTGGTTCCTGGCCACCCTCCCCTGCCCACGGTCCCCACGGCTCCAGGAACAACACACGGGCAGCGGAGGCAAAGGGTTTATTCAACAGCCAAGTGCAGGGATGGGGACAGCCACAACCCTCCCACCTCACCCAAGTGCCCAGGGGACAGTGCTGGAGACAAATGGGGGGAGAGGGGCGCAGGGCAGCTCCCCACGATGGGCGCAGGGATGCCAAGACCTTCGGGGACAATGTGGAGGGGTGACAAGAGCCACGGGGAGGGGGAATGCGGGAGATGTGGGATGCCCCAGGTGGGTGATGGGGACAGACACGGCCACTGGAGAAAAGCTCCTGAAGGGAAGGAAGTAACCGGTTCCCCAGAGCCATGGGAACGGGACGAGCAGGAACAGGTCTGGGGGGAAGAGAAAAACGGGAAAAGGAAACATCCCAGCAAGAGATTTGGGTAAAAAGCTTCCCAAGGGAGCAGCGGAGGAGGAGATGCGGAGGCAGCGTGGCTCAGGGCTCGGAGAACAGGCTGGGCAGGCGATGCCGGGCGGCTCCTGGAGTCCCTTCCAGCCTCCTTTCCCACCCAGGCCATGAACTACAAAGCTGTAGGAAAATGAGAGACTTAATGCAGCTGTCGCGGGATGACAGGCTGACAGGGTGCTTGGAAAGCTCCTCTGGCTGGGCGTCGTGTTGGCACAGCGGCTCCTGGTTTGGATGCCGAGGTCTCCTGCACCTCAGGGTGCGCTGGGTTAACTCCTGGGAAGGATGAGGATGGGGGACCACAGGATGTGGCAATGGGGACCCACCTCCAACAGTACCCCGGTAGAGACCACAGGGGTCTGGGGTGGGGAAGATGAAGGCGGATCTAGATTTTGACCATGGCCATGTGGGAAGGCTCCTGGGGAGGACGAGGAGGGGGACCGGCAGGACGTGGTGATGGGGATCCACCTCCAATGGTCCCCCGGTAAAGATCACAGGGGTCTGGGCTGGGGAAGATGAAGAAGGATCCAGATTTTGACTGAGGTGGGCCCAGAGGGGAGAAGACACCCCAGACAGGAGATGGCTGTGAAGCGTGAGGTGGGTCTGCGAGATGTCATGGCGAGGATCGAGGTGACAGAGACGGTACCAGAATGTCACAGCTAATGGTGGTGCCCAGGAGACCCTGGTGAAACCAGGAGACCCTCCCCAAGCTGCAGAGTGGGCAATGTCCCCAGAGCCCAGACCTTGAGGGGAAGGAGTTGGGGAAGGGAATGGGGACGTTTTGGCTCTGGGAGCTCCCCATGACCCTCGTCACCCCCTAGCAGCCACCCTGCTCTGGGAGGGGGTCACGGGGCTGGGTTTTACAAGGGGCCAAGTGCTCCCCCCCCACATCCCCAGAGCCGCCTGGGCTCTCAGCCTTCCTCGAGGGGGGGCACGGGACATTTCTGATAGATGTAGACCACCCCGGAGATGTAGCCGGTGCCCTGGGTGCTCTCCTCCTCGGAGGTGGCCCTCTCCCAGCGCTCCACCTCCTGGGCCAGCACCTTCTGCCAGGCTCCCTGTCGCTCCAGCTCTGCCAGCGCTGCCTCCAGCTCCGCCTTGTACCGCAGGTTGGAGGGGTTGCTCCTCGTCGTCAGGCACAAGAAACCTCCTGCCGTGAGAGGGGATGGGTGACGCTGATGCCGGGTGTCACCCCGCTGGGGATGGCATCCCCTCGGAAAGGAGTGGGGCAAGGGGAAGCACCCAGACCCTGCTGGGAATCAGCTGGCAGGGCAGCGGGCAGGGGACAGGCAGGACAGGGACAGGGAGGCCAGCGGGCAGGGGACAGGGGACAGGCAGGACAGGGAGGCCAGCGGGCAGGGGACAGGCAGGACAGGGACAGGGAGGCCAGCGGGCAGGGGACAGGGGACAGGCAGGACAGGGAGGCCAGTGGGCAGGGGACAGGCAGGACAGGGACAGGGAGGCCAGCGGGCAGGGGACAGGGCACGAGCAGGCCAGGAGGCCAGCAGGCAGGTGACAGGCGGGTGGTCACACCTGAGCATTGGCTGTCATGCATCAGAAGTGCCACTGCCACCTCCTACCATGTCCCCTTGCTGGGGACCGGGGTGGCACCGCGTGTCCCTGCCAGTACTTGGCAGCAGGGACAAGGCCACGTCCCGGCCGTGCCACGGGGCCAGCGCCCAGCCACCGGGACCCAGTGTGTGCGTCCAGCCACCCCGGTGGTCCCGGCGGGGAGGGGGACACCAAACCCTCACCCGGTTTGGTGACGCGCAGCAGCTCGGTGACGGCCGTGCTCGGCACCTGCCCCTCGCCCAGGGCCCCCACCACTGTCACGGCATCGTAGTGCTCTGCGGGGACACGCGTGGTGTCACAGGGGGGGTGTCACCGGCCCCCCCTCGCCCCGACCCTGCCCGGTGCCGGCCCGTTACCTGCGGGCGCGGGCAGAGGCTCCCGGCCCACCACACACCGCCGCAGCTGCCGGTACAGCCCGGTGCTCCGCGCCCGCTCCAGCATCCCCTCGCTGCCGTCCACGCCGTGCAGGCAGCGGAAGCCGCGGCGATGGAGCTGCGGGGACAGAGGGACAGACGGACACACGGGGGCACCGTCACCTCCCGCCCCGGCCCGGCCCGCCCCGGCCCGACCCCTCCGGTACCTCCCGCGCTACCAGCCCGGTGCCACAGGCCACGTCGAGCAGCCGCGCCCCGGCGGGCGGCGCGGGGAAGGCGAAGGCGAGCGAAGCGGCGGCCAGGTGCGGTGCCCGGTACTCCAGCGCCGCCACATCCTGCGGAGACGCGGCGGGTCAGAGACGCCGAGCAGCGGAGCCACCCCGGTCCCGGTCCCGGTCCCGGTCCCCCCATTACCTCCTCGTAGCGGTCGGCCCAGCCATCGTACAGCCGCAGGCGCTCGGGCAGCGCCGCCCCGCAGTGCACCGCCGCCACCCGCTCCCGCACCCCCGCCGGCAGCCTCATCCCCCGCCGCGCCGGCACGGCCCCGCCCCCCGCCCCCCATTGGCTTCGTGAGCCCGCCCCGGACACGCCTCCCGCTCCCCATTGGCTCTCTGCTTCCTCCCAGGCGACGCCCCCCGCTCACCATTGGCTCCGTGCGCCCGCCCCGGACACGCCCCCAGCGCGCCATTGGCTCCGCCGGACCTGCGCCGCCACCGCCTCCGTCCCGCTCCGTTATAGGGGGAACGGCGAGCCGGGCGCGACCAAGTGCGCCGGGGCGGGGGACACACCAAGAGCTCCGGGTGCGACCATGTGTCCCGGAGGGGTGTCCGAGTGCCTCGGGGGTGGCACGCAGTGCCCCGGGGGGTGACGAAGTGCCCCGGGGAGGGTGACCAAGGGCCCTTGGAGGGGGGTGGCACCCGATGCCCCAGGGGGAATTGACCAACTGTTCTGGGGATGGTGACACCAACCGTTCTGGGGGGGCGGCACCAGGCGCCCTTGGCGGGGTTGATACCAAGTGCCCTGGCAGAGCAGGTACCGAGCGTCCCGGGGTCACCACTCTGTCCCTGCAGTGTCCCCAGGCCCTTTCCCACCATGCTGCTGCTGAAGATCTGCTCAGTCCCCAGCACGGGTCAGGCACTGTCTGCTTGCTCCCTCGTGTCACCCATGCATGGCGACTCTGCTCCCCGGACAGGTCACCTCCTGCCCCACCACTTGTCCCAGCCCCTGATGCCGCGCAGTCACCTCCACACCTGCATCTGCATCTTCGTCTGCCACTTGTCCCCACCACCGAGTGGTGACCACACTCCTCTGCCACCACCCGAACCCATCCTGTCCCACCACGCGTAAAGGTGACATCCTAACGCTGAGCAGCTCTCCCAGCGCCTGGGGAAGAGGGCACCCACCACCAGAGCAGGTCCTTCATGTCCTGATGTGTTCCACCCATCTCCAGCTGCCCAACCACTCCCATGGGGTGGTCATTTGGCACTGCCCCTTGCCCATGGACAAAGTGTGTAGCAGCAGCAGGCAGAGGTTGGGGACAGAGGACGGGACTGTGGCTGTGAGGCAGGCAGAACATCTTGGCTATGTCAAGTTTGGGTTTTGCTCCGGGGAAGCAGGACAAGAAATGTCACCGAGTGCCAAAACGATGCACAAGGAGGTGGTAAGACGCTTTCTCCCTTGATCCAGATGCCCAGCATTTGTAACATACCATATCCAGCTGATTAATGACAGAAGTTCGTTAGCTCTTGGGTAGAAAAGACACCAACTGGAGGTGCTCTCCGTAGGAGGTAACGTGCTTGTTGCTCTGTGAGTCTCCACTGCATAGGGAGTGAGTCTTGTCTTCTGCTAGACCAACCTTTGGTATTCGTAGTGGAGGATGTGGGACAAGCTCTGGCTCATGGGACCACCCTCAACTGTTGTCACCCATCATTTGGCTTCTGGCTTTTTCCAGGAGCCAAACAGACAAATCCAGCCACTAATTAACGATGGAAAGAAAATGAGGTTGCCCTGAAGGAGCCAGTGGCTGCCCCAAGGCCACACTCGTTGCTCTCATCACCTCTTGCTTGGCAGCTCAGGCAGCTTGCTGATGCTTCTCCATTGTCCCTGTGTCCTCCTGGCCACCATCCCCAGTGATGGCCGCTTCACCTCTGTAGAATCATAGAATGGTTTGGGTTGGAAGGGACTTTTAAAGGCCATCCAGTCCAACCCCCCTGCCATAAGCAGGGACATCTTCAACTAGATCAGGTTGCTCAGAGCCCCGTCCAGCCTAATGTGAAATGTTTTCAGGGATGGGGCATTGACCACCTCTCTGGGCAACCTGCGCCAGGGGCTCACCACCCTCACAGCAAAGAATTTCTTCCTTATTTCTAGATGAATCTTCCCTCTTTTAGTTTAAAGCCATTACCCTTTGTCTTATCACAACAGGCCCTGCAAAAAAAGTTTGTCACCATATTTCCTGTAGCCCCTCTGGGTACTGGAAGGCGCTGGAAGGTCTCCCCGGAGCCTTCTCTTCTCCAGGCTGAACCCCCCCAGCTCTCTCAGCCTGTCCTCACAGCAGAGGGGCTCCAGCCCTCCCAGCATCTCCGGGGCCTCCTCTGGCCCTGCTCCAACAGCTCCGTGTCCTTCTGCTGTTGGTGCCCCAGAGCTGGAGGCAGCACTGCAGGGGGGTCTCACAGAGCGGAGCAGAGGGGCAGAATCCCCCCCTCGCCCTGCTGCCCACGCTGCTGGGGATGCAGCCCAGGATGTGGGGGGCTTTCTGGGCTATGGGTGCACGTTGCCGGCTCATGTCCAGCTTTTCCCCCACCGATGCCCCCAAGTCCTTCTCCTCAGGGCTGGTCTCCAACTCTCCATCCCCAGCCTGTGCTGAGACCCGGGGTTACCCTGACCCAGGTGCAGGACCCCGCACTTGGGCTGGTTGAACCTCACGAGATTCACATGGAGCGACTTCTCCAGCCTGTCCATGTCCCTCTGGATGGCATCCCGTCCCTCCGGCGTTTCGCCACACCACTCAGCTCGGTGTCGTCAGCCAACTTGCTGAGGATCCCACTGCCTATGTCATTGATGCGGACATCGAGCAGCGCTGGTGCCGGTACGCAGCCCTGAGGGACGCCGCTGTCACCGCCTGTCCACCCAGCTGCTGTGTGCCCGGGCCCGCCGTCAGGCGTGGGGCTGGCGGTGCCCCTCGGCCGGGCAGTGCTGGCCGGGGACCTCGAGAGGGAGCCCTCCGCCCGCGCTGGGCCACCGCCGCCCCGCCGTGCCCGCCGCGGGACCCCGCCACCCCCGCCCGCCTCGGCCCCGGCCGCCGCGCCGGCTCCCGGCGAGCAGCACCCGCGGTGTCACCCCCCCGGTGACACCCTCGGAGCATCCCCCGGGGGGTGGCAGAGGGGACGCGTGGGGCTGGGGCGGGCGGCGAGGGGTCGCCAAAGGACACGGATGGCCACCCCCACCCACGCCAAGGACACGGATGGCTCCTGGATGGGGGTCAGGCCCTGCCACAGCTCCTGCCACCGCACACGGGCTCTTTGTCCCCTCTGCAGCCGCCAGCACGGGTCCGATCCTGCCCCCTGAACTCTGCACCTCCATCCCTGTCACTGCGGGGACTACGGGACACCTGCGCGGTCAGGCCTCTAATACAGGCGTTCACACTCCCAACACGGTTTCCGCCACTAATTATAGCCTGACCTTCGCTTACAAGGTACGCCGGAGGCAGGGTACGCCGCCAGCACTGCCCTGCCCCTGGCTCTGCTGCCCTCGCCCAGCCCCTCCGGCCTGCAGCTGGGTCGCGCCATCCCCGAGCCTTGGCCCGCACGGATCCAGTCCCAAATTAGCCGGTGCTTTTCCAAACATCGCCTTCCCGGGGCTGGCTCGCTCCGCCACGCTGCACACAGCTGTGCAAACAGCTTCGCCCCACGGCACGGCGGCTTTGGGCTGGCATGGACCCAGCACCGGCCAGCCGGGGCTTGGACCGGACCCGGTGCCAACGTCGGAAGACCCAGGCTGTCCCCTGAGGGTGCACGGTGGGACGGTGGGGACCCCCTCGAGGGGTGGCAGGAGTTTGCAGCAGGTTGGATCTGCCCCGTGGCCGGTGCCAGTGCTGAGGCTGGACTTTGCCCTGGCACGTGGCCCGGCACTGGAGGGCAACCAACTGGGCACATACCGTCCTGCTGCTGTGATGCGGTTCCTTGGGGTCCTGTCCTTGTCCCCTGCTGGGGACAGGGGTCTGGCTGTGCCCTGACTGTGCCCTGACTGTGCTGGCCGCGTCGCTGGGACCCTGGGGCTCAGTGCAACCCTTGCGGTGGGGTGTCCCATCACCCCTCAGTGGGGAGGCTGGGGGGATGTGTGTCCCCAAAGCAGGGCCTTGGCTGGTCACCCTGAGCCCACAGACGTCTGGCATGACCTCGCCTGCCCTCCCTCGCCAAGAAGGAGGTGCAGAGGTGGAAGGGCGGCTGGGATGGGTCCCTTGCCCTCGAACCTGCCACTGAGCTGGGACAGGTAATGGGAAAGACCGGGTCTGAGCTCGGTTTGGATCCTCTGCGGGGCTGGGCGTCTCCGGGCTGGGCATCTGCAGGCTGGGCTCTTCCAGTTCTAGCAATGTCATCTGCTCCTGACCTGCCTGCACGTCCTACATCCAAGCTGGTCCCCGACCCCTGGGTAATGTGTGTGGTGCCAGTTGATGTGCGAGGCAGGTGGGCTTGCATTTCCAAAGAGCAGTACAGGGCATCCCTGGCATGGCCTTGGCCCTCAGGGTGGGACTAACGCTGTCCCCTGGACAAACTGATGCTGGAGGGAAGTCCCTGGGTCTCTCCATTGAAGTGGAGCCATGGGATGCTCAGTGCCATGGCTGCGCGTACTGCAGACGTTTGCTGGGTTGCCCACGTGGACATGCATGAGCCCAGTGGCATCAGTGATAGATAGATGGTCCCCAACAAGAGCATGGAGGGAGGTATGCGCACGAGGCTTGTGCTTTTGTGGGCACCCCGACAGGTCCCAGTAGCTTAAGATGACATCCATCAGTGCTCAGCTGAGAGCTTGGGAGCGCGCGGACCCGCGCAGTGGTCTGCAGAGGAGGGAGTGCGGTCACACACGTGTCCCTGTGTCCCCGGGCCATCAGCAGCCACTTCGGCTGTGCTTGTGGGGTGAGGGTCGGGACGCGGGCTGGAGGCTGCAGTGAGCATCCCTGTGTCCTGCTCCTGCTCCTCCTTTGGCATGGGCTGCTGGGAGCTCACAGGAGCCGAGCCCAGCCGTTCCCTGCCGGGGCTTTGGCACCCACATCCATCTCCAGTTTACGGAGCAATCAGACCCCTTCAGCTTGTACTTTGCCAGCCTTCCCAGGTGCCTTCCCTCTGCTTGTCCCACCCCCAGCACCACAGCCCGGTGCATCGCCCTGCCCCGGAGCTGCTCTGCCCTACACAGCCCCGGGGGACAAGGGCCCTGCGGGTCCTGGGTGCCACAAAGTCCAAAAGACCCCCCCGCAAGAGCAGCATGATGCTGCCCTCATCAGCAGCTGAGAGTCCAGCTTCTCCACGTAGCCCTCAGACACGACAAACAGGCAGGAGGGACGTTCTGCAGGGGCAGGGACACGCTGCCTGGGTGGCTCCGTGTTGTGCGGGGTTTGCACAAGCTTCTCTGGTCCCAAATATTCTCACTCATGGGCACTCAGAGCCTGGCACTTGGGTGTTTTCCAGCCCCTAGATCCACCTGTGGGGTGTTCCCTGGGGCTGGACGGCAGGGGGGACAGATGCTCGATGGCGCCAGCTGGGGACTTGGCAGCTTCTGGGCCAGGGGACTTTGGTGGCAGTCACCATGGTCTTGGTGACTGTCATCAAAGGGTGTCAGGGTCAGGGGGTGCATGTTTCATCTCCATACCCCCTCCATTCTCTGGGTCCTCCTTGGCGGTGTGGGGAGGATGCCAGAGCCAGGGAATGTCCTCAGGGCAGCCCAAGGCAGGCACTGGGAAGGGACCCCTGATGGTACTCTGAGCTCTCTGCTGCACATCCTGTGGGGCACTCAAGCCCCACACGATGCAGGACTTGCCCTGCTGAAGTGGGATGTTCAGTGGTTCGCCCCATGGAGCAGAGCTGGCCCATGAGCAGGGCAGGCCAGGAAAGCCCTGTGGGGGGACAGCCGGGTGGGACCTGGAGAGCCCTCGTGGGGAGGCAGAGGCAGGAGGGTGCATCTCCCTGTGGCTGAGGAGGCGGCAGGCAGCAGGATGGATGGGGCGGCCGGTGGGGTTTTGCTCATCAGCGCTGCTGGGGGCTGGGATATGGCTCTGCGCTTGCACGCGTGGAGGACGCAGCGTTTTCCTTTCCCAGCATCCAAACATGGCCGGAGTCCATCGGCCCCTGAACTGTCCAGTCCTTCCCTAAAGCCCAGCCCTCTGGTGTCCAGGGACAAGTGGATTTTGTCCCCCTGACACACACCACTCAGCACCACCAGCCTCCCCCCTGGCCCCGGATTGCTGGGCTCCTGCCCGACTTCTCAGTTCGTAAATCCGAGCGTTGCTGTGATTGATGGCAGCCAGGGCTGCTGTCACTAAACCATCTGCACCAGCCCCTTAATGCCCGCATGGCTCATGACCAGGTAGCAAGAAGAGGCTGAGATATAAATCATCACGGCACGGTGCAGAGCTGGCCGGAGATCAGACCGGCGGAGCAGGCGGGCAGACCGGGGGAGCAGCTCACATAGCTGATTCATGACTGCTTGCATGGCCGGGAAGGGTTGTCCTCCTGCCAGCGAGCCACGCTGCCCACGCCACATGCAACCCCCGAGGACCTGATATGGTCCCCGGCTGAGTCCTGCCACCCTGCGGGGCTCTGACCGCCGCTGCCCGCCAGGGAAAGGTCGCAGCAAGATGACTCTGTCATGCTGAGAACATCCCCAGGCCACAGCACTCCCACATCAGCCCCAACCTCTCTACATGTGTCAGCTGCATCCCATCCCTCCTACACCCCCAGCGTACAGTGTTCCCATCCCTCCTGCACCCCCAAATGTGTGGTGTTCCCATCCCTCCTGCATCCCCAATGCACAGTATTCCCATCTCTCCTGCACCCCCAGATGTGTGGTGTTCCCATCCCTCCTGCATCCCCAATGCACGGCGTTCCCATCCCTCCTGCACCCCCAGATGTGTGGTGTTCCCATTCCTCCTGCATCCCAATGCACCGTGTTCCCACACCTCCTGCACCCCGGATGTACGGTGCTCCCACCCTTCCGTACCCCCAGTGCTTGGTGCTCCCATGCCCCCCTGCACCCCCAGGGCACAGCAGTCCCACGTCAGTACATCGCGGGGGCATGGGTGACATTCCCATTTCTCACCATCCCCATCCCAAAAGCCAGCAACGTGCACTCCTTCTGCAGCTCTCACCCGAGCACCCGCTGCCCAGATCAACCTCTTCCTCACCACAGCCCACGTCCACCGCCCCAGCCCACGGACCTCACTCCCACCTCTGCCCCAGCCGCACTTTCCCCCTTGCTCCCTCTCGTTGTCCCCATTGCCGTCCCCTCTCTTCCCCCGACCAGGGACTTCCCACCCTGCCCATGTCAACACCCCTTGTGAGCCTGCTCCTCAGCTTGGGCTCCCCCCGCCACCCCCATACAACCCCTGCCTGCCCTGTCACACCCCACCATGTGCCGTACCTGTCTCCCCTCCCTGGCAGCCCTTCCCGCAGCCGGGTGCCTCACACTGCCACCTCCCTGTCCCCACGTCCACACAGGCAGTGCCATGGCGTGGTGAACACCTCGGCAGACCTCAGCCCCGTGAGTCAGCATCCCTCATGGCACAGCACCCTCGTCACTCGGCGTCCCTCCCCGGCGCACCCCAGCAGCTCCCTGGTCCGCCCTGAGATTCAGCGTGACTCGCTGATCACATCCCTGCCCCTCCGTGTAAATCCCGGAGCGTGTCCCTGGGACTCCAGGTAGGGCTGCAGACCAGTGCATCACAGGGGCATTGGTGACATTCCCATTTCTCACCGTCGCACCCATGGCCGGGTGCGAATCCCCCCGATCACCTCCCCTGCCACCGGCCTGCTGCCCAGGTTGCACCCATGAGGCTCAGCCCCGCTCCAAGGTCTCATCCCTGAGATCTGTTTCGGAAAGTGACTGCCCCCTCCTGGGACCGGTCAGGGACGGGCTGGATGAGAGCCAGGGGGTGGAAGCTGGAGTCAATAAGTTCAGCTCAGTAATAAGGTGCAAACTTTCGCTGGAGGGGGAATTAATGAATGGATTAGTGGCCATAAATAAACAAAGGATTTCTTGTGGCTTGTAAGAGATGACTCATTGCTTTCGGGAGGCTGGGTGTAGCCGAAGCAGACAGCGGGGTGAGCCCTGGGTAGTCTGGACCTTATCTGTTGAGGTCCATCTTGATGATCCTAAAGCAATTCTGGACATTTGGTGAGGTCAGGCCATCTCAACTCTGTTTATACCGGTACTTAGGTGGCATTTGGGTATCTGAATCTTAAAAAGCAATTTGTAATTCCCTCCACCGGCACCCAACCCTACAGATATTCAGGAAGAAGGATGGGCTGCTGCACCCGATTGCCACTATTTATCTTACCCTCAGGCTCTTGCATTATCTCCTGCAGCCCAGGCCTTCCTTTTGCCGGGGCACCTGTGAATCCCAGCTCTGCTGTGAGCCCAGCAGCTCACTTTTGGTAGGAGGGATGAAGGATCCCTCGGTTGTTTCACCCCCTGCCCATCCTGCCCAAATGAGGGTTGTGGGGTTCCCTGGGGGAGTGGAGCCAAATAGGTCAAACCATTATTTTTTTTTTATTTTTTTTTTGAACTGAGCTGAACCTGAGCTTTGCTTCGCCAATTCCAACTGGAACCAAATCACCAGACACGGCCCGTGTAACACATCAGGGAAAGCACGTGCAGGAGGTAGAGGAAGAAGTGGCTTTGAGTCTGGGTTGACCAGCAGAGAGTAATGGGCTGAGTAAATGACAACAGGTGATGGTGATGATGATGGTGTGGTGATGGTGATGGTGTGATGGTGATGGTGACCATGGACTGAGAGTTCGTTTGTCCCAGAGCTCAATGACGTGTCCTCTTGTGGTTGAAACCACGTCAACCCATCACTCCTGGTTCTTGAGTCTTGCCTTGCCTTTGCCGGAGGATTTCAGCTTTGGAGGACTGTGCCGGAGGATTGCATCTTTGGATTTCCTGGCTTGAGCTGCTGGTCTGAATGCTCTCCAACCCATGTTGATCCAAATGACCTGGTTAGGCAGTGCAGTGGTGGGGCTATCCTAACTCACAGTTGCAGCTGGAAGAGGATGTGCAATTAATGTCTTGGAAAAGGAAGGAGGGAGAGCAGCAAAACGAAGGCTACGGACTGAGAACTGCTACGTAATAACTCTTGGGAAGCACGTGCGAGGGAGGATACCGCAGGGCAGCTGCCTGGTCCTTCAGAAACAGTTTTAAGGGAGTAAGTTCAGAGAGAGGCTAGGAATCTGGCAAAATGGAAATCTCTGCAATTATCTCAAGAACAAGGAGGAGGGGCCCAGACAGCGGAAACAACATTAAATCATTAGAGACAGGGTAACGCGATTGCATGGGCAGACGCAGCACGACCTGCTGGAGATGGCTGGTGTGTTTCCAAGGGTTTACAGGGAAGGGGAAGGTGGTTCCTGGTGGTCCCGGTGGTCCTGGGGAGGTGTGACCATGGCTGGCTTTGGGATGGCTGGTTGGTTACTTTCCTTTTCTGCTTTGGCGTTGGGTAGGGAGCGCAGTCGATGTCCTCTCGGCAGGGCTGAGAGCTCAGCCGTGGGTGGGCTGGAGGTCTGGGCGAAGGGTGTTTGCATAAACCTTGTATTTTCAAAAGCCTGGTGATGGGCTTTTGTCTTACGGCACTTCGAACAACGGCTGAAGAAACCTCGTCTGTGGATTATCTTTGAGAACAAGTAAACTAGGAGCTCATGTGGGTTCAAAGGGTGGGTTCAGCTCAAGTTCATGGAAGAAAAATCCACCAGGGATTATCACATAAAAAGGCTCAGCTCTGGCTCAGGAGGTCCCTGAACTGCAAACTGCTGTAAGCTGGGAAAGTATTTGAGGATGTGTGACCCTGTGTGGGTCCTGTGTTTCTGCGTCTCACCTCCGCGGGCGGCGATGTGCAAGGCTGCAGGGTGCTCCTGGGCACTGCACCCGCCTTTCGGCGCAGGGGGAAGGCAGCGAAACGCCTTCTGCAGCAAGTGTCACTGGGACTGCTACAACCTGTGCGCAAACGTGGTTCCCAAAGAGCAATCCTCAAAAGCACGCTCTGCTGGTAGGACTGGGATTTGGGGGTCCAGATGGCAGCGGTGAGGACACTTCTGTGCCCAAAGCCCTAGGAGAGTCCAGGTTTATCCTACCCCTGCTTTTGAGGGTTGGTCTCTTGCAGCCCACTTGACATCACATGCTTGGCCAAGCCAGAGACAGCCTTCCTCTTCCAGACTGAGATGTACTCACGTCTGCTCTCCGCTGGAGCCGTCCTGCCGCAAGGCTGAGGCAGGGAGGTCACCCCTTGGTGCCACAGCCAAGTGACCTTCACCGGGTCTGGTCTCCTGCTGGCACAGTGGGCCTTGGAGGAGGATGTCTGGTCTGGGGTTCACCACGGGGTGTCCGGGATGGACAGCAGAGCTTGATGTGCATTGGCTCCGGGACAGAAACGACGGCAGAGCTGGGTGGAAGAGACCTCAGGAAGTCCCTAGTGCAACCTCTACTACTGCCACCACCAGAGACCAGTCCCATGCTGGGGCTTGGTGGGTTGTGGGCAGCACCCCCCAACACGGGAGCAGAGAACTGCTCTGCGGTGACGTCCAGGATCATGGCTGGGATGGGAGGAAGCACAAGGACTCCACAGCTCCTGCTTTAGACCTTTGTCCTATGGTCCCCGTGGGCTGCGGAAAAGCCTGCCCCTTTCTGGGCTGTGGGTCAGCAGATAAACCAGGTGTTGGGGATGTGAGGGGGTGTCTGAACCTGCCCCGAGGTGGGACGGTGGCTGGGTTCTGTGTGCTTGCTTGCATCTGGCTGGAGAGCCGTGCTTCACCGCCGGGTGGACGGAGCTCAGCGCTTCACCTCGGGACACCTCGCAGATGCTGGCTGCTCACCACCCCTTCCCAAAGCGTTGGCCGTGCGTGGGGGTCCTCGCTGTGACCCACTGCTCCCCTGTCAGGCACGCAGATACACAGGCAGCCCTGGATGCTTGCAAGCTGTGTGCAGCACAGATGCTCCGGGTGATGCCAGATCTTCTATGTTTCTTGGCCCCCGGTCCCTCGGCCATCTCGCCAGGTATGTAACTATCCCAGCTATTTCCTGCTGTACTGCAAAAAAAAAAAAAAAAAAAAAAGAAAATTATAAAAATTAAATAATACAACCCTTTCCCCTGTTTGATATAAATACACGCCGCAGCTGCCCAGCCCCCTGGCTGGACAAGCAGCATTGCAGACGGATTGCGTCTCGCAGCCGCGCAGCCAGCACCCCCGTGCCCTGCTTGTTCCCTTTGGCACGGGGAGCAGAAGGGGCTGCCACGGTCATGGCCCGGACCCAGCTCCCATCACAGCTGGAGTGATTTATGGCCTGCTCTCCTCCTCCTGACAAGCACATCCTGGGATGGTGCTTCTGCACCGAGCGGAGAGAGGGGAGCTCGTGGCTGTCTGGGGCCGGCGGTGCCCCGTGGAGCTGCCCGTCCCCTTCCAGGGGCTGGTGGGCAGAGAAGGGGCAGCCTCCCACCACCCCTGGGAGCCTCCTCCATGTATTTTCCCAGGGACTAGCTTTATGTTTTCTGTCCCATGGTGAGAGCGCCAGGGATCCAATGTCCCAGATTTACACCCCATCATCCCAAATTGGCAGCCCCCTGGCTGCCCTGTTCCCAGGCTGGGGAAACGGGTGCTTCCCAGCCCAGAAATCCGCCCAGGCAGGGAAGCCCACCACCGATGTGCAGCTCTCTGCAGGGGTCTGTCACTGCTGGGATTGGGGGGACAGGCTGTGCAAGGGCGTACGTTGCTCCAGGACCTTTGCTACGTGGGTGCTGTGCCGTGGGGCTGGTGGGCATGGAGGCATGGCCCCCGGTGGTGTCGTGAGACCCCAAAAACGCCAGTGATGTAGAGCTCAGGGCAATGCATCCACAGCAGACGCTCTGCTCCTCTCAGAGCAGTCAGTGAGTGGGTTGGCTGTCACCGATTGCCCTCTGCAAGGGTGACGGATATTGGTGGGGGAGTGGGTTAGTGATGGGACACGGCAGCGGTGCTGCGGTGGGGAGCAAGCCCTGGAGACCTGGCGGCCACCAGGCTTGCTGGTATTTTGTGCTCTCTGACTGGGCTTTGGGTGGGAGCAGCCTGCATCCCCATGGCCCTGTCAGACCTCCATCCTGGCTCGAGGCAACTCGAGACAGGCTCGAGCTCAGGGCTGCGTCCCTGGGTGAGGCTGAGGTCGAGGTGGAGGACAGGGTCTCTCCTCCATGTGCCTCCGGCTCCCACCCCACCAGCCCCCAGCCGCTGGCTCCCTGCTGACAGCGGGGTCTCCCCTGGCTCTCCCCTGCTTTGTCCTCAGCATCCTGCTTGTGTAGAAGGAGGAGCAGCGATTTTCGCAGTTACGGGGATGCAGCCTGGAAGAAGGAATTGCCTTGGGTCACCCACCCCTGCCCTGCCATGGCCATAACTGTGAAACACCAGGGATGTGTCTTGCCAGGGCTAAGACCCCGTGACTGCAGCCGGTTTTGCAAAAAAAAAAAAAAAAATCCCAGCCTTTAATTAAATAAGTGAGGTCCTGGGTACCCTTTGCAGCCCTGCTGTGAGGGGCAACGCGGGGAAAGCGTTTCCCCCTTCCCCGGGCTCCCGCAGGCCCCTGCCCGGCTCTGCCTTGCCTGCCTCCCCCCCCATGTCTATGCCTCCAAAGCACGGTGGGGGATTAGGGCTGGTGCTGTCCCCATGGCGTTTCAGACCCCTCTTTTCCCACCCTGTGGGGGCCAGTGGGCATAGCCCCCAGGGTGGTGGTGGGGGTGCTTACCCGGCTCCCGGTCTGGCAGTACTCCACAGAGCTCACATACCATACAGATCCCCACAGAGCATCCCTGAGTGCCACCAGCCCCATCTGACTGTGGGCACAACCCCTGCCCCAGCTGCTGCCGAGGGCCAGCTCGCTGGGCCAGTGCCCGCCCGGCAGCGGCCGGTGCCCGGGGCCGTGTGTGTGTGGTGGGGCTTTTGTTATTTTGTCTGAGAGCAATTTTGTCCCGGGCTGAGAGCGAGCAAGCCATGATTTGAATTCCAGTTTCACTGTAATTATTCTGTTATCTCTCCGCCAGGGTCTGGTTTCACTCATGCTTTGGGCCGCTGTCTGCTGTGAATGGATGTCTCCTCTGTTTGCAAGGGCTGTTCCAAAGCTTTCCCTGTCTCTGCTCTTTTCCACTTCCCGCGCTGCCCTCGCAGACCTCCGTGCTCCCCTCGGCACTGAGCCCAGAGCCCCTGCGGTGTGGGCAGGGCAAGGGCCGCCGGGATGCACGGCACCTGCAAACCAGGACCCACCACGAGGGCAAGTGCTCCCACCAGCCACCCGTCCCCTCGGCAGGGCACGGGTCCGTTTTGGCTGGGAGGCTGTCCAGGGCGATGTAGCAGAACCATGGGGGTGAGGAGGAGGAGGGGAGCAGCAGGGAAGGGGCACCGGGGGCTGCACCGTTCCCTGACCCGCATGGCGTGGTAGCCTCGGCTTGCTGGGGTGCAGCAGGAGAACCGGAGGTGGTGGGTACTAGTTGCAACATGGGGAATTGTCATTAGAATTTTTCCCGATGGAAATTTTTTTCCCCACCATGAGGTGGTGAAACACGGGAAGGAGGGCCCAGAGAGGTGGTGGGATGTCTGCTCTTGGAGATGTTCAGGACTTGACTGCCAGCCAACCCCAGCCAACCTCATCACGTTGGACCTGCTGTGCTGGGGGGAGCGGGGCTGGATGCCTCCACACGACCCTCCCAACCTCAGTTACTCATTTATTTACTGATAGCGGACGGAGACATTTCCCCAGTCATTCCTGGGGAGCTGAAGGCACTGAGAGGTGGCACCAGCGGGGGCTGTCAAAGAAGGGACAAACCACGGAGGAGGTTTGCAGAAAAGGGGTGGAGGAGACGCAGGGTGGGGGATGCTCCCTGAGTGTGCCCCGGGATCCTGACCTCGTTACTGAGCCCTCATCCGATCGTTGTCTGGGATTTGACCCAATTCCTGGCTCCAGTACCTGACCCGACGGCAGGATGGTCCCGACCTGAGAGCGTCACTCTGCTGATGGAGCTGTGTGTCCTCTCCCAGGTACCAGAGCTGGTTGTGATGAGCTGCTCCTGGACGTGGTGCCTCTGAGCATGAGCCTGCAGCCCAGGGACAGTCCTGCTGCCCCGTCACAGTGCAAACTCGTCTGTCCTCACCCTCCTCTCCAGCTCTCAGGGCCGCTCGCTGCAGTTCGGTTTCCCAGACCCTTCAGAAGATGTCCCCCATGGACCAGCTGCGGGATCCCTGAGTTTGAGGGCTTTGCTTTGCTCCTCTGGTGTCTCCCTGTGCAATAGCTGTCCAGGCCCTCCTGTCCTGGTGTCCCCAGGGCTGAGGAGCAGACCCTGCACCCTCTCCTAGGGCGGCTGGTGGCCACGTAAACCAGGACACATCTCTGTGCCCCCCGGCAGTTCCCAGGCATGGTTGCGCACGCCGGGCCAGGGCTGGTGTGACACTGCTTGGGACACTGAGATGCGTGTGGGTGATAATCTTCGGGGCCATCAGACCAGGCACTGAACCAAAATCCAGCTCTAATTGGCCTCGTCCCGTGATTCTTCCTGACAAAACAATTAAGTTTCTCAGGCAAGAGATGTTCTTTGCAAACGGTCCGTGCCAGATGCTTTTGCTTTTTTTATCTGTGGTATTTAAGGATCTTTTCCTAATACTCACTCATTACTTTATGAGGCACAGACCGGTTCTGCCTGCCCTTTTGAAGCTCAGTATCACACTCATGTTCGTTTGTTGTCTCAGGGCTTCCCTAGATCTACGTGAGGATTTTTTTTTTTTTTTTATAAATAATTTTAAATAAACATTCTTGATTTGTAAAGGGCTGGGCCCTGCGAGACAGGGCAGGGAGCAGGACGGGCTCCAGCCCTCCCAAGCCTGCGGAGCCTGTGTGTACTGCTGCAGAACTGAGGTCAAAGCTGGAAAAACTTGCAAGACCACATCACAGAGAAGGCCAGCGGGAGCCTGGCTTGCAGGCTGGCTTGCGGAGGGGATGGCGGCCTGTGGAAAACACGGTCTGGGGGTGGCTGCAGTGGGTGTGTGCGGGCATTCGATGCCTGCCTGTCTTTCCTCTCTCCATCCTCCTGCACCTTCGGGAATCGTGCGTCGGCGGTGCTGCTGATGGCCCTCTGTCTCCTCACCTGGGAGTTTCATGACTCCAATCCGTTCCCCATCTTCCTGACATCAACTTTTAGTGGCTTCAATCCACCCTTTGGAGCAGTCTGTCCTTTGTTTTTCCAGCCTGGGTACCCAGTGAGGCTGAACATAGATGCCTTAGCATCTTGATGAGCTGCTAATCCGAGTGCTGCCAACTTCTGCCCTTCCCAAATCCCTTCTCACAGTCTCAGCGCTGCTATTCCTGATCCCGGGAAAGGGAGGGTGCAGCTTTGGGGAATGGCACCCCAGGATGGGATGCAAAGGTCTGCCTCTTTTGGTGTGTTAGCAGAGCAAAACAGAGCACCTGGGTGGGATGTGCCATAGGGTGAGACCAGCTGGGTTTTGGGGTCAATCTGTGCTGTCTGTGGGGTGTCTGGGCACTAGCGCTGGATATGCCCTAGTCTGCATAGTCTCTAACATCTCGCCCAGTGACTCCAGCACTGCTGGCTGCTCGTTGCAGAGGACCTAGGCTGGGCTGGGTGCTGTTTGACCAACGATGTCCCAAGTGTTACCTTGCTTGGCCGTTGCTGGAGCCAGGAGGGGCGTGGGGGGCCGGGGAGGGAAGGGAGTGGGGCTGTGGGCTGGGAGGATGCCAAGGGAGGGTGCAGCCGGCGTGCAAGTTGTGGACTTAACACAAGCATCCCGATGCAGCAGCCCCTCAGCCGGTCCCCAACCCCCTCGTGGCACCAACGCATTCCCCCAGTCAGTGGGGAAACAGCTCTGGGAGGGTGATGGCATCCCTCCTGGAGGCACATCCATCACTCCCAGCCTGGGGCTGTGCCGGAGGGAAAGAAAACCCAAGCAGCCGTGTCCATGGCAGGTGCTCTTGCGGCTCGGGATGACCTTTCCCAGTGGGCTCTGTCCCAGGGATTCAATCACTCCATAAATCTCCATTCCTCTGCGGTGTGGACCACGGAGAGGCAGCCCTGACTCAGGGCTGGGAGTGTCCAGCTGCGGACGCTATCTCAGCGGAGGAGCCGTGTGTGGAGATGCCAGCATTTCCAGGCGAGAGACAATCGTGCTTTATTTCCCTGCCACATAGGAAAAATAATAAACATTCCTCGGGTTTGTTTTCAGGCTGCTTTGTGGAATAAATCTCAGACTGTTGTTGTCTCCCTGGGCTCCCCGGTCCCGCAGAACTGCCTGTTCTCACTCCATGAGTCACCGACGCCTGCGCTGCCGCTGACGGTGCCTCTGAAACCCCACGTGGTGGTCCAGGGGCTGCTCCACGTTGGATTTGCCATGGACACCGGGAGCAGAGCTGCTCCACACCCATGGGGAGTTCACATGGGTACTGGTGTCCATCGGGACCGATGAGACCCCCCTGGACACCTTTGTCTACTGCCAGCAGCAGCCTGGACAGCTCTTGCCATCTTGTCATCTGGACCTGGGTCTTCCTCCCAGGGTCCCGAGTCTGACAGCATGACTCGATGCAGATCTTCAAGGTGAAGGGTCTGTCCCATGGGACAAGGACTCTGCTGGAGGAGACCCAATGGCCTTTCCCATCCCTTCTGCCTGGGTGGGAAGGAGATCCAAGGGATGCTATGGCCGGATGCCACTAGAGGTGCCTTGAGAGGGAATGGTCCTTGCAACATGCTTGGAGCCAGGTTCGCACACACCACAGCTGATGGACCAGTCTCATGTGCTGTTGGGTAACACGGGGGTGAGAGACAGCAAGCAGCACTGGACAGGCATGTCCTGGAGCAGCGGTTCTTAGTGTGAGGAGCAAGCGACATCATCTCCAGTGCCTAGCAAAGTGTGCCTGGTACCCAACCGCATGTGGAGACCTCATAAACTTGGCATACAAACCTTACCAACCATTCTCCTGCAAATGATCCCACCACCTGGGAGATCAAGGAGGTCCTGGGAGCTTGTTGTGGACTGTATGTATGGTGAGGGGAGCCTGGTGGGCACAGAAGCCCAGGTCGGCTGCTGCTGGATGGTCCCCACTGTGAGTGACCTGTGCTGATGAGAGGAGCCCTTTGGCACAGGTTCGGAGCACCTGGGTGTCAGAGCATGTCCCACGAGGCGGGACGGGGTGGAGGATTCTCCAGGAGGACGGCGTGTGCGCGTGGCTGGATGGCTGACCTCATCCGCAGCATCGCTACGCACGTGTCCCAAAAATAGCTGGTTTTAGCAACATGAAGTCTCCTCGTGCTATTGCCCAACACTCCATACAAATATAGTGGCAGCAGTCAGTCTAGCGAAACTATCGCCAGAAATAGTGCGAGTTACGGCAAACAAACCGGCTCTTAGGAACGAAGGCGGCTGGGAGGGACTCGGTCCTCGGGGCTGCCAGAAACGTGGCAAAGGACTAGTCCGAGCTCAGGGTGTTTGCAGAGCTGTCCGTGGCGAATAATGGGAAAAAAAAAAAAGCCCCAAAGGTAAAGTATTTTACTGCCTCCCAGGGAGGGAAGAACGGGATGAGGAATGAATGAAGCGCTGCTGCCAGGAGGGGTTGTTCAAGCACTGGAACAGCTGATAAAAAGGCTCGATGAGCACCGTGACCCCGGGCAGGCAGTGGCTGCGGGGAGATGCGCTGGCTCCACTCAGGGGCAGGAGAGGAACAGATGCCGTCACCGACAGCTCTGGCACCCGCGTGCAGCCCCGCAGAGAGCCGAGCTTCTTTAATTAGAGACGAGGTCGTTTAGGGGAAACGCGATTGCAGCCTAGAGGAAAGGCTTGCGGAGGGAAAGAGCTCTTTCCCTGGAGATGCCTGGTAGAGGCTTAACGGATGTCTTGTGCAGCCAGCAGTGTAACTGCTTGAGAGTTTCTAAAAATCACAGATAAGGGTCAGTCGTTACGGAAAGCTCTGGACACTGTCAGGGCAACGAGCAAGCGGGCTCTGCTCTGCTAACGACAGGCTAATTGCTGGGCTCGTGGGGGATCTGTAGGCACCGGAGAGCGGCGTGGCTGCGCTTGCCTTGGACATCAATGAACAGAGTGTTTATTTGAACATTTGAAAGGTCAATTTGCTAAAATGCAAAACAATCGTTGGCGTGACAGGCTGGGACTGTAAATTTAGAGTGGGAGGTGTTAGCAAAAACTGGGACTCGTTCAAGGACATCCCAACAGTGCCCCAAACCCCATGATTTCATAGACCAAAATAATTCTCCCAGGGAAGAAGCTGTCAGAGGCGGTTTGGACGTGTGAGCGTGGTGGCCCGCAGCCGGAGGGGGAGGACCACTCTACCCTGAGTGATGCAGCAGGTGGTAACCAGGCGGGAGCCTGGCTGGCATCTGGGGTAGAGGGAAGGAAGCTGAATGAAGGCCGAAGTGCTTACTCTGTTTCACTGCCTTGGAGAGGGCAGCATTCCCTCTCCTCATTCTCCTTCTGCTTCAGCCGTGCATTTTGGAAGGGTGACATGCTGAGCAGGCAGAGTCAGATGATGGGAAAGCTGGTGGTGTGGAGCAGAGCGTCCATCAGAGGAGAAAAGAGACCTTGGTGACATCTCCTGGGACTGTGGGATGACGGCAGCTGGTGAAGACCTTGGAAAGGGTCTGCCCCTAGACCCAGCAATTGTGACTGGGATGCTCCATCCACCTTGGGAAGAGCTCTGGCAAGTTGGCTGTGGACAGACACAGGAGAAGGTTGTACATGTGATGATGAAATACCCAGGGTTAGCATTTCAGGCAGAGTCCCTGTGGTCCACGGGATGCTCCCATCCATCCTGCCATCTCTTGTGCAGAGCAGGAAGGAGACATCTCCTCCTTCACGGAGAAGGTGTCCTGACGAGAGCCTGGGACGTGTCAAAAACCAGCCTCCATGGGCTGGAGAAGGTGGAGCACCCCAGGGAGGATGGGGGAAAAGGGAAGGCTGCAGCAATGTAAAGAACTGCTGGTGGTAGAAGGGAAGCCAAAGAAATCAATGAGCTGTCGCTGGCTAATGGCAGTGAGAAGCCTTTGAAAATATACATTTAGGATGACCAAATCAAGCCAACCACCAAGTCCAGCCCTGCATGAAACAAATGGAGTCTAATTGTAACAAGCAAAACCATAAGTATTCAATAGATGACTCCAGCCTGTGCTTGGGTTGAAGCATAGAGACACATTCAATTCTGGCGGGGGAGGGTTTAAAAAATTAACATCTGTAAAGGAGAAGGCTGTGCAACTGCGGACCAACAGACCTAGTTAACTTACACCCTTAAGCTGGGAACGAGCTGCCGGAAGAGCCCCTGAAATGCTGACATTGACATTGAACAAGTCTTGGAAAGACAGGACAATACTGAGGGCTTGGAGACCTGCCAGGAGCCCGGGCGTGATGGCCCAGGGAGGGGGATGTGCAACCAGACGTGGTGTCCACTTGTCATGGACCCCTGGTCCCACGGGCTGGGAAATGAACTGCAGAATGCGAGGCTTGGTTTATCCCGCTTGCTCAGAGAAGCCTGGGAGGTGACGTGAGCATTTTTATAGGTAATTGCACATAAAGATGTTTCCTGGTGGGGAGGCTTTTGGGAGTGTTGACAAAAGCATGCTACGGTCCACTGGCTGGAAACCTAATTTAGACAAATTCAGGCTTGAAACAAGCTGCAGTTTCCCACTCCTCGAGGGTCACCAGGCACCAGAGGAGATTTTTGGATGTTGGAAGGATTCACAGTTGCCTGGAACTTTGGCACGGCAGCACAATGTCTTCCTGCAAGCCAGGCTTTGGGCCAGCTTGTAGGAGAAATTCTCCAGGTAACCTTTGCTGACGAGGATCAAATCATGGTGTTCACCCTGTTCCTTCATGGCCCTTGTGGGGAACCAGCTGGTGGGCTCATGGTGTGCACAGTTTCTTCTTAAAGGAAGGTTTCTGATCAGCCTCAGGGCTCCAGGCAGCACCGGGGTGGAAGACATGGAGACAGTGTTGTGGTTGAACTGGAGGATCTGGGACCATGTTGCAGCTTCCAGGGCTGGAAGGGCACCTACTGTGACCCAGGTCCATGAGAGGGTGGGACTCAGGTTGTCACCTCTCTGCTGTCAAGGTTGACATGCAAGGCAGTCCGGGTGCATGAGCTAAAGGGTGCCAGTTCTGGTACCTGAGCTGGGAACTGGAAGAGGATGGGAATGCCTCGGCCAGGTAGCACAAGGCCACAAGCTGCAGAGGAGAGGGAGGCATGGTGTCTGCTCACATACCACAGCACTGTCACATCACTGAGAGCCACTCCAGGCTGTCCAACAGGACCAGCAAGACCATGCATGGAAGAGATTCCCACAGCAGGAGCAAGCGCCTACTCGTGTCTCCTTCCTCCCTGGTGAGGAGAGGCTGCCGAGAGGGGACAGAGCAGTTTTAATGGGGGGAAAAGGTCTTTACCCTTTGGCAGGAGGTATCCAGCTAAGCAAAGGGTCAGAGTCCCTGCAGGAGAGTGGGTCTGGGATCAGTCCAGCAGCAAAGAGCTGCTTGGGCCACAGGCCACCCAGAGAAGACCATGAAACCAGCATGGTGGTGGACATCAGAAATTATGTAGGAGACAGACAAGACAGTGCAGAGGAATGGCAGATGCTATGGGATAGAGATATAAGTCACCAAATGTGATAATACAGACAAGCATCAGACAGTGCTGAGGACATGAGTACAGCTGGTGGTGTTGACACTTACCGTGTGTCTGCAAAAGGAACTCGCTTAGTCTGTGAAATGGTCTCCAATCTGCTCATCATCACCCAGCAGAGGTACCCAGAGGATGGCATGGGCAGGGTCAGACACTGGGTGCAGCTCTTTTTCCGGAACAACCACCGATGTGCTCAGATGCTTGCTGCTGTTTTGCCCATCTGCCTGGGGGCATCCTTGTTGTCCCACCCCTCCCTGCTCCCTCCAACAGCCCAACCTCAAAAAGCGAGGGAGGACATAACATCCTCATAGGTAAGCTTAGGAAGTGTGGGTTAGATGAGTGGACAGTGAGGTGGATGGAGAAATGGTTGAATGGCAGAGCTCAGAGGGTTGTGATCAGCGGCACAGAGTCCTGTTGGAGGCCTGGACCCCCAGGGGTCAGCACTGGGTCTGGTCTTGTTCAATATATTCATCAAGACCTGGATGAGGGGACAGAGTGCACCCTCAGCTGGTTTGCCAATGACACAAAGCTGGGGGGGGTGGCTGACACACCAGAAGGCTGTGCTGCCATCCAGAGAGACCTGGACAGGCTGGAGAGCTGGGCAGAGAGGAACCTCATGAAATTCAACAAGGGCAAGTGTAGGGTGCTGCACCTGGGGAGGAGGAATAACCCCCCACACCAGGACAGGTTGGGGCTGACCTGCTGGAGAGCAGCTCTGTGGAAAGAGACCTGGGAGCCCTGGTGGACAACAGGATGACCATGAGCCAGCAATGTGCCCTGGTGGTCAAGAAGGCCAATGGCATCCTGGGGGGCATCAAGAGGAGTGTGGCCAGCAGGTGGAGGGAGGTCATCCTCCCCCTCTGCTCTGCCCTGGGGAGGCCGCACCTGGAGCACTGTGTCCAGTTCTGGGCTCCCTGGTTCAAGAAAGATGGGGAACTGCTGGAGAGGGTGCAGCAGAAGCTACGAAGATGGTCAAGGGCCTGGAGCATCTGCGTGCTGAGGAAAGGCTGAGAGCCCTGGGGCTGTTCAGCTGGAGAGGAGCAGACGAGAGGGATCTCATTGATGCTCAGCAATAGCTAAAGGGTGGGTGTCAGGAGGATGGGGCCAGACTCTTTTCAGTGATGCCCGTGGACAGGAGAAGGGACAGCGGGCACAAACTGGAACACAGGAAATTCCATCTCAACATGAGGAGGAACTTCTTTGCTGTGAGGGTGGCAGAGCCCTGGCACAGGCTGCCCAGAGAGGTGGTGGAGTCTCCATCTCTGGAGACATTCCAAACCCGCCTGGAGGCGTTCCTGTGCCACTTGCTCTGGGTGACCCTGCTGTGGCAGGGGGATTGGACCAGATGATCTCCAGAGGTCCCTTCCAACCCCTGCCATTCTGTGATTCTGTGATCTGCTGATTCTGTGCATCGCCGTGGCTGGGGCACGATTTACCTCCACCTTGCGGGTGCCCCTTCCTCCAGGAGCTCTGTGGAAGGGGAGGGCTCTGGCCAGCCTCTAAAGAGCCTGTTTCAGTGCCAGAATAATACTGGGCATTTTGCCTGGTGCCATTTACACAGCTCGTGCTTTGGCCAGTCCCCAGAGCTGCCCAGTGCTTTATTTCTGTGGCACTTGTTCAACGGGCGGGAGGGACCGACGAAAATAGAGGCTGAGAGAAGAAGCAGATGAGAGACCACACCCTGAAGGGCAGGGGATGTGGTCAGAGCAGCGCACCTGAGCCCTGTAGGGCACTCTTAGGGGGAGCTCACAGCACTGGATCATTGGCTGGTACCAAATCACCCCAGCACCAGAGTGACGGGACCCATTCCCAGTCTCCCTCAGGGATGGGACCAGACAAACCTTGACTGCTAGGGGATGGTACCAGCGGCTTTGAAGCTCTACCCAACTCCTGGGAAGATGTCCAGGCGGCATGGGAAAGGCTGGGAGTGGGACTGTAACTCTGCAGAGGTGTCTCCCCAGCTGAGCCGGGTGGTGGTCCCAGGGGATGTGTGTTGGGGAAGATCTTTTCCTCAGCGCTGCCCAGGGTCGTGAAAGGGCTGCCGGGGTGGTGGTAGCATCCATACCATACAGCCTCCTGTGGTGCCCGTGTCCCCGGCTGAGCGGGCTGTGCTACCCCTGACCTGCTGCTCCGGCTGGGACGGGACCCGGGGTGGTCTCAGCGACCACCCCGCTGAGATGTCCCCGCGCAGCTCCCTGGGGCTCGGGCCAGGTGGCTCCCGCCGCCGGGCGCCCTGCCCAGCCAGGCGGCTCTCAGCTCCGTCCTTTGCCCTCCCCGGGGAGCCAGCTCCACAGCTCCCATCCATCCCCTTCCAGCCCTGCGGAGAGGTGTCCATTGCCCGCTCTATCTCACCGTCTGGGAATTTCTCCTGAGACTTTGCCTGCATTTTGCTGTCCTTATTTGCACCTCTTCAGGCTCATTTATACCCTCGCATCATCTCTTCTCCTCCTTGGTGCATCTCCTGCCCTCCACCAGCTGCCCTCGAGGCCCCTCTTGTTCCTGGACCTCTTTTGGCGGTGCTGGGGCCATTGTCCAGTACTGGTGAGAAGGACCATCACCTCTCCCTGCTGACCCCCATCTCCAGGGCCGGTCTCTGAACCCACAGAGCTGCCTCCACCCCCATCCAGTTCCTCTTTGCCCTGCTGCAGGCTAGCCACCGCGTCCCCCACCCTGCTAGCTGGTGCCTGGCCTGGCCCTGCTCTCAGCCGCTGGTTTTGAGGTCGCTTTTTACTTTTCATCTTTCTGAGCTAAGACTTGAGCCAGCTGGGTACCTGCACTTTCAGGCTAGGTGCAGCCTGCACGTGTTTGCCTGTTTCTCATCCCTCCCTGCAGCTCCGTGGTAACGCAGCACATCTGGATTCCTTGCATCCAGCCTCCATCTGATGTGCCACATCTGGATTCCTTGCATACAATCCCTGTCTAACAGGCTGTGTCTGGCTTCCCAGCATGTGATTCCTAGATAACAAGTCACTCCTGGATTTCCTACATGTGATTCTTGGATAACATGGCATATCTGGATTCCTTACATTCAATTCCTGGACAATATGGCACATATGCTCTCTGGCCAAAGCTGGGGCTGGAACATGACTTTCTCTTTACAGTTTAAAAGATTTTTTTTTTTTTCTGGAGGAGACGAAGCTTTGACCTGAATTTCTGGCTGCCTCACAAAATCTCCCTTCTACCTCAGCTTTGGCCGCTCTTGGCTGGGAGCCTGGCTTGAAAACAAAGATCCTATCTCCCCCCCACCCCCTGGGCTTTCGGATTGCTGGCGGTGGACACACCGCCCCTCGCCAATCACTGCTTACAATAATATTTTTCTCTAGGATTGAGCTTGGAATAACTTTGTTTTGACATAATCTGAACTAATGTCTCCTCGGCAATGACAGTAAACACTCGACAATAAGTCGCAGCGCAGCCCTGAAGCTCTGCAGAAGGGGCTCCAGCGGAAGGACAGGAGGGAGAGGGCACGGGGCAGAGCTACAGGGCAGGACCTGGTGATGGCAGGGTGCACCATAGCCCCAGAGGTCCGCTTTGCACCCTTTTCTCTCCAGCCCCATCCGTCCCTCGCCCCGCAGAGGGTGATGGAAAATGCAGCACGGGGCCATTGCTAATCAGTTCCTCGGGCACGAGGAGATATTGTGTCTGCGGCGGTGGCAGCTCCAATTTAAACACTGTCACTGCACTATTAATGGTCCTGGCGCTCGGTGACTCGACAGCTAAGCCTGGGACCCAGGAGCAGTAATGTCTGTGCAGCCGAGAAAGAGCCGCTGAGCTTCCATCCATGTCTTGTGTCGGCCGTGCCCTGCTTTCTCCCAGTGCTGTACCCATAAACTGGTATGCTCAGAGTGCCTTGTGCTGGCACCGGCTGATACTGCCATTGCACGCCACATCAAGCCATGATTCCTCCCCATCCCTGCTGGAGGAGGATCCCAGAAGGTCTCACCTCCATGGAGTCAAACAGTACCCACCAAAACAGCTGCAAAAAGTCTGTGCAGCCACACAGCATCCCCTGGGACCAGCTCACTGCTGGACGGATGTATAGGGGAGATGGTCATGGTGGGAGACAGACAAGGGGCAGGGGCTGGGTCCTGTGGGGAGGGAGCAGGTAAGGACAGGAGCGCCTGAGAGGTCTCTGTAGAGAGGACACGTGGGCAAGAAGTAGTAGGGACAGGTTCCCTGCCAGTATCCTCCTCCTGTCCCTGTGTCAGCCACCCCCTGAGGGCATGTTCTGCCTTGTGCCCCTTTTTGAGTGGCTCCTGCTGTCCAGCTGTGCATTGAGCAGTAGTTGGACCTGGACCTGGACCTGGACCTGGACCTGGCCTTGGTGTTGGCCCTGGGGTTGCACATGTGGCAGTGGAGAGCTGCCAATGTGCCACTGACCTCCCCATGTGCCCCAGAGCCTCTGGCTCCTGGGGAACAAGTGATGCCCCACTGGTGCTGGTCCCTTCCCTGCTTTCTTCCTCCACCGTGCTGATGCTGTGATGTCCTGAGTCAGTCTCCCATGGGATCTCTCAGCTCGCACTGGTCCCAAACTGAAAGCTCTCTTAATCCCATCCTGATTTGTTTTATGAGCCAGCAAAGTCTATCCAAAGGCTAAAGCCACTAAAAGGGTCTGTCTCCCTCCCTTGCTGGAGACCTCTGTTTCCCCACTGCTCCCCATCCACCTGCACCCCCTCATCCGATGGTGCAGTGCAGGGCGGAACCAGTCCTGATGGCAAACAGCCTCCTGCTGGGTCAGCTCCGTGGTTTGGCTCAGCACAGCAGGAGCAGGACTGTCCCATGCAGCCGCAGCTGGTTGTGAAGACACCGACAGTGCTGTAGAAGTGTCCTCAAAGCAGCAGAGGTCTGTGCGTTGCAGGTGAGCAAGCTGTGCCTGGGCGCTGCTTCTCTCCACGAAGGCAGCACTGACTATGGGCAGCGTGGACTTGTTTCTGTCCCCATGGCCAGTGACCAGCCGCAGCACTGCTGCCTGCACGCCGGGACCAAGGGCGCAATCCTCCCTCATCCCTCCTTTTTGTAAGCCCATCCTCTCTCACCGTGAGTCTGATCCTCACAGCAGCGAAGAGCGGCTCTGAGCTTCAAAGCGGTGCAGTGACTCCAAATCCCAGGACACCTGAGAGTAGGTGACACCAAGTAGACCCATCCCTGCCTCATCAGCGTTTGGGGGTTGTGGAGAAAAGCAGAGATGCAGATGGGAGGTCCACCGGGGCAGAGTGGACTTCAAGCTGCTGAAGGTGTCTTTCCTAGAGATCTGCAGCCTCATCCCTGGTCCTTGCTGGGGACCACGGGGGTTTCAACAGCACAGGAACTGAAGGGTCATCCCTGCCTGGGACCTCAGCACTGCAGCGTGGGGTTTGTAGACCAGTCCTGAGCATCTCCTGAGAGACGTGAACTGCTCTCAGCATCCTCCTCCAGTGGTCTCCCTAGGTACAGCTAGAGCTGCGGCTCCTCTGGTTATTCTGGAAGACAATAGGTTGCCCTAATTTTTATTTTATTTTTTTTTTAAATGGATGAAACCATGTGCTTGATATTGGGCAGGAATAAGGAACTGTGGAACAATATCTGGGAGACTTCCGAATGTCAATGGAGTGAGCTCTGGAAGACGGATGGATGTGTGGACTGCCAAGGACAGTAAGAAAAGTCTGTCTTGGGCTGCATGTTTCATGTGAAGAAAGCAAAGAAGAGCTCCTTGGGGAGGATGTAAGAGGGACAGGATGAGATATGAGGCACATTTAATAGCTGCAGAACCATTAGTTGCTCCAAGTGGTCGGGGCAGAGGTCAGGGAGTTAAGGCACAATGTCCCTGCTTTGCAGAAAAGGGTTCTTTACTGGTGAAGTTGCATCAAATGGCTTGTCTGACTGCATGTTTCAGAGAGGAGGAACAGAGGGGACAGGCAGACGGTGACAGTCTGGCCACCAAGCAGGTGCTGAGGGACCTCTCTCCTCAAGGGGATGGTGGGCTCCCAGAAAAGCCTGGGACCTGTCTGGGTGGCCTTATTCATCCCTGTCTCCTTTTCTTTCCTCTTTGTCATGTTCCAGGAATCCTTTCATCCGCGTGTTTGTTTTTCTTTCCCTCTCCTTGCAGATGCTCAGTAATTCTTTGAACATATCAGATGGGTTTGTGTATCCCTGTATCTGAGCTGTGCTGTGGATTCCCCCCAGAGGAAAACAGGCACCTCTGGAGCATGTTGCACACTGGCCTGAGGTCATGTCTAACGGCAGCCTGGCAAACTCTCGCTGGAATGCTTGGTCTGAGCAGAGGGCAGGCGGCGAGCTCGAGGGGAGAGTGATGCTGCATATGGGAGCACTTTCCAAGGTGAGGAGAGATGGTGGACACTGATGGGAATAAACATTGAGGTGCAGAGAGGATAAGATGGCAGTGACTTGTGAGTGCAACAGCCCAAGGCCATGGTGTCGCCATGGAAAAGACTGTCAGCTCCTTTGGAAAAGTGAATTTGTAGTTCTTTCCCTGGATGTTTTGCAGAGCGTGAGAAGGTGGCGGTGGGACATGGTCTGTTCTGCAGGCACGTCTCCCCTCTGAGTCCAGCCTGGCCCAGGAGTGTCAGGACCATCTCTGCCTGTGGGTGACTGCCAGCACACCAAGTCCGGAGGATCCCTCTTACTCGGTGTCTTGGCCACGCTGGATGTTCCTCTTCAATATCGGAATGAAGAGGTGCCCCAAAGCACCATCAGAGAGCCACAGACACATGAGCTCTCCAAACGCTGTCCTTGGCGTGCCCCAGACCTGCCACTCCATGCAGTGTGGGTCCTGTGTTGTGCCCCACTTCTTCATTTTCTTGAGTCCTCAAGTACCACAGTGACCGTGCAGCACCCGAGGAGGTCAGGGAGCAGGATCCTGGGGATGCGGGGCCAAGGAGTTTAGGATGAGATGTACAAGACAAACCACCAGCAGCTGGGAGAGCGATGCTGCTGAATGAATGCCATGTGGTTCAGCGATAGCTGCTGCCCACACGGTCCTATTGCCCTTCAGTGCAAGGCCTTTGGATGCCCACGAGCAGTGGGGTGGACGTAGGTCGGCAGCGTGATGAGCTGGGTGGCTGGCAGGGGCGATGGGTGATGGGGAGCACTGGGGATGGTGAACCAGTGATCCCTATTTTGGTACAGTTAAATTCGCTGAGCCAGTCCCTTACCAAACTGCTGTTTGTGCCCCCAAAACACCAGCTGCTTCCCCACAAAGCTGATGGCTGTACGTGTTGAATGAGTTTGTAAGCAAGGAAATCAGGAGCAAAGTGATGTGAAGACAGCTGCTAAATACTCAGGTTGTGCTGGGTTGTGATAAAAGGGGCGAGACAGCGATGTGCACAAACGTTTTAGGAAAACTGTAGGTGATATAGCTGAACCCAGCACCCAGTGTGGTCCCTGAGCCCTGCACCCCTGGTCACGGATGGGTTCAAACCGCCAAGGTTGGCTGCGGGGCTCCTGTGGGCGGTGGCTGGGCTCAGCAGTGGGGTTTGGGAGGGGAACGGGGTCCATCTCAGCACAGACAGGGACCCCCGTGCAGGTGCTGCCAGCCCTGCCCGGGACCTGCCTTGCGGGATCCTCCACGGCTGGGTTTATCTCCCTTGGAGCAGCCTTGAGTGCTCTGCTGGTGGGACCTGACATCTGGGCAAATGAAGCACATCCCTGTGTCTTTATGGTAACGGCATTACAGGGGGACGGGGGTCAGGCAGATCCTTTTCAAGTGCCCAGTGCTGGCCTACTGGGGCAGAGGGAGTCTTCCTCGGGACCCCCAGGGCAGCCCTGATGTATTGCACAAGAGCTTGGCCAGTGCAACCCATTCGCTCTCTTACGCCCCATCCCTCCCTCCTTCCCACACCCCACTGTAGCTCCCAGGCCCCGCAGGCTGGGAAGGATTTGCCTTGCAGGTTGACCCTGGATCTCTCATCACCTGCGCAGGGCAGGGACCCATCCTGCAGCGTGATGGAGGACGCGGTGGTCACTGTTACACATGAGAGTAACTCTTGGGTCCTGCCAAGGAGTCTCTGGTGAACCAGGGAGGGCTCAAGGCTGTGCAGCCATGTGCTGGGGCTGGGAGGGACATCAGAGGAGGGGGAGCATCTCCAAGTGCAGAGAGCCGGGTGGCTGAGCATGGCCCTGGAGGGCAACGGCAGCTGCCATCGCCGGATTTCTGGAGGGGCCCTGCAGGGACAACTTCAGAAGGAGCCACAGACTGACCTTGGGGGACATCTCCAGACTTTTGCATCTCTAGATCAGAGATGCAGTGAGGAAGCAAAGGGACCATCACTGCAATCCTGGCAAATGCTGCTGCAAGACATGTTTTTGGATAAATATCTGCTCTGAAGACTTCCATCTTTGAGGACTTCCATGTTCTTGGTGACAAAGTATAGGGGTCCTCCCGCCTGTCACACTGATCAGGCATCACTGTCCTAAACAGGTGACAGGAGGATAAGGACAGAGCTACTGTCCCTGTCACTTCTCATCACTCCCAGGGGTGGGATGTGCTTGTTGGTGCTGACCAGACGCAGCCAGGAGCAGCTCTGCAGCCACCTCCTTCCCATGGCCGTGCGACAGCACGGGCAGAGCAGAACACGCTGCAGCAACTGGGGTCTCCCCCAGCACTCACGTAGCCCTTCTGTGGGCTGTGGCTGCCTCTCCTGCCTCCCCCAAGGAACAGTGCGAGCGCAGCATCCAGGCGCCTGCCTCTGCCCAAGTGCAAAGGAGGCCTGAGGACATGGATGGGGAGGGGCAAGCGGAGGAGGCAGCACAGAGGAACAATTGAAAAGAGGAAAAAGGAAATCCTCCTGGAGCTGTGAAAGTGTTTTCCCAGACTGTCTGGCCGTTACGATGACCTCATTCTCTGAGGTGATGTTAATTGGGCTGAGAGACAGGAGAACAAGACGTCCAGCCCCGCCAGCCCCACTGCCACGGTCACCTGCGCAGCCCCTCCTGTCCAGCATCTCTCCCTAAAAACCTGACCCAGGCTGCCCTCCGCGGGGACTCCGAGTCCCTGGGCTCCTGCCAGTGGCTGTTAACAAGGGTTAACAAGCCTCAGATTTCCATGAGTTCATCTCAACTGTTTATCCTGGAAAAACCCCCTTGCAAAATCCCGTGATGCACAGATCTGGAGGGAGGGGGGAGCATCCCAGTGCTGTGCAGGCAGAGAGGCTGTCTCCGAGGTCCCCGCTCATCCCCAGGCACCGATACCCCGGGGCGCAAGTGCTCCTGTGATAGCAGGGCTCAAGGGACCACGCACCGAGGAGCAGGAGCCGGCAGCCGGAGCTCAGGCTGGGTGGGAGACTGTGGGATAGTTCATTACTGGTGACAAGGAGCTCGTGGGGTGGGTGTCCTGTTCCACGCAGGAATTTTCCAAGGGGATGTCTCCTGGTGGGTCAATATTTTAATTGAGATAACGAAGGTCTGAGTAACAGATCCCCTCCCGGATCATCTACTCTATAAAGATGTGGGCACCGACAAAAGCTTTTTCCACACTCCTCCCTGGAGGAATTTTATGGGAAGGGAGAGAAACCAGCAGAGCTTCTCTCCTCCCACACACTTGCCCGACTTTAAAAAACCCTTAGAAAGTACCTCCTAAGGCCACTAACTGTCAAATTTGCCTGAATTTACTTCACGTATTAGGAAGGTATGACAGACGCAGTTTCTTCCTTGCAAAATCAAAACATGACATAAGTACTCGGGAGCTCTTTTATTTCGCAGAGGAATTAATATAATGAGACCCAAAGGCTGGAAGTTAAAGTTAGACCTGCTCGAATGTGGACTAGCGCATATTTCAACACTGACCGTGACTGGAACTAATTGCAGAGGGCAGAGGTTGAATTCTCCTCAGTATCGTCACACGCAGACTGGATGCCTTTCCGGCAGGGGATCTTTAGCCAAAAGATGGTTCATGGTCTTGATGGTCATGGGACAACGTTGTCAGGGCTCTGATGTTCAAGTCATATCTATGGGCTCACGGCTGTAAATTTGGTGCATCTGAAAGTGAACATCCACACTGCCCTGCTGCTGGCTCCCGTTCAGTGGTGCTCATCAGCCGCCTGGTTGCCTCCAGGCAGTCAAGCAATCACATCAGCGGCCATTGCGCATCTTCTGCGCTCTCTTTGCTTCGCCAGGCGAAATGTGGGTCTTTTTAAGGTGAAAAAAGGTTCCTATGGCGTTTATATTCCCGTTAGAGAGGGCATGGTCAGAGCCAGACCCCCAGGACATGGGTTGGAAGTGGGAGAGCAGTGAGTCTGTGGACCTGGACCGTGTCCCCAGGCAGATGAGCTTTTCCCGTATCACCAAGCTGGAGACACCATAGGAAAAGCCACAATATTTACTAACCACAGCCTTCACCTGTGTGCTTGAGTTGCTCAGAGAAGGCCACCAGACAGGGACCAAGCCTTGACAGTGATTTGGTTTTCTCTAGAAACCCACAGTCACTTCTGGGGTTCTGTAGGCAGCAAGAGCTGGGTCGGGGTCTCACGGGGCCGGACCCTCCTCACTGCACAGGGCTGCTGGAAGCTCCTGTCTGCAGACCCGAGGGCCCAGGAGGAGAGAGGAAACCAAACCCACAGACCAAACCCACAATTAGGAGGGGGACTTAGCAGGGAAAGGAGCCGGCCCTGTGGCTGCACCAGGTGTGCTTTCCTCTGGCCACCCTGAAACGATGGTCAGCAAGAGTCAGGAGAGCATGAGCTGCCAGAGCAGCAGCTTTTGGGGGACCAGTGGGCTCAAGCAGCACCTGCAGCAACCCAGGGAGGGGACCATGCAGGGTGTAAGCGGCTCTCTACTCCCAGGAGCTGAATGGGTGCAGATGGGCAGCCTTCACCTCCACGTCCTTCCATTTCCATTTCTTTTACTTTTCTGCCATCCGCTCCTCTGAGATCAGCCTTGTACCTTCTCTGAGAGTCCCTAAACACAAAGACTTTACTGCTTTTCTGTGCATTATTTGCTGTTTAGGTGCAAATGTGCTGCAAGCACCTGCCCTCAGGTCACGATGGCTTATTTTGTGGTCATCCCATCCAAC
Organism: Rissa tridactyla; assembly: GCF_028500815.1. Classification (NCBI taxonomy): domain Eukaryota; kingdom Metazoa; phylum Chordata; class Aves; order Charadriiformes; family Laridae; genus Rissa; species Rissa tridactyla. The sequence continues at coordinate 45,111,547 of NC_071472.1, forward strand.
CATCTCAGTCACTAATCTTCCCACACTGAGACCATAAGACACGACTGTAAGTAAAAAGTGTCCGAAATAGTTTTTTTCACTGTTTGACTTTCAAGAGTTAAAGAAGCTTCTTTTTACCATCAGCGTTGCTGATACACACCCTTTAAAATGCCAAATGCCATGTATTTTGTAGCTTTCTTCAAAGATAAGAGAGGGTTCCCCATGGTATTGGAGACTCTATTCCCACCCCCACTGGGCGCCTGTATAACGATTACAGTACCATATTTGTCTATCCCAAACTGCAAAAGGTTTCATATCTTCTCCGATGCTGGCATAATGTTATGAGATCTTAAATGCCAGTAATGAGCAGGGACTCATAGTGGCATTTTTTTGTGGTGGAGACTCATCAGCTTTTCCAGATAGCAGTAAGCAAGGCCAACAAGTCCTCCTGGGAGACTCTCTGCCAGACATGAGCCATGTCTAGATCGCAGCTTTGGATTGGAGATCTGGCTTGCTGAAAGCAGGCTATGATACCACCGATGGAACTTGCAGTGCCTCTCACGTCCATAGGAGTGGAGCTGGAGGAGGTGCTCATGTCACATCCATGCAGAGCCATTGCACTTGACAGGCAATCAGAAGTCAACCTGCGGAGAGTGTCTCATTCATCTGCCTCCATTTTTGTTGCCATGGGAGATACCGGTGTCTGCCAAAGTGGTCATAGCTCTCATCTGATCAATCCTAACTTTTCAAATAGTTGGGAGACATCCCTTTAGCCAGACACTTTGCTGTCCAAACCTTCATTCTTCATCGTTAGCTCTCACCTCCCTTGTGCCACTCTGCTTGGGAAGTTTTGCAACGGGGTGAAAAATGTTCAAGTTTTGCACACAAATGAGTGCAACCGAGAAAAGATTTTAAGACACATAACAGATGCCATCTGGTCCCAGTGCTCCCAGTCCTTGTTTTTGTTGCAGGATCTCCGAACCGTTTCTGTGACAATCCTTAGTTTTTTTTTTTTTAATATCTTCTTTCAAAGTGGACAACACTGCTGTCACGCCCACATTGTTCTGTGGAAGTGGATAGCCTCTTCCAAACCTGGAAAGTTTGGATCTGCTCCTGCTGACCTGCGAGATTTCTTTTCTTTGGTTGGTAGCGGGGAGAGTGTTTTGTCCACAGGACTGGATTCTGCTGCAAGGGTTTTATTTTTTGACATTTGTCTTAGTTCTGTCGTGAACATTTCGAGTTGTATGACTTTCACATACTTTTTATTTCCTACTAGTTTTGCTGTTATTCCCTTTGGAAACAGCTTTAGGTTGAGACTTCAAACCTCCTTTTCTTTCAGGATACCGCTGATTTTTCTTAGGGGATGACTTTAGCTAATGAGTTATGACTTTATCTCCATTTTTCAAACTACTTGGGAAGCAGCTGATGCTAATTGTTGAGTCTTAGTGATGTCATGGGATTGCATTTGGAACAGAGCTTTCATTATGCTCTGTCTCAACTTAAATTGCAGGTTCTAATGGCAAAATCTTGCTGTCTTCTTTGCTGTCCAAATATGTTTGAAAAGTCTCTTGCAATACCGATGAGTCCGTCTCTTCCTTAAGGATGTCACTGAAAGCATTGTTATTAGGCATGAGAGTATTGACCTCTGCATCTGGTTTTGTGTTGTTTTGAGACATAACTTGAGATCCAGATTCTTTGCTAATAAAATCATCATCTCAGGCAGAATTTAGAGCTGGCATATTTTGTCCTAGTACTTATGTTTTAATTTTCTCTATTTCTGAATAAACAAACCAGACCTGAATATGGTATTTCTTCTCTCTTTTTTTTTTATAGTTTATTTTTTAGTCTGTTTGAGCCAATAACTTTACATGGGTCCAGCCCACGCTGTTACTCACCTCTCTTGCCTAATCTAGATCTGAGCTAATTGAGAACAGCCTTGCTTTCCCCTGATGAGCTACTGATGCTTCGTTAATGATGTTTTCTACTCCGGCACTGGGACACCACTCCCTCTCTCCCCTTCCCTTGCCAGCTTGCTGGTGGGCAGCGGTGGGTCCTCTCTGGCTGGAGAAGGGTTGGTGGTCAGCAGATGCTCTGGAGGTGGTCCCACTGACACAGCGGGCAGCACAGACTCCACCACGTGTACAGGCAAGAGCCTCCCTGGGCTGGTAGGTTGGTAGAAATTGTTCAAGCTGGCATGGAGAAACCACATGGATCGAGACTCTTTGCTCTGAAGCAGACAGCCATGCCTTGGAGAGGCAAGGGGAACACCTCTTCCTGGTGGCCGTGCTCTGCTCTGCTGTGTTCGCCAGAGCTGAGCACATTTGGTGGTGGGGAACAGGTTCTGGCAGACTGGCTGGACCGAGTTGTCCTCTGGGCAGAGCTTGGTGGTGCCTGGTAGGGAAATGCGTGGGGGCACCACAGAGGCTTGGCTCATCTGCTCAGGAAGCAGAACAGGCAGATCTGGGCTTGCTTGGCAGCAAGGCCAGGAGACAGGATGGGTTTCACCTCCAGATCTGTGCCCTGTTTCAACGTAACCAGCACTTTTTCCTGTTCTATGCAGAAGCGATGCTCGTGGCACTGACAACAAGAGCAGAGAGACCGAGCCTCCAGCCCCAGGAGGGCATCCAGGTATCATCTGCTCTGGAGGGCTCTATCATCACCCGGTGGAAGCTCATATGAGAGGACCCTGGCTGGCCAGGGGTCTTATACAGAGGGAGAGGCAGGTTGCCTAAAGAGTGGTAGTGAGGTAGGAGGGCTGTGCTGGGGCTCTCCACTGGGCTGCTGGTGGAGTTGTTGGGCAGGAGTGGTTCTGGGACATGTTTTCCTTGTGCTGGTAGCCCCACTCACCCACTCACCATGTGGTGGCCATCTCCAGGAGATTCTCCAAAGCCTACCTGAGACCTTCTTGGCTCCTCGCTTGGGAATATGCAGGAATCCCAGGCAAAGGACACCGGCTGCATGGGAGGAGGACCCCAAAGTCCATAGGGACAGCCGATACTAACGCCCAGGTCCAACAAGACAGGGGGTACTTGGGCTGCTCTGGCTGACCCTCTCCAATCAGTCGTGCCCGTGCCTTGCTGCCATGCTCCCTCTGCAGTTTGCTCTTGTCCTTTGTTCCTGTCCATCCATCTGTCTGTCCCTCCAGGAGACACCCATGGGCAGCAAGGGGGTGCTGGTAGAGCAGCCCATCCATCCTGGACGGGGTGGCTGGTACAGCAGACATATAGCACCTTGCCCCACCTCTGCTGCTCAGCCGATCCCTGCAGCCTAGCCCTCGAGTGCCATGCCAGTGCCGGGGACAAGGGATGAGGTCCTCCAGGGATGGGGCAGGGGAGTGAGTGGGGACAGCAGCATGCCCTGGTGTGGCTCTAGTGGGGTGCAGTGGCACCCCCGTTGCCCCAAGGCTGGCCTGCCTCCCGGCAGAGCGGCCCTGCCCTCACTGCTGTGCACTCCGTGGGCAGCTGCCTGGACCTGCCTGAGCGGCTCCAGATGTGCCGGCGAGCCAGCTGTGTGCTGCTGCTGGGAGTCCTCAGACCGGCTGCGTCTGAGGGATGCTGCCAGCACACCCCCACCCCGACACGGCAGGGGACTGGGGGCACAGCCCCTGGGGCTCCCCCTGACCCCCAAGCGCTGCCTGTCTGCAGGGAGGCCCTCCGCACGGATGCGGGACGGGCTGCACCTCCCTCCAGATGTTTGCGTGGCCCTTGACCCCCTGTTCCCTCACAGCAGGGCCTGTCTGGGTCACACGAGGGGCTGGGGCTGGGCAGGCTGCGAGAACGTCGGCTGTTTCGGTTGCTGAAGCGGAGATGAGAGGTGATGCAGCGCAGCAGCAGGAGCGTCCTGGCGGGCAGCGGCAGCCAGAGCAGCCCCCATCTGGCAGCATGGAGCTGAATCCCCAGAGTGCCATGGGGAGAGCATCCCTCGGAGATGTGCTATAGGGAAATGCAAGGACACGTCAGGAGGAGCAAATTGTCCGTGGTCTGAGCAGTGGATGGGAGCATGGAGAGCAGAGGGGCAGGAGCCCAGCTGCCAGGGCAAGGCAGGGCACGGCAGCAGCATGGGGCTGCCCTCTGCACCCCGCCATGGCTCCCTGACCCACGGCTATGGCACCAGACAGAGTCATCCTGCTGGGAAACCCCTGGCACAGGTGCCAGCAGGTTCCCACCTTGCCTGAGGTCTCACTGTGATGCCCTGTGGATCTCAGACCATCATCCTTCCCCAGGCCTGCTCTGATGGGGCCACACAAGCCGTATTCCAGCCCTGGCGTCCTATCTGCCCATGTCTAGGATGACAGAGGAAACTGAGGCACACAGCACCACTGTGATGGTGCCAGACCCTCCCCTTGCCTGTGGAGTGGGGGGATGAGCACACCCAACTATTGGTGGACTAGTTGGCCATGGGCAGCATGGCGGTGGGGTGGGGTGATCTTGGGGATGCGTTCAGAGGACCCCAGGAGGAAGCTATGGACTCTGGTGTCTTAGACAGACACTGGGCTCCAGCCAAAGCCCCTTGCAGCTCCAAGAGACAGGGCTCCTGTGTGCCCCTCAGCATCCCTCAGCTGCTGCCGGCCCTGAGATCCCGGCTGCGACCACGGCTCTCCTTGGGCAGCCCGGAGCCAGCCCCGCATCCCCACCCTCCACACCCATTATCAAGTTCCTGCAGCCTTCCCCCCTTGCCTGCCCGGGCCCTCGTCCAGGTCGGACCAGGATGGAGAAGGTGGCAGGCTGCCCGCAGCCCACCTGCCCGCTCTGCCTGGGCACCGCCAACTGTCGGCTGCTCACCATTTCAGCACATGACCTCCTGCCCACCCCGGCCTCTTTGGCAGCATGCAGGATGAATGCCCTGGGCACGAGGGGGTCCAGGCATCTGGGTAACGTGGGAAATGCCTCCAAAGAGCTTCTCCCAGAGGGATGACAAAGCGCCAGAGCAAACTCTGTGCTTGCTGCAATGCTGTGGCAGCGCTGCCAGGGGCTGGTCCCAGCACAGGGGTCCAGCCAGCACTGCCAGCGCCTGCTCCCCCTCCCAGATGCATGGAGGGGCAAAGCTGGACTGGCGTGGGCTTTCCTTGCACAGACCCAGCCTCTCTTCTTCCTCGCTTGTGCCCCACGGGCACCTCCAAACGGCATCGATGGGCTGGGCACATTGTGAGCAGTGCCACAAGCGGTGCCAGGACAGGCATGTGCCAATGTCTTGGTGGCCAGTCCCGTGCCCCCACTGGGGACCCCTTGGCCTTTTCTCCTCCTTCCTGAAGCTCTTCTCCTTCCCCAGGTGGCCCTGCGGCCTGCGTCCAAACCCTGCCCACTCTGCTCCGGCCCTTTCCTTTGCATCGGGGTGGTTATTACACCCTGATGACACGTGACAGGCAGAACCATGACCTTGATCCTCTCAACAAGCTTTTGGTGGTTTTGGGACAGCAGAGCTGGCCAACAGGATGAAGAGGCCATTATCTACATGAGGGGACCTTGGGGAACAGCAGCCTTGGAGACACTGGAAGAAGATGGGTCTTTCCAGGCTTTCTGCCTTCCCACGGCCCCTTGGCTGGCCAAAATGCCTATTGAGGGCTGTGCAGGAAGCTCTCCCTGCCCAGGAGTCACCCTGACTATCAGGAGTTGTTTCTGGATGAGAAATTGTCCAGCAGTGGCTGCCAGGCGGGATGGGATGGGCAGTGTTCAGAGGAAGCGCAGTCGGGATGGGATGGGATGGAGCGGGATGCCCAAAGTGTGCCAGAAGGACGAAACACTGTCAGGCCACCTCCAGCCCCCTAAAATGCCCCTGGCAGCCAGCAGAGGTTGGGCTGAGCAGGAGCTGGTGCTAAAGGACACATTCTTGATGCTGAAGAGGGATGTGGGGAACAAGTAGCTGGAAAGGCTGTAAAATACTGTGTTAAGGCACTGTGGGGTGTGTCTGGACCAAGCTGCCCGGGAATGGGGGAGCAAAGAGTTTGGATCCCTGGCCACTGACAAATCAAGGAATCAGAGAATCGTAGAATCATAGAGTAGTTTGGGTTGGAACAGACTTTTAAAGGTCTCTAGTCCAACCCCCCTGCCATGAGCAGGGAAATCTTCAACCGCATCAGGTTGCTCAGAGCCCCGTCCAACCCGACCATGAATGTTTCCAGGGATGGGGCATCGACCACCTCTCTGGGCAACCTGGGCCAGTGTCTCACCACCCTCATTGTAAAGAATTTCTTCCTTATATCTAGTCTAAATCTACCCTCTTTTATTTTGAAACCCCTTGTCCTATCACAACAGGCCCTGCTAAAAAGTTTGTCCCCAAAATCAGTGCCCCAAGGCAGTGCCTGGAGAGCTGCTGCCGCCCTTGGGCTTCTGCTCATGGTTGTGGAAAATCCCAGCAGGAGAACCAGAGGCCTCGCAGGGATTTCCACTGCACCATTGTCAGGTGGAGAGAGTCACGAGTAAGTCTGAGGACCCAGATGCTCAGTTATAACGAGTCATGTAAAATAAGAAGCTTTCAATGAAACAGTTTGCATAACTTTTTTCCCAACTGCTGATTAAAAACCGAAGTAGCCTAAAAAATGCACAAGATGTGCGGTGAGAAGCTAAAGCTGGAGCCCCACAGATCACTTTTTCCATGAGATGTGCCTCTAAACAGGCACGTTCCTGGGGAAGATGTGGTCCGTGCTGGCCAGGCTCCCTGCACCTGGCTCTATCCTGGATTTTCCTCATGGCTCCCGTCCCCCCATGGCTGGAGAGGACTCAGCCCACCCAGTGCTTTCTCCCTCTCCCAACCCCACCTTGGTGCCGGGGGCCGCCCCACAGCCTTGCCCCCAGGGTCCCTGCTCTGCTGGGTCAGCGCTGAGCCCCCCAGCCCGGGCTGTGCTCAGAGGGTCCCGTGCTGCCTGCCCGGGGCTGAGCCTCTCGCCCAGGCACAGCCCCTGTTGCAAGCCCCAGGAAGCTCTGCCAGCGCTGGAGGCTCCCGTCCCCCCGCAAAACACTTGCTCAGACCTCAGGATACTCCAGGGCTCCTGCTGCAAGGATCTGCGCGAGGCGGCTGAGCCCCGGGCTCTACCTCTCTGCTGTGAGCTGGGAGGCAGAGGCCAGCAGCGATGGCCTCTCCTTGCTTCCCAGCTCCACCATCCTCTGCCACCCACCAACCCTGCTTTGCAGCCCACCGCGCCAGCAGGACACAGGACACCACAGCAAGGTGCCCCTGTGTCTCCACAGCACCAGGGCATGGAGGGGACCTCCACTGGCCATGACCTCTCTGCTAAGAACAAGGTGTCCCTGCGGAAGGTGCATGTCTTCAAATCTCCTGTCTGGGTGCCTTGGCAGCCTTGGCTTTGCTGTTATTTACGTCTGGGACCCTTATCTCGCTGCCCCACCTAGCACAGTGCTGGCCCTGCTGGCCCCGGTGCCAAGGCCATGGGCTAATCACAGCCCTGTGCCCAGCCCGGCACCGCTGCTCGGGGGGACAATTGGAGGAAGCCATGTCCCTTGGCAAACCCTGAGATTTCTTCTGGAAGTGACAACTGTCGGGAGAGCTGGCAGGGGATGACGCCCCACGCAGGGACCGGTGCGGCCCCAACCATCACAGCCGGAGCTGTGTCCTCCCCTGCCCTGCATGCAGCCCCCTGCCCAGACCCCCATGTCTGCTGGGGGGGGTCAGACATGCTGGACCGGGGTTGTCCATGCATCTCAGGACGCAGACACAAACTGGGGCTGTGCACGGGGGGACCCAGGCAAACGTGCACCAATGGGATGGTGCCCACACACGCGAGCGCGTGCAGGGAAGGAGGTGAAGCAGTGTGTGGGTGCTCACACGCAGCCGCGGATGCCCTCCTGCTGTGCTGCCCCATGCCTTTGCCCCTGCGCAGACACACAGCCCCAGCCCAGCGGCCGTGTGCTCTACCCACACACACTGTGGTGCTCAGAGGAGGTGTCACGGTGATGCACATCAACACCTTCTGCCAGCGCTCAGATCCAGAGAGACCTCAAATCCTTGCCCAAGCTCTTTCCCGCCCGGTGGTCCCCTCCGCTGCCTCCGGAGCCCAGGTACTGCAGGGTCCCCGGTTCCTCCTGCCCATGCCTGGCAGTGCCGGCAGCCAGTCCCCATGGCAGGGGCTGCCCGTTTGGCTGATCAAGGCGTGCGGGAGCGCAGCCGGCCATGCCTGTGCCACGCCATCCGGGATGATGGGAGAAGGCAGGGGGAGTTCAGCAGTGGAGGACAAGCTCCATAAAAGGCTGGAGATGTGCAAGCGGCCGAGGCTTTCCCAGGCAGCCAGGAGTTCCTGGAAGTTGGCTCCCGGTGCCAGACAGCGAGTCCTGGAGAGCTGTGCGGGTGAGCCTTCCTGAAAGGAGTCGCCCTGTGCCAGATCTTGCCCTGCCATGGGCTGCCCCGGCAGGGACGGCTGCTCTCCCCACGTGCCCCCGGCTCGCTCCCATGGGCAAGGAGTGTGCCACGATCTCCGCCACAAGCTCGCCTCCCAGAGGAAACCAACCTCCTGCCCAGGCTTTGCCCTGGCAGACCTGTGGCCAAGAACCGCCGTCATCCCCATCCCCGTCCCCAGCCTCGTGCCTCTGCTGGCCCTGTTCCCCGGCTGGGAGACCGTCCCAGGCTCAGGCTCGGGTATCTGCCAGCCAGGACGTCCGGTGGCTGATAACTCCCTTTAGTTCGTAGCCCTGTAGCTCCTTCTCATGCCCTGCGCCCTCTTGGGCTCCCAGCAGCAAGGTGGGTCCTCACAACCTTCCTTCTGAGTCAGATAAAGGTGGGTGTTTCCTTCTGTTTTAGTCTCCCCGTGACTTGGGAGCAGTCCAGCTTGTCTCAGCCACACCACGTGCTTGGGATGCCCAGTGTGAAGCCTCCAGGAGCCCATCCCATGGGCCAGAGACACCTCCAGTCCCACACGGACACCTGAAAGATGCCTATTCCTTCTCTGAGATGTTCTTTGGCAGTGGCAGTTCCCTTGTTTCCTTGGGAGCTCTGGTGAAACTTCGACCATCAGGTCCCTCTAGTGAGCCGAGGCCAAGCAGTACTTCTGTCACCTCCTCTGAGCGGTCCAGATACCCCCCCGCCAGCATCAGCAGCCAGTCCAGCAAGTGGCTGGGCAGGAGATGGCCATGAGACACTGGGCAGCCTCCAGGACCTCGGGGAACTTCATGAAGGCCTGTGCACAGCTCCACCATGGGTGTGTGCTTCCCAGGAGAGGGAGAGGACAAGGGCACATGGTGGACAACAGCAGCACAGAAGTGGCAGGATCCCATCTCCTTAATCCCAGGACCTCAGCCTTGGTGACACCAGGATCCTTTTGACCCTTTGATCCTCTTGACACAGCCACGTGATGTTGCTGGCTTAGGGTTGACATCTGCAGCCTGGCTTTGCTGCAGGGGCTTCCACCAGACAAAGTCACCTCTTACGGCACAGCTCCCATGCGCGGCTCGAAGCGCTAAATCTTCTTGCAGCATCACACTATGCCCATTTTCTCTTACTCCAGTTCTCAATGTCACCCATTCGCTGCTCTCCTGAAGCCTCCTGACCCACCGTATTCCTTGCTGTGCCTCTTGTTCTTCAGGGATGCTGATGACCTGGCCCCCAAAATATAATGTGAGGAGCTCTGTTAGCTGCTGTTTGTGGCCCTCCAGCACACCCCGTCCTCTCCCTTATAGCCCAAATGATCCTGTGTCACCCTCCTTCTCCTCCAGCCTTCCTTGTAATCACCTCTTGTCTAAAAAAAACCTAAAAAAAACCCAAATCAGAAAATGAGTCTTATTTTTTTTTTTTTTAGAGATGCCAAGTCAATCTGGTACAGTCTATCCCTGATAAACAGCCCTCCCTTGGGGCCTCTTGGGATCAGAAATAGCGCAGGGGGCTGGACCTGCTCAGAGCAAACATTCCTCCCCGCACACGAACGTCTGCTTCCCCTGGCCGCCGGCAGCCCGGCCGTCCCCCGGGACCCCCGGGGCCTCGGGGACCAGCACCACCGTCGTGTCCTCTGGGTCCCAGCGGAGCCCGGGGAGGGGGAGCCATCCCCCTGCAGGCAGCTGCGCATACACCCTGGGGCGTCCCCCCACCAACCTTCTCTGCGGCACGGCTTGGCTGGGCTCGCCGTTTCTGCAGGGAAAAATATTTATTTATTAAAGTGTGCCACTGAGTCATGATAATCCCCAAAGGGCAGCCGGCAAAGCCCCGCTGATCCATGCTGTGCTGGCCCGGCGGTCGCTCGCGGATGGTATGTGCTGGTAATCCCCCCAGCCACCTCCCGGGGAGCGGTCATCGCTGGAGTTGGGTGGACGTGAGATGGTCCCGTTCACTCCCGGGGGAGCAAAGCACGACTGCTCGGGCACCCCTCTGCTACAAGAAAAGGTGTGGGATCCTTCCCAGAGCTCAGGAACCTCCTCCGCCCTCGGCGCGGGGCCGGTTCCCTTGCTGGGAGCGCTGGCAGGGCACCAGGACCTACCCAGTGCTCCCAAGAGGGGCTGCCTGTTTCCAGCCCTCGCAGCGCTGTTGGGTGAAAAGCTTTTGCATTTCGTACAACACACTGCTCTCTGCATCCTTGTCCTGCTCGTCCTTCCAGAGGTTTTCCATGAGCTCTCTCCCCTTTACCTTGGGAAGGTTTTGGCACCCACAGCTCCCTGTGATGAGCTTCCCAGCTCCCTGCTGGGACTCCAGCTCCTGCCCACCCTGCCGTACCTGCAACCTTCCCTCTCTGTCATTCCCCGGGGACATAGTTTTATTCTGTTCTTCAAGCAGGGCTTCCTAATGCAAACAGTTTCTTGAAGGGCTGGGGCTGGAAGCCAAGCCTGCCGGGGGGGTTGCACTGGGGGCATGGCAGGTGGCAGCGGGGAAGGGTTGGTTCTTCAGGGTCTGGAAGTGCGTCAGATGCACCTGCATCCAGGGTGTCCAGGGGCCCACGCACAGCTCCTTCTTCTTCTTCTTGGTGACCAGGCTGCCTGTCCCCCTTTATTTATTTGTTTATTCACAACTCTGTGAATAAAGACATGAAACCCCCATATACAGCCCGTCACCACATCTTTGTGGACACTATATAGTGTCCCCTCTGGCTTCTGATGCCATCCACTTTCTTCTCTATAATCATTTTTGTGAGTCTTCCCTGACTTTTCATCCAGCCATCCTCCCCTGTGATGGGTGCGAGCTGAGCACAGCCCCCGCGGGGGGCACACCAGGACACTCACAGACTTCCCCTGTGTCACTGCTTTGGGGAGCGTGATCACGAATTACCTGCCAGACCCCAAAGCTACCTCCTGGGGGGGGAGCCCCCCACCCGTGGGAATGGGGGTCAGGACCCTCGGTCTGTGGATACGGGGCCGGAGCCCCATGTCCGTGCTCTGCTCCTGCTGGAGTGGCTTCAAACGCGGCTAGAAACACACTGCTGCTCACAGGGCACAGTGGCTGCTCTCTCCCACTGCAGCCCGTGCCATCTGCAGACAATATTAATCATGTTTTTCATACATTAATCACTTGTAACATTAATCATGTTGTCTTCATGTTAAACAGCGGAGGACTGAGACTGCAGGAACTCACTCGCAAGTGATGGGCCTCATCTCAGCTGCTTCTGAGAGCTGACAGCCGGCCAGCCTGCAATTACATTTCACGTATGCCATGTGGCTTTTATATTGTTTAGTCTCTAATCGAAATCTGGGGCCGGATTGAATTACCTGTCCCACAACAGCGCACTGCATTGACACAACTACCGCCTCTAGAATTACATGGCAGAGCGCTGGTGTGGGCTGGAGGCCATCCCTCACCCCTTACTGCTCAGCGGCCGCCAGGCCGTCAGCCGTCCACGCGTGTCCCACGAAACACGGTCTCTTTGCCTGCTCCGTGGCTGCCCGTGACCACAGCCAGGCTGGCAGGAGTGTGACTGCAGAGAAACAGCTGTACGAAGCGTGGTCCTCAGCCTGTGTGCAGAGCACCTGGATCTGCTGGCAGGAAAGGTCTAGCCTTTGAAAGCATCCCCTCGGGGTGGTTCTCCCAGAAACCCCCAAGGTTTGGTGGGAGCGGGGTGCTCTGGAGGCATCAAATCCAGTCCCTGACTCACAGCAGGACCGTCTCCAGCATGAGGTCAGGGTTGCTGTGGCTTTGTCTTCCTGAGGCTTAAAAGCCTCCCAGGATGGAGATCCACGACCTCTTTTGCTTGTCCCCACACTGCGATCCTTCCCGAGAGCCAATATTGCATCTCGGGCACAGGAATAAACACCCCAAATCTTGGACACAAAATGCACAGTCTCTGCTTTTCTACCAAGAGCAGAGAAATCTTTCTCCCAGGCCGCAAAGTACTTTTGGTCGGGGATCCAGCCCCTGCTTCATGGCCATAACAACATGTAAATACTTCGTGTCTTCACGTCAGAAGGATTTATGCGCATTATTGACACTTAGCACAGCTTTTCCCCACCTTTTACCCAAAGGTTGTCTCTGAACCCGCTCGGGGAGAACTGTCATTCCTTCAGTGGACAGACATGGGGGCAGCTTTCTCCTACCAGGTCCCTACACTTCTCCCCAGGGACTGAGCCCCTCACCGGTGCTCCAGGCTCCTGGAGCTGCTGGAGCCTGGTACAAACACAGTGCTCGCAGTTGCTGGGTCCGGGTAGAGCAGCAAGTCTGGTTTCCCAAAAAAATCTGACAGTTGGAGATTTGGTTTTGTTTGGACGTAGAATGAACCCAAGACAGAGCTTCTCCAGTCAACAGGGTTTTTTTTGGGGGGGGGGCAGGGGGCTTGGATCTGAAGCCCAGGCCCCGGGAATTCCTGGGAATGCTGACTTCATGCTACTCCTCTTGCTGCTCTGTCCTCCAGCCAAAGCCCAGGCCAGCCATGGGAGCTGAGCTTCTCATGGAGCGGTGAGTGGAGACCTGGGGCTTGCAGACTCTCTGGGCTCTTGGGCTGCTGCCCATGCCCCAGGCAGCTGCTGAGGAGCAGGGGGAGAAGGAGGATTGCCAGGCAGCAGGTCTGGCAGTTTCTTGGCAGAGTTTGACCACAATCAAACCGTCTCCACAAAACATTGCGATGAGCCAGCACATTCCAATGGAGAAATGTCTTGTCTAAATGTTTCTGACCAACTCTCGTGCGGCGGCTTTCTCATTTTTCCTCCTGGCTGTGTTTCTGAAGGAAAAAACTCTTCAAACACACAGCCCTGGCTAGGGATGCTGTAGGTGTGACTGTGCCGTCTCAGCCCAGGTCCAGACCCTCCATCTGGGGCCTGATGAGCCTCAGAAGAATCCCACCAGTGCCTGGCTGCCCAAGGTGCCCTAAATGGACACAAGAGGAGCATGGCACGTGTGCCTCATGGGTCAAGGGGATTCTTGCAGTGGACGGCTGCATGGATCAAAGCCTGAGGAGCCCCGAGGCTGGGGTCAGTGTGTGTGTGCATATGACCCAAGAGAGCTGAGGTGATGCCCAGCAGCAGATGAGACCCAACCCCGAGGCATGTTGGATGTGTGGAGGACAAGACATCCTGTCCACAGCAAGATGAGCTCCAGCTCTCGGTGCGGGGGTCTTCTCTGGTGGAGGGCGTAGACCTGCTCCCAACCTCCCACTGGGGAGTCAGCTCCTCTGCATCCACGTCAAAGGGACTTGGGGGTTCCTCCTCTGTTGAGAGCTTCTAGTGGTTCTCAGGCTTCTGCTGCTTCTTCAGAGATGCCCCTCACCCCTGTTGTCACTCCTGGCATGGGCAGCAGAGCAGAGCAGTGTGTCATGATGCCTTGAGGCTGTTGGAGCGAGTGTCCCTCACCCCAGCAATGGATGATCCCTGACACACCAACCACACCAGGGAGCAGGAGATCTCCCAGGACTCTCCAAGGACACCTCCCAGCCCCAGCCTTTGGCACTGCCATCACAGGGGAGCTGGACAGAACAGGAGAAGACATTGTCCCTTTGTGGAGGGCAGGTCCACCATCAGAGTGGGGCTGGCTGGAGGTGCGCATGCTTCCAAGGGGGGACGAGGCGCACGGGGGTGGGGGGCACAGCATGTGCTGGTGGGGAGCACGTCAGGCAGCATGTGCCTGGCGGGGTGCGCGCGCACATGTGTGGATGCGCGTCCCTGGCGGCGGGCGGTGCTGTGCTGGTCTGCGCGGGGAGGGCGCACGCGCCGGCCAACATGTGGTTTGTGTTTAGAGTGTGCGTCTGGTGGTGTTTTGTAAATGAGGTGCACTCGGCGATGTGTGTGTTCATTCTGGCATGCCCTGGCCGCTGGTGCAGCGTTCCCTGGCCGGCCGCGCTGTTTGTGTAACGGGGCGTGTGTTTAACAACGCGGGGATGCTCGTGCGTGTGCGCACCTTGGCGTGGCATCGCGTGCCCACTGCGCGGCCAGCCCACCGCGGGACCCCTTCTCATTTTGGGGACGCTTTTGGGGCTGAAACCCATTTTCCCCATGTGGCTGCCATTCCCAGGTTGGCAGTCCCTGCTCCTTCCCTCCGCCGAGCTGACCCCGACCGGGATGTGTGAAGGGGGGAGGCCCTCCCCTGCCACCCCCCACCGCGCCGCGCTCCCCGGGGAGCTGATGAAGTGCGATGTTTTGCAGGCTGGTGGCCCCGGCTGAGCCCAGCAGGCAGCCTCTCCCTCCGCAGCACCCTTTCCGCACGCGAGACTGGAGCGAAAACACCTGGAGCCAATTCCCAACCCCTTTGAGCCAGCAGAAAAAACAAGGCGTCCGAGGCCTCGCTTCGTAAATGCGCGGTCACTGGGCTGCTCGCTTTCCCCCCCGAGGAGGAAGGAAGGGTGGTCCAGTGGGCTGGCTGGACGGTCCAGGGATGCTTGGATTGAGATGAAGGGCGGCGAGGCGATGTGCAGGGCATCTCCGCGCCGTGCCTGGGGATGCATGGGTCTTGGACAGAAATGGCCAGTCTGGGAATCGAGCGTCCGGCTCGCGGCTGGCTTTATAGTGTTTTGGAGAGGAGGAAATGCTGTCTCCGTGGCGGTGAAGACGCTTTCCAGCGCTGGCGAAAGTTCAGCCGTCCCGAGCCCGGGCGGGGAGAGAGGCTGAGGGAAGGCAAGGGGAGAAGGTGGGAGAGGAGGCAGAGATGCACCTGAATAACCCCGGAAAAAGCCCCCCACCTCTCCCGTGTGCTGCAGAGACGCAGTGGGGCCAGAGCCTCCCCAGTGCCCCCAGTAAGCCAGTCCTGAGGTATCAGCACCGATGGTGCAGCAGGGGGACCACCAGCTTCTCTGGGGCCAGGACGGGTTGACAGCACGGGGACGCAGCAGGGGCTCAGCGCCTGGTGTAGACAAGGAGGGGTGACTCATCAGCAGGACCAAACCCTGCTCTGGCAGGAGCAATCAGGGAGCCCACCGGCACCCTGTGCCTGGCTCAGGAGAGGGAACGGGGCTCTTGCCCAATGTGGGATGGGGCAGGCAGGGGTGGGACTGTGCTTCCCGGCCAGGTCCAGGTGGCATCGAGCTGTCCTCCTCCTGACTCCGACAGCGGGCAGGCTACCAGAGAGCAAACCTGGCAGACGGTGGACAAACCCTCCTGGTGCAGCTCCGCAAGGCCAGGGACAGGCGTGAGAGGAGCACAGAAAGTGCCTGAG
The DNA here is from genome assembly GCF_028500815.1 of Rissa tridactyla. Classification (NCBI taxonomy): domain Eukaryota; kingdom Metazoa; phylum Chordata; class Aves; order Charadriiformes; family Laridae; genus Rissa; species Rissa tridactyla. The sequence continues at coordinate 45,127,024 of NC_071472.1, forward strand.
GAGCCCATCGCTGCACTTGTGTAAAATCATGAGCAATGGCGAAAGCAGCAGGACGTGGGAGGGACGCTGATGCAGAGCAGCTTCAGAAACAGCAAAGGATGGGGAGAGAGTCTGGCAACCAACATCCAGCTTTTATTCCTAGTTAAATAACAGAGCACATCGTATGAGAGAAAGTCATTAAGTGTCAAGAGCCAGATTTCAGAGCAGCTCGGTGCCAGGTTTCCCAGCGCTCGGCACCACAGCCGGGGCCAGGCTTTCCGAAAAGCCAGCTCCCATTCAGAGCCGCCACAGCGGCCAGGCCTGAGACGGGGCTGGCTGGGGCTCCCGGGGGACGTGTCTGGATGGACTCACAGGGGAGCCGAGTGCCCGACCTGCTCGGCTCTTCTCCAAAATGAATGACGGGTGCTGACGGGATGCTCCCCAGCACCGGCCCTGCAAGGTGTCCCCACCGGGCGAGAGGAGTCGTGTCACCTGGAGGGCTGGGATGGCTTCAGCCCCTTGCCAGACTGGCTGAGGCTTTTCAAGCAGGAGACTGACAAATTGTGGGTTGTCAGCTTCCTGTGGGAATTTCTAAGTGAATAATCATTGTGAACATCATGAAAAGCATTTTAATAGTCAGAGAATACCATCTGGATGTTCACAAACAAAGGCGATATAAATCCACGACTGACAGCGCGCTGAACTCACTGCTTTTATAAGTAAAAGTATTTCCAAATTGTTTCCCAAATTATTTAAGCAAGTCTCTTCTCTAATGAAATTCAGAAAAGATCCTAACATAGGCAAGCAGCACAGACTAAGCACAACAGAGACTTTATACAGAAGGATTAAAGTTTGGGTCGGATGTAATCAAATGACATCCCCTGTGTACGAATGCAGTCCGCGTTGAGCGATAAGAGGAATCCCAAACACTCCTGCAATGGGAGCAATAAATCTGGAGGTGCCAAAAGGGAACCGGGGGAGAGAGCGGGGGATAACTCAAACCGTTTTTTGTGGGTGTGAAGGCCTCGCGTGACGGCATCGAGCACCGCGGGGCTGGTTTGAGAGCCTGCCGGGAGGGATGTGCTGGGTCTGGCTGCAGCTGCCTCCGAGGTCCTCACAGCAGGGGACCCTGGGAGGGGCAGGAGGGGAGGGATGCTGCAGATAAGAAGAGGAGAAGCCAGCCAGGCACAAGGCTGCTTTGCAGGGAGGAGAGAGGTGCTAACAGCCCCGCTGGGTGTTGGCTCCGAGGTGACGTGCTGTGCTGGAGGAGAGCTGGAGAGGAGAGGTCTCAGGAGGGGAAGCCGGCAGGGATGGGTGCGGGGGTGTCTCCAGCAGGAGGGATGGACCCCGCTGCCCACAGGCTTTGGGTCAGAGGTGCCCAAACCAGCACCAGTTAGGCTGGATGGGGTGGCTGTGGGACTCCCAGCTTGTCCTGGGTGGTGACATGCACAGGGCTGCTGCTTTCTTGGACAGAAACCCTGGAAATCATGCAGCAGTGAAGATCCTGACCTTCGTGTCCTTACGTCCTGGAGAGCACCTCTTGACAGCCCAAAGCGGCCGCTGAGCCAAGGGCTTTGTTCAGCGCGGGCCTCCGCGGAGAAGGAGCTGGGAATGGAAGCGGCGATCTGCAGCCAGCGGAGGCCACACCAACAGCAGAGCAACCTCAGACACGTTGGAGGCAGAAACCGGCCAAACCAGGCTGCGAGCTAGCCACCAGTGCACCAGGATGGCCACTGGAGAGGTGATATGGCCACCAGAGAGGTGATTTCGCCAGCAGCACCTGGATGGCTGTGGCTGGCAGCATCGCTTTCTGACTGATTGTAGCCTGAGGACAACTGTGCTTCTGTCGCTCTCAGACCCCTGGCCAGACTTTAGGATCCTGGCAGATGATCCAGAAACATCTGCTCTTGCTGGCTCTTCCCGATCCAGCTCTTCCAGCAACGGTTGAGGGTCCTCCAGCCAACAAGGGCTGGGGAAAGCTTCAGGCTGTAGATGAGGGGTCCAAAACCACTCGTATTGTAGCATTTGCCTGCAGATGTACCCTTGCAAACACAGGACAAATGTCTTGCCCTCTATGCAGGAAGATGACCTCTCTCTGCTCACTGGAGAAGCCTTGGTTTGAAAGTGGGCAGTCCCCAACCCCTCCGAGGCACCCCAGCACTCACCTCCTCCACATCACCTGAGAGCAGAGGACGCCCTGCTGTCCAAGGGGGCAATGAACCCCAGATCCCAGATTTCATCTGAATTCACCTTGTCCTGTGGTGCTGGGCAGCCTTCTGAGTGAAAAAAAAGTCAAGTTTATTTGTCACTGTTTCAGGCCAAGTTCTGAATGGGAATGGGTACAAGGTTTGGAAGCAAAAAAAAAGTTGCTCGCAGAAAGAAGCAGGAAATAAAATCTGATCTCTCCACCGTGATGGGATGCCTGCTCGTGACAGGACACCTACTGACAGCTGGACACCCCCTCTGCCAGAGCCCCTCCGCTGGGATCAGGCTTTTCTCCTTGCCCCGGATGCACCACTCATTCCCAACGCGAGCTCGGCCGAGAGAGCAGGGCCCAGGGCAGGAGGAGGACATGGCACGGGGTTGCTCGGCCCTGCTGCTGCCTCTCGGCTCCCCATCCTCCCCACCATCCCACCTTGTGCCAGGGTTTGCCGCCTCCACGGGGCTTGGAGGCGACTCCGAAAGCTTTGCAGATTTCCAGTGGCATGACTCGAGTTTCTCCTTGGAAACATTAATCGTACGTGCCTCGTGTTCAACCCGTGGGCTCCAGCACGGTCTCGGCATTGGACTGAGACCACGCTCGGTCTCTTTGGATGCATCGGAAAGATTCCAGACGCAGGAATAAAGTGTTTGCCCAGACGTTTTGATGAGGGCAGGCTGCCCCACACCAGACCGTCTGCCAGCTCGGGGAGTTCCGTGGTTTCTGTAGGGCCCAGCAATGAGACCAACGACTGGACTGCTCCTGCCTGGTAAACGGGACGAGTGGTGTCACCAGTGATGGGGGATCAGAGGAGCTGCCTGTTCCCTTGCAGTCACTTTGCTGACATGCCCCAAATCTTTCCCCCAGCCAGAAAAAGCATTAGTCACCGTTACAAAGTCGGGATGAGCAGACAGAAATAACAAGAGTCGTCTAGAGCCAGTCCATGCCAGGCAAAATATTGTGGCCGGGACCGTTCTGCGCTTGTTCTGGGGCAGGGGCAGAGGAACCTGCTCGGCTGGAGCGGAGGGCAGAGCTAGTGGTACATCACCCCAACACCCGGCCAGCCATGTGGGGCACTGGTGACCACCGGGGCTGGCCCTTCCCAGGACCTTCACAGGTCTGCAGAGATGGACTGACCTGGCAGAGGGGCTGGTGAAGCCATTGGGCCCCCAGGAGTGCCGTAAGATGAAGAAGGACTCGGGGAGGCAATGCTGTGACCTCCTGGCTGTTGGAGACTCTCTGGGCTAGCTCATGGACAACCATGAGCTGGTGGGCATTTCGGAGGGAACGCAGCTTGGCATCTCCTCCATCCCACATCAGCCCTGTCCGTGATAACAACAGCCCCTCCCCACACCGGTGCCAGGGGCAGGAGGGCAGCGGGCTGGCTGCGAGCAACCAGGCAGCCCACCCCCCTGGGAGACTCCTGCCCATCCAACGTGGCCCATCTGCCCGATTCAGCATCACCGCAGAGGAGCAGAGACTTTGGGAGCGGGATGAGCCAGGACCTGGATACCAGCCGACAAGGGGAGAGGATGAAGGGAGTTCTGAAGTCAGTGTGCGAAAAAGGAGAGGAGCAGTGAGGATGCGGCTGGGCGCTGATGACGGGGGTGGCTGCAGACAGTATCGCAGCAACGTGCTGGCATGGAGCAGGGGCCAGTCTGAAGTCAAACATAGGGAACATTTCTACCAGACGGGACAATTACACACTGGAGCTGCTTGCCAGTGAGGCCCCATCACGAGTGGAACAGATCCCATAAGATACTTCTAAGTTTAGAGTAAAGGAGCCCTCTCCAATAGGGGAGGATGCGAGACTGAAGAGCTAAATCCCGCATGTCGCCGCCAAACCGCACTCCCCGGAGAAGCACACACGAACCACTCTTGCAACACTCGAGTTACGGCTGAGACACACATTCCAGCCGAAACCCCTATTTTCAGTTGTTTATACATCGCTCAAAAAATATCCTTTTGGATTGAATTTTTTCATGCTTGATCTCAGCCCAAAAAAGCGAAGAATTATTTGGGGATGGTTTGAACAAAATCCGTTCAGCTGTTTCTGTGTTATGTAAGCATCAAAATAAATATGTTTTCCTCTTTTAAAACATTTTTCTCATCCTCGCTAGCTGTCAGATAGCTCAAAATCAGCTTCATGATTTGGAAGTGTTGTACTTAGCCGATGCCTGGCTCTCAATGAGGGACCAGCCTGTTCATCAGCCGGACAAGACCTCCTCAGAGAGCGAGGAAACCAGAAGGGACTACAGCTTTTACGTGTGGTGCTCAACATCCTTAAAGGTGATCTCCAAGGGCATTGGATCACAGCTGGGCACCTTCCAAGAGCACTTGGCAAGAACTGGTTGGCCAGTGCCGGCTGAGGGTTAAATAAATAGGTATTGAACAAGGATGTGGAAAAGAGTCGGCAGGTTTTGTGCAAAGGGGAGGTGAGCACTGTGCTGTTGCACTGACCATGCAGTAAGAGGAGGGCTCTCGGGTCAGCGGTCTGCCAGGGCCTGTGCATGTCTTACTGCCCACCTACGAGCTCCATGAGAGCTCACACCTCGCAGGTTGTGCTGGAGATGCTCCCTGCTTTTTTTTTTGTGCTATGCCCATGCTCGTTGGATGGTGGATTGTGACTTCAGGAGCGGAGAAGTGAGGGAGAAGAGCTCACAGATTGGAGAGACTCTTTCACCCCAAGATCATGCCCAGGGCAGAGAGGTGGTTGGCGATGGGCATTGCAGAAGGAAGCCCAGTGAGATCTTGGTGAGGTGGATGAGGCAGATGTTGGAAAGACTTTGTGTCAGCATCTTTGGGGTGGGGAAGAGCTGTTGGAGGTGAATACAGAAATATCCTTGAAATACAGCTCCAAGGCTGGAGAAGACCATTGTCCAAGTTTTACGGGTTCACTCTATGTCAGTGTAAAGGTGATACCTTGACCCAGCAGATCCATGCCCTCCTAGGACCTCCTCTTGGATGAAGGGATGAAGAGGCAGCGTTTACCCCCATGATGTGCTCCACGAGAGTGAGGGTCTCCAAGATACTTGGGTGCTCACCTCTTCCTGGTGTGAAGAGGAGTTAAACACCTGAATGCCTGGCAGTGGCTGGGACATCATTCCTGATCCAGCACCTCCAGAAACCAAGGGAAGCCTGTCCCGGTGCTGATTCTTAACTACGGGGCATTTGTTCAAGGAATGACATTCAAGTAACTACAGACAAAGTGCTATAGCAACGAAAACTGAGCTGCCAGTAATAGACACTCCAACATCGTGTCAATGTTTTGTGGAGAAACCATGGGAAAAATGAGAAGGAGCATTCTGAGCCGGAGATGGGGAATTTTCAAGAGAATCAGGAAGCTGATAAAAATGCCCTAAGCACAAAAGGAATTAAATTAAAGTCCTTCAGCTGAATGTAGAGGCTGCTTCAGCGTCTGTACAAGCCACTAAGGGCTCACAAAATTTGAGTGAAGAAAGAGGGCAGGAACAAGAATCATTTTAAGTCTGGCAGGAGGGAAAAGGCTGTGAAACCATGAGCAGGCAAAGGGGGAAAAAAGATATTGGGGGAAATCCAGAAACATCGTGACTTTGACTGAAGTCCCCAACCCAGGGAGTAGAGGAGCAGGGAATGGCACCAGTAGTCAAGGGGAGATCTCAGTGCCTCCAAGGGAAGACCACAAGCCTCCTGGAGCTATTGTGAGCCTGAGATGCCTCCTTGGACCAGAGGCGTCACTTGGACCCACAAGAGCATCTGATCTCCTCTGAAAATTTCCAGCACCTGTAGGCTGGCCGCGCTGGTGAGCAACCAATGTCTCCAGGGTCCTGGGGCAGGAGGAATGATTTAACTCGAAAGGGAGTGTTGAACACTGGCCAGGACTGTAAGGAAATGATAACCAGAGCTAGGTGAAATCTGCCTCTGCCTCCTTCCTCTTTCCACTGGAGGATCCTATCAATGGCTTCTGCACTAGAAAAGGACATGTGAATCCCCCCAGATTTGCTTTAGGGCAGCAGAGGCATCTGGAAACCCAACTATTTCCTTTTGACAGTTCAACTTAACTTGGGTGACTCTGCACTGAAGCAGATAAAGAGTGCTTCCATGGTCCATCCTATGAGCAGGGAGAAATACATTCTTAACCCATCCCAGATGTTTGCAAAGGAGACGTATATCTTAGTCCTGAGCAAGCAGAAGAAAAAGTGCTGGAACAAAATGATACATTAAAAAAGAAAAAGCCAGATCCACATGGTAGAGCTGAGAGTGCTCAGGGAGACAAAGAATGTAGCAGCTGCTCTGTTAACTGAAGCAGGCAATTTAACATTAAAGCTACTGCTTTCCAGAAGTCTGGAGTGAAGCAAATGTTGTACTGGTCTGCAAAAACGGCAGCAGCAATGATCCTGGGAATAGTCCGGCAGCTCCTTGTTCAGCAAAATGCACTGTAAAGAAGCAATCATTGAGGTTCAGATAAAGCCAGTCGGAGGGACATTGAGGTCCCTCTGTCTTGTTGACAAGCTGGATGGATGACACAATGGGAACTTCATGAAGTTCAACAGAGGCAAATACTGTGTCCTACATCTGGGATGGAGCAACCTCGTGTGTCAGGACAGACTGGGGACCAACCAGCTTGAGTGCATTAGCTCTGCAGCAAAGGACACGGGGACTGGGTAGACAAGTTGACCGTGAATCAGCAGTGCGCTTTTCCAGTGACGAAAGCCAACTGGTCTGCTGTGCTAGCAAGAGCAGAGCCAACGTCTTGAGGGAAGACATATGAGAAGAGGCTGAAGGAGCTGGGGTCATTCATCCTGGAGAAGGGAGGTCGAAAGGGGGATCTGATTGCATTTTCCTTTAGGGGAGCTGTAAAGAAGGCAGAGCCAAGCTCTTCTGAGAGGTGAACAATAAGGGGGAAATAGGCAACAAGCAGAAGTTGCAAGCAAGGAAGGTCCCACTGGACACAAGAAAAAATGTGTTTTGCAGCCCCAGCAGAGGTACCGGATCAGGTTGCTCATGGACAAGGCCCTGAGCAAATGGATTTGGCTTTGGACTTGACCCTGCTCTGAGCACGGCTGAACTAGAGACGTCGGAGGTTTCTCCAAAAATAGGTTATTCTCTGATCCTATGGCTCTCTGATAAAGGAAGATCAAGGAAAATCACATTTCTCAGACTATAACACAGTCTTGACCAGGTTGGCAGAGCCACAGATGGGGAAAGACTACTGTTTGTTCCCTACACTTGAGGGTGTGAATGTGCCACCACTGAGGAACACCTGAAATTTCTTTCAGGCTCTGGAGAAGTGTCTGCATGCTGGGTGAGGCCATGACAGCAAATGGTCTGCTCCCTCTGCAGCATGATGGGCTGCTGCTTGGGAGGAGCATCAGAAGCCCTGGCTCGAGGATGCCCACAGTGATGCCACCTTCTTTTTAAATACCCCCAGCCTGCAGCCTGGAGACAGAGTTTCTGAAGACGCTCCAGCCTCGGAAGAAGAAAGAGATGGTCACCATGCTTGCTCTGCTCAGTGCTTGTTCAATTTATGGATGGAGGTCCTGAGAGAGAGAGATCTCCTGGCATTGCCTGAGGAGATCTTGGCACCTCTTGGCAGCACAGAATAAACTCTCCACTGAGGGACACCTTCGTGCCTCTTCCCCCATGCTCAAATTTCTCTGTTTCTTGGACAAGGTTACCATCCCATCACCTTTCCATTGCAACCCTGGAGAGAAGCAGATGCTACCCTGAGCACCCATCACAGCATCTGAGCTGCTGGCTGTGCACAGGTAGTGTGGGCGACATCCTCAATGCCCTTCGGTGACTGGCATGGCACAAAATCCTTGCAGACATCTCACATGTTGACTGTTGCTGGCCTTATCTCCAGGATCAAGACCATATTTTTCTCCTCATTCCAGGAAGGACAAGTTTTAAGAGGCCCAGAATTGGAAACAGCTCCCCTCTCTTCTCATGCTTCCCACACATTTTTTCATGCGGGGAGGTGTTTACCGCAGTTACGCAAGCAGAGGAAAAGGGCTGGGGTGAGAGCGGAGTCCTGGCCGCTGGGCACAGCATGGCTCCCGCTGGCCGCATGCCCTCCCTCGCCCCTGTATCCCATGTGTCGCGATGCTGCGCTGGAGATGCACGAGTGAGCAGAGGAAGAAGGAAATGTCCCGCTTCCCCGGTCAGAGGGGACAGCCCTCTGTGACTGGAAAGGACTGGATCCCAGGGTGAAACTCTGGGGTGCGTCTTGGACTCTGTGAAGTGGACACGCAGAGCTCCTCAGCTCCTTTCCTGGGATGCCGGTTGCAAGCCAGTGACAGTCACCATGCCAGGACAGCACAATGTCCCTGTGCCCCTGTGAGAGTCCCATGCTGAGAGCGGTGAAGGACCGGGGCAGGTGGAGGGGACACAACACCCCTCCTGTGCATGGTGGCTGGGTGAAGGTCTGTGCTGTGGGGCTGGGCATGGACGGTGGAAAGAGGTCAGGGTCGTGGTGGCAGGAGTGGTGGCACACTATGGGGGAGTCCACTCCTTTACAGAGTCCCCTGCCCATGCTGTGGGGTGGATGGGGCAGCAAGAGGCACAGGGAGGACTCGTTGACCCCCACTGCCATGACCCCCATATCCCTGGGGCACCAGAGCGGGAGAGGGACACCCTGCTGTGGGGCTGGAGCACAGAGCCATGCCGTGGGGCTGTGGGACCAGGGCTGGGGGCACACAGAAAGTGGCTGGGCTGAGGCTTGGGGGCCTTGCTGCCCCATTGGTGCTGCAGAAGGCAGTTCCTCGGGTGCATCCATATATTCGCATCCCCACGGGCTCAGACAGCGCAAGCTTTTGCTGCTGGTATGAAAATCACCTCAACCATGAATCTGGGAGGCTCGGCAGGAGCCGGCTGCTGGCCTCAAACAGCTGACCAGAAAACAAGAGCTCATCCTCCTCCAAGAGTGGATGGTTTGGGGTGATAAATCATGATCTCCATTTAGCAGGGGGCTGCAAGCCCTGGGGTGGGGGTGAGCAGCAGGGGGGAGTAGGCAGGCAGGGGAGCCAAGCCAGGGAAGATGTGATCCGTACAGCCCAGCTGGGAGCAAAGGGACTGGGAGGACCAGGAAGGTCATCCAGATGTGGGTGGCAGCCTGGAGGATGGGAATGAGCGAGGGAAGACAGTGTCTGGACCCAACAGAGGGAAGACAGTGTCTGGACCCAATACACCCCTGGATTTGGGGTTTCAGGGAGCCAGCTGAAGGGCGTGCTCAGCCTTACAGCTCCCTCTGGATGCCGAGGCATGACCCAACACACGTCTGGGAAGAGGTGGCTTCTGCTGTGGTCAAGATGACACGCTCAGCCCTCTCGCAGGACTGCGTGGCACAGGGCACTCTCAAGCAAGAGTGTTTGCAGAGCCTTGAAGTCAGCATGTTGCCACTGGCCAGCCTCCCCTGGGCTCTTCCAGCACCCAGCTGAACCCCCAACATGGAGCTGAGCCCTCTCCCCACCTTCTCCAGGCATCCACCACAGCTGTCAGATGCGCCCGGGGACATTGCTGGCTCTGGCACTTTAAACAGGACCACTGCTTCCCCACGACCTCTTGGACGTGAAGGCATTGGGATTTATTCTTTCCACTAAGGGATTTATGTCCCTGGCAAAGATGATGTCCCATTGATGGCGCCAGCCTGCACTTGCAGATGTCCAAGCACCTTGAGTTTATTCCCGGAGCCCCCCAGAGGGGTGCACGCAGTATTTCTCTTACAGCCCAAGACAAGACAGCACGTGGCTTATCCTGCATGGCACAGAGGAAGCCCCCACACCATACCCTGGTGCAAAGGGTGGGGGGAGCCTGACCTCCTAGGCAAAAAAGAGCTTTGCAAGAGCAGATGCTACCTGAGGTCTCCTTCAGCTGGTGTGTGCCTGACTTAGACTGGCTGTCTCCTACTACCATTGCTCCTGGTTGTGTCTGGAGGGTGTCAGGCCCCTGAGGGTACTACTAATAGGCCTTAATTGCCCTGATCAGCCTCACATGGGTGCCATTGACACCCCTGCCCATGGCCCAGGAGAACCATTTAAGCTCAGCCCCAGGTATTCAGGAACTTCCTGAGTAGTGTTGTAGGTGTGCTTGTGTCCTGTGCTCTCCCCTGGATGGACCCTAGGCCTGTGCTGTAGACAGCTTGTCTCCAGCCCCGTCTCCTGGACGGACCTTGGCACCACGCTGTAGGTATCCTGTCTCTTGGATGGACCTCTTGAGCATATGTTGTAGTCATGTCTAAATCCCTGTTTCCTTTTGCTCTTGATGAAACTCCTTGGATGTGCCCCAGACCTGGTTCATTGCTTGTGTCGCATTCCCACTATGCCAGGGAAGTGATCACCACTCAAGACTGGGATGTTCTCCCGTGTTTGCTAGAGGAGTGTGAAACCCAAAGATTAGGTCTGAGAGGCATTCGTTGCTCATAAGGTGATCACAAGGGATCTCTTGCCTCTGAGAGAAGTACAAGTGATCCCAAATTATGCTGAGGAAGATCTTCCAGCAGATACAGGAGTGTTAATGACACTCTGCCTGGCCTTGACGTTTCTGTGAAGCAGCACTCAGCCTAATTAAGGATGCACAGAGATGATGGTGTTGAGAGAGACTGCTGGGGTGAGACGTGGTGGGGAATGTCTCTGGGCAATGGCAACCACAGCCTGGCTTCAGCCTGGTGAGCCTCAGGCTGGGGAGGCTGTGATAGCATGACCACTAAATTGACCAAAGACTGGGCCACCCTGTCTAGTGAGACTGCATCCCCTGAAGGAGATAATAAAGCCAGACTTTCCTCGGAGGTGCACAGCAAAAGAAAAAGAAGCAATGGAGACAAGCTGTGACAAAAACCAGCTCCTATTGGGCACAATGGTGTTAGTTCCCATCCTGAGAGTGATGCAGGAGGACAGGAACCACATGGCCTGGCAGCAGGTGGAAGGGGCAGTGGAGTGACGGCCATGGAAAACTGTCCTGGTTTTTGAGGGAGAGAAGGGGGCCATGGATGAAAGCTACCTGAGAACATGGCTTAGCTTGTCACAGGAAGAAATGAACATTAACTGGCCATGAATAATCCGATGTGGAAAAGGAAGTCCATAATCTTCCAGTGTCTTGGAGCTTCTCCTTAGGGAAATGCCCAGGCAAGAGGAGGTGGCACTTGTGAAGGCTGCCAAGCGGTGAGGCGCTGTGGGGCTCAGGGCCACCCCAGTTCTACGTTCCCAATAGCATAGGGCTGTACTGGATGTGATCAAAGGGCACACTGACCCCTGTCCCAGCCATGGAATTGGCTTTGAAGTACCCAGAGGTGGACTTACGGGTGATGATGAGGACCTCTCCTGATGTGCTGGCCATACTCCTTGTGCAGCCCAGCTGTGGCTGTCTCACTTGCAAGAGGAGTGTACTGCTGACCCGTGCTCATGACTGCAACTTGGCCTTTCTATTTACGGATCTGCTACATGGATGTCTCTGCCCGCCCTTGTCCAGAGGGTGGCACAGCATCCTAGCTTCCACAGGGGACATCATCCCTTCTGACACACTTCCCATCCACCTCTCAACTTTGAGGAGCTCCATAGGCAGAGCTCTCCGCAGCGTGCTCAGCCCCGCCCCCCCCCAGATTGTTTCCCTTCATGCGTCCTAGAGTGGTTTGTGCAGGAGGGGTCCAGCTCTCCTACCTGCACTCCAGCACCATTTTCCCTGCCTTGTTTTCATGCCCACAGGCTGCATTCAGCCTTCCTGGGGCTGGTGGGTCTTCACTTTGAGAACGTGTCAAAAGTCCTGCTTCTGGAGGATGGCTCAGCCTGAAGGAACCCCTCCTGCCATGGGCCAGGCTTCTCCAAAGCCGTGAGCAGCACAATGGTCATCAGCTCCATGTGTTGTTCTGGGGAAGGTCCTGGCGTGCCATCCCAATTTCCAGAGCTGGATTTGCCTGACATCCACCTGGAGCTGGCAGATGAGCTAGGGTGGACATGGAGAGGAGGGATGGGTCAAGCCCCTCGGGTGCTCTTTGCCTGTGGTTTTCTGGCTTTATGGGATGCATCTGCAGAGCCGGCAGCTGCTCGCAGACGGCTGGGCCAGGCTGACCCTGTGCTTCGGGTGGGCTGCTGGTCACCCAGGTGCTGACGGTCTGCAGACTCTCGGTGGGCTGTGATACGGCTTCTCCCTTGCTCCCAGGACGGGCTATGCTCGGATGCAGAGAGGAGGTGTCCTTGCAGCAGGAACTGAAGCCCCATGAGTAGCGACCTGCGAGATCTGGCGAGCCTCCATGCCCGGCTTAACTGGGGTCTCGGAGCAGGCCCCCCACTTCCCACACACGTGCGTCCTCCTTCCACCTGCAGCGCAGCCAGGGATGGGGTGGGATCTGCCTCCTGCCATGTGATGCTCTTTTCCCTTCCTCCATCCTGCACTTGTCACGGTGCCTCCCTGCCTCGGCCCCTCCAGCCACCTCTGCTTGCTGCCGTGGGCTCTCCAGGCTGGGCAGCACCCCCAGGGACGCTGTGTTCTTGCAGGAGGTGTTGATCTGCCTCTGCTCCTTGTCCGGAGGAGAGAGCAGACTGTATCAGGGCAGGACTTTGTGTACAGCCTCACGGGGACCATCTCAGACCCACCAAGCTTCACCTTGACTCCTGTGGCGGGCAATGTTCCCAGCTCAGGGCTCGTCTGGGATATTTTGGGGGCAATGGGCTTCCTAAAGGGTTGAAGGAGGCAGAGAGGGATGTTGGTGGTGAAAAGACCCACCGTGGTGGGGTGCTGTTGATGGATCAGATAGAGCAAAGTGCAGTGGGCTGATGACTCCATCACCATGGCTGTGGGTCTTGGCCCCCCGAACCCTGCAGGGACCAGAAGACAGGGTGACTCTAACCAATCGTTGTCATGTCCGCAGTCCTGTACTGGGGAGGTGAGCAGAGCTTGGAGGACGATTGAGAAAAGGCCAGAGCTTTTGGCAGCCCTTCTGCAGCCAGAACAATGGCTGACATCATGTTTTATTTAAGAGGCAGAAGGAAAAAAAAAAAAAAATTGCGACCAGAAGGACCGCGGCCCTGTAGCCCTGGGAGAGACGGAGTTTATTTTTCCTGCTTGCTGGTTCCTCTCGCGCTCCCCCCGGCCCTGGCCGTGGCACAGCACATTCCTTTGCCGTGATCTCCTCCCTCCCATGCAACAGCACATTCCTTCCGCGCTGGCTGCTCCCTTCTGCCGCGACCATGTCGTAGCCCTGCTCTGGCCACCCTGGCATGGCTGGGGTGGAGGGGTTGGCAACCACCTCTCTTCAGTGCCCGGGCACCGCTGGAAGCTCTCTGCTTTCCACCGTCGCTGGAGCTCAGGCTCAGCCATGGTGCATAGGGCCATGGTCTTGCTCGTAGTCTGGGTCCAGTTCCACCCCACGCACAGGTGTCTGTCCTGGTGCTGGCCTCTGCATCCCTGGACAGCTGGGTGTCCTGGAGTGATGGGTTGAGCCTCACTGTCTCTGTGGTTCCCTCTGCTGTTGTGGTCCATGGTGCTTGCCTCCGTGGCACTGGGGGGGTCCCAGTGGCGCAGGTCAGCCTTGCAGGTGGGGATTCCCATGCACCCCAGCACGATGGGGCCAGGGAAGCATGGGCTGCCAAGCATGGCTCGCTGTCTTCCCGTGCTGGGTGGAGCAAGACCAGCCTGGGCTTGGGGTCATCTGTTTGGATCCCAAACAAGCAAGAGCACGGGAAGGTGCCTGCCAAGTCTTGTGAGCAGCGGGGAGATGAGCTAACTCCTTGCAGGGCTGAGTTCATGGGGCTGTCAGCAGCTCCCAGTCAGGGGCCACCCCAGGCAGGGCAGGTCACCCAAGAGGGTCTGGCCAGGCATGGGTGCCACAGCAGATCACCCCGGGGTCATTCTCTCCTCCTGGCCAGCGCTGGTGTGGGGTCAGGAAGGCCGGGCTGTGGGTGCTGGTGCACCAGAGCCAGACCAGACCATCCAGCACAGCTGGCTCTTGCGCTCCTGCTGGCCTCACTGGGTTTTGTTGGCAATACTCTGCCATGTCCCTGTCTCCTCCCAGCACACTGCTGTGAGCCCAGACACAGTCCTGGCTGCTTGTCTTGTAACATTTTTCCAGTGCAATCAGACAAAATGAGATGTCACCTTCTCCCAGGGTATGGCCCTGTGCTCACCCCGGAGCCCCTCCCCAGGACTTTGCCCGGTACCCAGACACAGAGGTGACCAGCAATGTCCCCGTGCAGCCCACTGGGATGTCCCAGAGGTGGAAAAGTCCCTTCCTCCTGTTTTCTTTCACCTGTACCAGTTCTGCCTTGCTCCTGCCCGTGTTGGGACACACATAGGAGACAGCTGGGGGGCCCTGGTTGCAGGGTTATGGGTGGCATTGCAGTGCTCTGGGTCTGGGCAGGGCTGTGGGGTCTGGACTAGATCACAAGGGGCTGAATGGGGCCACGTGTGCCCCCGTCTCCTGCCAGGCTGGGCTAAACTGGGGTTAACCAGCGGGGCGGCTGGGAGCTGCCACATGCCAAGAATGTTTCCAGGCTGGGGAAGGGCTGGACATGAATCACCCGCTCCCTCCGCCAGACGCTGCGTGCAGGCTGGGCTCTGCGCTGTGCCGTGCCATGGCAGGTCCTGCAGCTAGCCTGGGGACCCCTGTGCAGGCGAGGGGTCTGCCAGCCCCATCAGCATCACCCGCCCAGGGAGCTCCAGCCCGATTTTGTGGCTCCCGGGGAGTCCCAGCTGGATCTGGGACCCAGCACCCACCTCTCTGCTTCAGGCACTGCTTGACAGGGAAGCCGTCATGCAGACGTACATTACAGCCATGGGACACATTCCTCCCACGCTGCTTCAGCTCTTTGTCTCCACCACTTGCTTCTATACTCCTGAGCCTGCATTTTCAGGAGATGTAAACCAGCCTCTGGAGATCTCTCACTTTTGCTGGTTGGTACCATGACCCTGCTCAGCCCAGTGCCGGGTCTCTTGCTGCTCATCCTCCCGCCTGCCCCAGCGCCCATCAGCATGGGGGATGCTCTCCCTTCACCTCCGACTGACGCCAGCCCAGTCCTGCTGTGACCCCAGGGAATCCCAGCAGGTCGGGAGATGGGGACCTGCAGCCTTCCCACAGCCAACAGGGTCCTGGAGAGCCAGTGCTGGGGAAAGGTTTTGCACCCTGGAGTGCTCCTGTCCCTGCTTGCTGGTCTCCTGCACTAGCTGCCCAGCAAGGGGGGTGGCTGGTCCTGCTATATGCTTCAAAGATGCCCATAGTGCCCTTAGTGCATCCCATATCCAAACTGATGCTGTAGCTTCCAGAAGCAGGCAGTCGCATGCCTGCTGAAGCCAAGTTGGCAGTGCTGGGGGAGCCAAACTCTCCCCACAGCCTCTGTGCTGGTCCCTGAGCAGCAGCCAGTGCTGCAGACAGAGCTTCTCCCTCCCCTTGCCTTCCCTGAGGCTGCCGGAGTAGCAGGCAGAGCTCGCTTTGCAGCAGGGACACGGTGGCTGCCTGTCTCTGGCAGGCAGGGACATTGGTTGGCATTAGCTGATGGTCCTGGAGCAGCTGGTGCAGGCTCCAGCTGGTGGCGTGGGCTTCAGCCAGGCCATGTAAACTCCATCCATCATTTATATTTCAAAGTATGTGTACCAACAGGGAGCTGGACAAATGCCGCTGTCTGGTGCACACCAGCCGTGTTTCAGAAGCGTGGCGCTCGGGAGGAGGTTGGACCTGGTGGCTTGGAGAGGCCTCGCTTAGTGACAGACTCTCTCATTGCATGCTCCTCACATGTGTCGGGCAAGGGGACAGTGGCTGCTTGCCCCTCCACCTAGTGTCATTGCAAGGACCTGGGTGGCATAATGGCCTGGAAGGACACGGAGGGAAGATTGTGGCTCCTTTTCCCAGCTGAACGGGAGAAGCCGGGCGGTGGGTTTCATGAGGGGCACGTGAGGATGCTGCAGCCACTTCTGTGAGCCTAGGGTGGGATGAGGCAGAGGACCCAGGGTGGGTACAGAGAATAAACGCAGGTTCCCGAGGGACCTGCCCTCTCTGCTGCAGTCTGAGCCCTCCCCAAAACGTTGTACTACCTGTACGCACGAGGAGGTTTTGCAGGAGCAGGGAGGGCTGGCCAACACGAGACGACTCCGCGAGCTTTTGCCCTTGAGGGCCTTCAGGGAGCTAATCAGCCGGGATGATTCATGCTCTCTGTGGTTTGGAAGCGGTGGTAGTCCAGGTCGGAAAATTTCACACTTGCGGTTCGCGTGCAATGCGGCGCTTGTCCCTGTGTGCCCCCCTGTTCACATGTTTTGCTCCCCACCTTCCCAAGGCAAGGAGCGAGGTCTCTCCTCCCCGTGGGCAGGTCGGAGTCTCATTCTGCACATCAGTTCACTGGCATCAGCCCAGAGGCGATGCCCCTTCTCCTCACCCTCAACCATTTCCACGTGGCCTCCTGGGTTTGTCCTGCAGATCCTTCAGAGCAGCAACGGGAGGGGATTATGGGCAAGAATGAGACTACCTTGGACTTCTTGGCAACCAGAAGTCCCCCGGCATGGTCCCTGCAGCTCCTGGTGCACAGATGTCTCTAATTCACCTGCTCACCATGCACAGCAAGGCAGTGAGGGGGTCTGAGCACCACACCAGCCTCGGGGACATCTGCTGATGTGGCTGAGCAAAGGGAGTAGGATAAAGATGGGGAAGAAGGGCTGCTGCTGCCCAGCGCCAGGCTCCTCTCCTCGCCAGCACGCTGAACTGCTTTGGGCTAGTGTCATGCTAACTCCTTTAATTCAGAACATCTCCGTTTTCATTTGGAGGAAAAAAAAACAAAACCAAAGAGGTTTCCATGTTTGCTTCAGCCTTGGTGAAGCTAGCTGGAAACGCCCTCCCCGTGGACGGTGCCGGGGAGAAGGTCCCTGCCTGAGGATGCAGGGGTGCTTCCCGCTGGATGCTGCGTCACTTCTTTCACTGCAAGGAGAGCAAAACGTCGTCGCGTTGCTGCAACAGGGCACGTGTTCAAAGCGTTGTGCAAACACAACGATCAGCCCTATTAACTGCGCCTGGTGACCTCACTCCAAGGTTTCTGGCGAAGGATGATGTGATCTCTAGGACAGCGTTTTTTCCTGTGCTTTTCTAACACTTTCCAAACAAACTCATCTGAAAGCATTGACTCAAGGGTTTCAAGAAGCTGTGCTGAGCACAAAGACACGCGTCCAGAGACTGGTGCTTGTGGACTCGTCGGCTCATCGGCTCAAGAAATAAACAATAAATGAAGCAGACCTCTAAACATCTGGCAGAAAATAGGAGCATGTTCCACAATCTGAGTGTCTGAAGGATAAATGGGGCTGGACCGAGTCACAGCTCCTTTCTCCGTATTGCAAACGGGGCAAGTGTGATATTTACGGGCTTCAGTGATGCTGTGACTACAGCATCTTGGCACTTCTATTTCACCAGCTTCTAGGGGAATAGCGACACATGTGTGAAAAACATGCTGGGGCACAAAGTCCCGGGTCCAAATGGCAGCAGAGACGGGGAGGGAGAAGCTCTGGGGATAAGCTGAGTTCTTGCCCGTGAACGTGATCGGGCAGGGCATGCTGTGCTGGGAGGTGAAGAGAAGCTGTCAGTCTCGGAGAGCCGCAGCCACCTGGAGAAGATATAAACCAGGCAGAAAGTAGCCTTGTAAGAAAGTTGGCTTGCTCGCCTGGCGCTATTGCTGGGGGAGACTTCCCTAGAGGTGGGTATTTAATACGTGGGCCTGATCAGGAACAAGTAAGGGAAGCTGTAGTGAGCTTCTCAGTGCTCAGCCCTGTAGCCAGGTCATGCACCTCCCTTGTTTTCATGGGTCTGGTGGAAAAAAAAATAAAATAAATAAAAAAATCAGGACCTTGAGGAGCATATATCCAAGGAGCAGGACTTGGAGTCCGGCATGGAAATACATAAGCCAGTGGGTCTGGTGATCCTTGCCTCAGAGCTAAGTGCGTGAGTGGTCCCACTGATTTCACTTAGGGAGGAGTGTGCACTTAAGTGCTTTGCTGGATGAAGGCCTAGGAGATGGGAGGGCTGAACTCCAAGTGGAGCCGGGCAGGAAAGAGCCTACGCACGTTGCTGCAATGGTTGGGATTTCCAGCCTGGAGAAGGACAAGCAGGGCAGGCAGAGTGTGGAAATCCTGCCTTGGAGCCCCAGGCGGGGCAGGGGCTGGAGCCAACACCTCGGACAGCCCAGCTGGTGGTTCCCAGCATGCCTGGGCTGGGGTGGGGAGCTCTGCGGTGCTGTGCTGTGCTGTTCCCCAGGAAGCACAAATATGGTCAGGCAGGTCAGGCAATTCTCCATCCTGAAAAATTTCTCCTTGCAGAAGCTCCAGCAAAACTGACGTAACAAGCTGGGCATGGGTGAATTTTCTGAAAAGACCTAGGTAAGGATGGCGGAGTGATGCAGAAACTGTGCCTGCCTGCCAAAGAGCAGGGACAGTCCTACTGAGGACAGCATGAGGAGGAATGAGAGACTATGATGCAGGAGAGCCACAGTTAGCCAGGACCCTGGGGGAAAGACCCCAGCAAGGAGACTGATGGCCAGATGGTCTTGACGTGGGGCCATGGTTAGTCCCCACCTCTGTGAGTGCCAGTACTGTGCAGCTGGGAAGCTGTGAGTGCCCTTGGCTGTTGGCTGTGGCACTGACCCATGCCCAGCAGTGGACATCTCCAGGTCATTGTGATCTTGAGATGGCCCTGGGAGCTGAACAAGTGGAAAGCAGTAGTAGTAGGAGGCACCACTGGCCCGGGGAAGGGACAATGTGGATGGGGTGAGGGTGAAAGGAGATGATCTGCTGTTTGCTGAGATGGGGCCAGGCCATCCTCAGGTGCTTTGGAGGTCACTGCATCCCTGCACCCAGAGTGCTTCTTGGAGCTTCAGGAGATGCCCTTGGAGCAACAATGCCCTTTGCTTGCAACCCCAGATCTGAGGCAAGGGTCTCACGTCCCTCCCACAACCACAGGGGAACAAGGAGATCCTCTGCTGTCAGCCTGTTCTGGCAAGAGTGCCAGCCCTTTCCCCTTGTCCCCTACTCAGATTCCACTATACATCCAGCTTCCCCAAGGCCTTGGACCCTGGCTGTTTCCCCCACAGCACCACCACGCCAGGCAGGAGATGCCATGGGTGGCTCAGCCCTGTGCCTGCATCTCCCTGGGGGTTTGGGGAGCATGGCACCATGCAGTCCTCCTCCTGAACCACATTTTTGCTCATGTGGGCCAGGAGAGGCCAACCTACTGCCACCGCCAAGGCTGGGGACGGGCAGGACATGTAGTGTGCCCATTTGTTGGGCTGTGCCCAGCAGCATCACCCTGCTCAGTGGTGCGTGCTCCTGGTGGGGATGGCCAGGCTCCTCCACGAGAGGTCCTCGAGCTCCTGAGACCTATTCAGGAGGGACGTTGCCCGTGGGGAGCTGGACAACATCTCCACCAACCCACCTGCCAGTGCCTTGGCGGGTGCCAGGGCGGCCATTCCTCAGACATCCAAGTGGCCAAGGGATGCTTGTGCGTATGGCGGGGAGGGAATGGCTTCCTTGCAGCTGGGGTTTGGCAGAGGTGCAATCTCATGCACGGTGATGATACTCAGATATCATCTCTGGTGATTTACGGCTGGAGCACGCAAGCGCTGGTTTGAGAAGATCCTCATAAATAGCTGCGGCGTGACAGAGGGCCTGCTGGATAATGGAAAATCGAGGGATCATCCCTCGCCACGGCTCTGTGCAGTATCTGGTGGTTAACCCTGCCGTGACAGCTGAGAGGGGCACACAGCTCTTGCTCCAACTCTTCCCTATGGGAGTCAGGTCCTTCGGGCCCCTCCATGCCAGGCAGGAAGCCATGGGTCACCCCACGCTGTGACAGGCAGGACAACATCATGTCATGCCAGGAGGCAGACCACATGCCACTGTGCCATGGCGGGGTGACACTGCTGTGCCAGGCAGCTGGCTGTAGGCCCTGCCCCACCACACCGAGCTCCAGTGGTTGTGCCATGCTGTCTTGCATTTCTCATGCTGCTCTGCTCGTGCGCTGCCACATGTCCCCACTCTTTCCAGCCCCCTCTTGTATCCCACCTGGATTTGACAGCATCGGCGTGGAGCAATTTTTGTCTGGAGGCTCTGCCACCTATTAGGAAAAACCCGTTGGAGCGTGGGCTTTCCCTCTAAAGACAGTCATCATGTTTGCCTTGTTACGTCCTTCTTGACAGCTTTCTGCTCTGAAGCTCACCTGCTGCTCCCTCCTGCCGCTGGGGAGGGCTCATCCTTTGCAGGACTTGCACAAGATCTCGGAAGGTCTCCCTGACCAGCTCCCCACCGACCTCCCTGCACCTTCACGGCTGAGCCACCTCTGCAGGCTCGTCCTGTCCCTGCACACCCTGGCCAGGACCCATCCAGTTGTTCACAGCCTTGCCGCAGTTCCCATTCATGCTGATGAGCCCTGGAGAGATACTACCACAGCTAAGCCAGAGCAAAAAAGGGAAACAGAGGTCCCACAGTAAGGGAGCAACCTACAGCCTTCCCTGCAGCCCCTCGCAGCAGCAATTCCCACCCCTCGTCACAGCACCCCTCCCAGGTGTCCCCCCTTCCCATCACGGACCTGGGGCTGGTAGCCACTGTCTGGGCTCTGCTGGGAGGAAGAGGAAGCATGGGGAGGGGGCACATGGCAGATCTCTCTGATAAGGGGTATCCAGTGCCCGCTGGGCAGGTGTCCAGGCAGCTGGACCAGGCTTGACAGCATCGGCACTGGTGCTCAGGGAGGAACAGATGGGATCCATTAGCAGAGATTATTTAGATATCTCCAAAGGGCTCCGTCACAACCCATTAAACTTAGACAAGCAGACATAATTAGGGCTTAACACGGCCGTCTCGGCAACACGCCTGGCACAGCTCAGCACTGGTGGAGCCGCTTGAGGACAGTGGTGTGGACAGACAGCCCCTTCGGACCCCGGGCTCTCAGCACGTCTGGGCAGCAGTGAGCAGCCAGCCCCGGCCCTGGGGATGCACCTCCGCTCCCGCGCAGCTCAGGTGCCTGGCAGCCCTCAGGATGGGGGACATGGGTTCTGGACGTGCTTTCCTGCCCCAGCCTCCACCCGTCCTCCCCTCCGCCATTGCCCTCCTGCAGAGAAACGGCAGGACACTGCTGTCCCAGTGTTCTGGTCTTGCTCTTGGCCCCATACTGGGCTAACACATGCAGAGTGCGCATGATCCCTGTGCTGAACCCAGGAGCTGCCAGAAGCCCCGATAGCTCAGCCCCTGGCTTGCCCAGGCTGGCTCTCAGCAACACAGTGGCTGGACAGGATCCCTCTGCCTTCCACCCTCCGCCATGGCCCATGAGACCCCCCTCCATCCCCTCCCCGACAAGCCCAGATGCCTGTGGCTGATGGGCGGAGGAGCCCGCAGCCAGGAAAGGCAGCTGCCTCCGGCATCTCGCCACACGGTGCCATTTCACAGCGCCTCGAGCCCAGCGGGGTGGCTGGAGCCTGCGCCGCTCCTGCTGGGCTTCCCAGCAGAGCCGGGTCGGTGCCGCAGCACGCCGAGCCCTTGCAGCCCCCGTGCTGCTCAGCTGCTTCCTCGCCAGGTCCCCGCTGCCACCGTCCCTGTTTAAGGGACTGATTTTTGCTGCTCTTCGCTTTCTTAGAGAGTGTCCTGTGCTCTGGGAATGCTGGACTTCAGAGGGAGGTCTCCCACGGCAGAGAGGGCTCATTGCCCTCTTCCGTGGAGGGTTTGGAGACCAGGCTGTCCCCAGGAGATGGAAGGAGGGCAGGACATTGCCCAGGGATCTCTGCAGAGGAGTGGATGTGTCTTCATTAACAGCTGCCCTGCGCTTAGAGCAGCCTTTAATCTAACAGCAGTTTGCAGATATTAGAGGGAAAAGGCTGGGAGGGGTTGGATGGAGATCCACCACACCACCAGGATGACTTCCGATGGGTGATTTATCCCTTGAACACTGGGGCTTGTTTGGTTCATCCTCCCGGCTGTCCTCCTCCCCAGGGTGCAGCAGAAAGTCCTGGGCTGCCCTGACCCGTGAGGACCACATACCACATCTCCCAGGCGTCTCAGGGAGTCACCTCCGCAGGGTCCTGCCCGGTGCTCCCCATACACTGTGTCCGCAAAGCCTGGGGGGGGCTGTCTCCCACAAGCACGTGCCTTCTGCTGGCTTTCCCTGTGGGGTTCATGAGGCTCCCCAGGTTTCAGCTGCGGTGGTTTTGTGACCAGACCATCTGTTTCTCTGACGGCTGCAGTTTCGAGGCAGTTCTCCAGGAATTTAGCAACGCAGAATGGGATCCGGATGGGATGGCTCAGGTATCTGAAGGTATGTCAAGCCTCCACTCAAGCATTTGACAGTGTTTTCCATGACCTCATTAGGCTGAGGATCGTTAGCCTGGTCTCTACAGAAACTCGAGCTCCTAACAGGGAATTATGGTTCATTATTTGTCGCCAGCACAGTAGGTATGTCATGTCTAGCGAGTGCAGCTTTTATATACGCCATTACATGACTGGGCGTCGTAGTCTCTAATAATGCTATTTCTGGATTGCAGTAATGCTAATTGAGAACTAGTGTGTCATTAATTATACAAACGACTTGATGCCAGCACTGGATTGTGACTCTAATTTCTGGAACTACTGTCCTCATTTGTTTTGTTTGACAGCTTCTAGCCTTCGGTGTCTTGCACGATTTGATGTTTTATTCTACAGCCACAGTGAGGCCCGGCCAGTGGGTCCCTGGACGTGCCTGTCCTTCTCGAGGCTCATCCTGCCTCCGAGCAGAGGCAGCCCGGGATCCCTGCAGGAACCCCTGCCTGTGCGCGCTCTCCTCCCGCTGCCGTACGCGTGCCACCAGGACGTGCAGCGCTAACAGGTGGGAATTTCACCCCGCGCGTGGTCCCTGCTGCACCTCTGCCCATGCCAGGGAACGCGTCCTCCTCCATGTTTACACTTCCCTTCTCCCTCGCCTCTCCTTACAGCGCTGCAGAGCGGGTCAGCCGGCACAGAGACTTTCCCAGGTTTCTGTCCCAGCCTGAAAGGACGGTCTGTGCCCTCTGGCTAGTTTGAGTAGCCCAAATAGCTGGTGTGGCTCCAGGAGGAGGGGTGGGATGGCTGTGACGCTGTGCACAGAGCCCTGCAGGGGTGCACCCCAGAACTGTGCTGGGGGCCTGTCCCCGGTGAGTGACATCATCCATTTTTGTACATTTCCCGACGGGAATGAGCTGAGTTTGGTCTGGGATTAGCCAGCTGGGTCAGAAAGCGTTGCTGGCCTGGACTGGCGCACGAGTGGGAGACCAAGCGATGCCACGTGCCTGAACGCATGGTCTGTGTGGGCAGCCCAGGCAGCTCCTCGTGTGGCTGAGGCTTAACCTTTGTTCAACCATTTTTTCTCATACGTTATTTCTTTAACCTGGAGTATTTTGCTGTTGCAAGTGCCTCCTAGAGCTTTTCAGGACTCTGGTTCTGTTCTTCTGGCATTTTTCCCTGTAGTATAATACAATCCCTGTGAACTCCACTGCCTTCAGTATCTCAAATATTTGCAGTATCTTTTTGTGAAATATTTTGGACGCACAGCACAGCCCCAGGGAGTCCCGGGAAGCACCTCCCAGATAAGGCATTAGGAGCACACAAGCAGGAACGCTTGGGCTTCATCCAGGGGAACCGGTGAGGATCCAGATGAAACATCCCACATCAGAACATCTCACCCCTGCCACTTGCTCCAAACCGTCTCCCCTGCCAGGCACAGCAGAGCATGCCATTTTCACACCAAATTTAATCGCAGACTAAAGAGCCTTTTCTTTTTCCATGTTGCACAGAACCGCTCTGCAGTGCTTTGATATCTAGCATCTCCCTCTTGCCAGCTGGTTCCTCTGTCGGATCTGCCAGAGTGCCAGAGGGACATTTTTAGCTGCTCTTATGAAAGGACAACGTTATTTTCTAAATTTATATGTTACCCATCATTTCCTAAGCTTCTGCAGCCCCGTCCCTCTCCTCCCAATGAGGACAACGAAGACAGGTCCAGGCATCGTCCCCAACCCTCCTCTCTCCCTGGGGGCCAGCGGGGAGGCTGGGTGCCCAGCGCAGATGCGCGGAGCCCTGCTGTACCCATCTGAAGGTCAGAGCGGTCCCACGCTGCCATCTGGCATATTCCACGTCCCCCCCCCCCAAAATGTTTCCCAAAACAGCCTCCCGCATGATCTTTTCCACACTGCCTCTGTCCCCCGTGCAGCCGCTGCAGGATCACCCCCCATCCAGCTGTGATGCCGTTGTGCTCAACGTGATGAGTTTTTTCCAACGAGCTCCTTTCGCAGCTTTATGAAACCTGCACACCAGGATCTGGCTTACAGGCAGGTGGATCGTCGGTGACCGAGGGGATTTTCCAGTCCCCACATGTACCGTGGCTCGACGGTGCCCACAACGAATCTCACCCATTGCGAGATTTTCCTCTCTCCAAGAAGTCCTTATTTTGGGAGGACTTGACTTCTCTTCTCTTCTCTTCTCTTCTCTTCTCTTCTCTTCTCTTCTCTTCTCTTCTCTTCTCTTCTCTTCTCTTCTCTTCTCCTTTTCTTTTCTTTTCTTTTCTTTTCTTTTCTTTTCTTTTCTTTTCTTTTCTTTTCTTTTCTTTTCTTTTCTTTTCTTTTCTTTTCTTTTCTTTTCTCTTCTTTTCTCTTCTCTTCTTTTCTCTTCTTTTCTCTTCTTTTCTTTTCTCTTCTCTTCTTTTCTCTTCTCTTCTTTTCTTTTCTCTTCTCTTCTCTTCTTTTCTCTTCTTTTCTCTTCTCTTCTTTTCTCTTCTCTTCTTTTCTTTTCTCTTCTTTTCTCTTCTCTTCTTTTCTCTTTTCTTTTCTCTTCTTTTCTCTTCTTTTCTTTTCTCCTCTTTTCTCCTCTTTTCCCCTCTTTTCTCCTCTTTTCTCCTCTTTTCTTTTCTCCTCTTTTCTCCTCTCTTCTTTTCTTTTCTTTTCTTCTCTTTTCTTCTCTTTTCTTCTCTTTTCTTCTCTTTTCTTCTCTTTTCTTCTCTTTTCTTTTCTTTTCTTCTCTTTTCTTCTCTTCTCTTCTCTTCTCTTCTCTTCTCTTCTCTTCTCTTTTCTTCTCTTTTCTTCTCTTTTCTTCTCTTCTCTTCTCTTCTCTTCTCTTTTCTTCTCTTCTCTTTTCTTCTCTTCTCTTTTCTTCTCTTCTTTTCCCTTCCCTTCCCTTCCCTTCCCTTCCCTTCCCTTCCCTTCCCTTCCCTTCCCTTCCCTTCCCTTCCCTTCCCTTCCCTTTTCCCTTTCCCTTTCCCCCCACTTTTTTTAATGATTCGGCCTTGAGAGATGGCTCTGTCTCATACAAGCAGAGCAGCTCTGCCCAAGAGCAGGGCAGTGCATTTAGGTTTGCACATGCTGCCAGACACACACAACCTTTCATGATGCATCTTGCATTTGCTGCACGAAGATGCTTCGTTGGATGCCCGTGCTCCTGGTGCTGCCGCCTGATGTTCACCAGCCTGCTCTGCTGTGCCACGGCTGTATTTTACCCAGCACTGGCACTGCCGTCCAAGTGTGCTCTCCAGGCTGGCAACATCAGATTGTTTTTGTGAGCGTAAGCTGGGATTCCCCAGTCGTCTCTCTCAGCTTTGGTTTTGGGGTCCTTATTGATTTCTGGGCTCAATTAGAGAAATTAATACCCTCCGGTACTCCCTTTGATCACTCAACAGCCTCCAAGTGTGCCATACATGCATCTAAAGTTTCCTTCTCTCCAGGCTGCTTCTCTCTCCCTCGCGGCACCCCAGTGCCCTCTGGATTCCCGTGGCGTTGCCTCAGCCTCTTCCCTCTCCGCCCTGAGCAGAGGCAGACGAACAGGTCTGCGCCTCCATCTCTGCACCGTTATCCTGGCAACGAGACCGGTGAGGAGTCCCAGGAGACCCATCGGTGTGTGGCTGGAGAGGTGGGATCTTCCCCGGAGGCTGCGGTCTCTGCTCCATCTCCGGAGCTCACCCGTCTTTCTGCCCACATGCATATGTGCAGGGGTGATGAGCAGGAGCTTATAACTACCAGTCTGTAACAAAACACCAAAGAAGCTGAGAAATACCAGTGAGCAGGGTTTAGGAGGGAGCTGGTGCTCTCTCTACATGGGGCTGATCCCAAACCTCTGGCCCAAGCTTCATGCACAGGCTGTCCTAGGAGGCGTGTAGCACCAGGAGCATCTCTCCGGGAAGGGACAGTCCCCTTTGCTGAGAGGGAAAGTCACCGCTGTGCCCAGAGAGCAGATGAAGAGCCTGCAACCCCTTCCGGAAAGCGCATCAGGATGCTGGCAGGGTCCGTAGGGAGATTTCTGACCTCTCACTGGCAGGTTAGCAAGTCCTCACAAGGTCTAGCTTAAAGTCTACAAAGTCTAGCTTGGACTTGGGGGTTGGACTAGATGACATTTAAAGGTCCCTTCCAACCCAACACATTCTATCATTCTATGATTCCATGATTTTCTGAGACTGTCCATGCTCGAGGCTTCTGTCCATCAGAGAGTTTCAAAGTCCAAACATTGTATGCACCTCAGTCTTGCTGAGAAACTTTAGGGCCATGGGCTTGAAGACAGTGATGGAGCTGAACAAGGTGCTCGGAAATCTTAGGCTCTCTTATTGTTGGATGTCTCCTTGCAGGTAATGTTATTTCTGAATCAGGGGCCCTCAGCAAACAGCTCCACGTGCCTTGATGTTTGGTGACAACTCTACAGGTATCCAGAAAAAAATAAGGTCGGAGAAATAAGTTGTTTCCATTGTGTTTTCTTGGGATATGGACTAGGAACTAGAAACAATCGTGCTGATCCTCATCCAGCTGCATTACTGTGGGCCAGGTCTTTGGTGGCTAGTGATGTCCTCAGAGGACTGTATTGTGTCCCCACTTCAGATGGATGATCCCAAAGGTATCATCCACCTCTCCAACCTCTCCACCTTTCGGTAACCTATACATAACTAAGCCAGTGCTCCCGTTTTTACGGTGAAATGCTTTCTCTTACTGTATTGACAAAAATGCATGGCCTTATCAGCACTGCCTTCATGGATTTGGTGCAGTATAATTCAAAATCCTTAGTCCTAGACATCTGTATGCTGTCCCAGTGGGATACCCAGAATCCAACAGTATTAAACTCTGGGCTAGTCATGATCAGGACCACCACTGTTTTGAAACTAGTTTGTGCAACATCTGTCCAGAATAGTTTGAGATTGCATTGAAATACTCTCAAGAGCCCTACAGCTGAGGCTTAAGCAGGAATAAAATGTGCATACCCGTGATGTAAGATGAAAGAGAAAGCACTTTGTCTATGGAAGGGAGGTGTGTAATTGCAGAGACGTGAACTGGATCTGGTTTTAATCCCATTGGACAGATTGAACACTGTCAAGTGCAATTTCTAATCTCAGTCCTGCTCTGCTGTGTTGGAGTATGGCTGAAGGTGTTTTTCAAGTGTTTAGGAGCCTTTCCAAAGACAACAGTATCATCTGGATAACATCAGCCTCCAGGCTGGTTACCGCGAACGGGACGCTCTTTGAAAAGCCCTCAGTGCTGATGCAAGCCCATATGGCGCATGTTTAACCTGGGACGCGTCCATCTGTAATACATGCCATGAGGTTCCTGTGGCTCTCGCGCGCTGGCTCGACCACACTCAGCCCGTAAGAGCCGCGCTGAAGTGCCGCCCCCTCTCCCAGGTCCCACAGGACTTCTTTGGCCCACAGAAGTGGCCAGATGGGTCGCAGAGGGCTCCTGCCGTGCAGCCCGCACCCCTCTGGGGCTCCCCAGCTCTGTGTGCAATGAACCCACCCAGCCTTTCGGCCGCTGCGGCACTGAGCTGGTCTCTGCCCCAGTGCCCCGGCAGAGCAGGAGGGAGGTGGGTATGGACCAGCCCTGGCTCAGCATGGGAACGGGCTCCTCCAGGGACAACTCTGGCTTGAGCGGTGGCAGAGTGGATTCAGGGGTGCAGAGGTGGTGCTCAGTGCCAGCGCAGAGCCCAGGAAGATGAGTGGTGCTCTCTGTCCACTTCACCTTTTCTTCTCCCGTGTCAGAAACATGGAAGGAGAGTCCCCGCCTCTCCCTCCGCCTTCATCCCCACAACACCCCAGTGCCAGCCTGGGGTGGATCTCATCCATCCCTAAGCAGTTCCTGCTCCACAGGCAGTACTGTTCCTGCCCATGCCAGTCCTGACAGACACACAGCTGGGAATCTCTGCCCCGCGATAGAGTCAGCAGCCACCCCTCCATCCTCCAAACCCCAGCGACTGATACCACTGTGGGGGATGCCATGCCTCCCGCTGCCCGGAGCGAAGGCACAGGGGGATCAGCATCCTTGAGCTGTGGGGCCAAGGGCTTGATCTGGCTGCAAGTCAGAGTCACACAGCTGATTCTTGCGGGGAAGAGTATCCGCTTCTCTCTAAACAACACAGAAGGGGCTTTTTCCTCTGTCCCGCTGACACTTCGAAAGTCCTCACGCTTGGCACAGCCGCGCAGTGGTGCGTTCCTGGGTTTCAGTTTTCCTTTTGCTGCTTCTGTAGCTCTTCCAGAGGTGAAGAGGTTTGGAAAAGCTGCGGGTGGAAATGGAAAAGTGTAATGAATACAGATCCTAGACGCTCTTGATTTTTATGGCCACAAGCAGTGGAGGGGAAGAAAGAAAAATGGGTGTATGTTCCTGGCTGGAAACTTCCAAGCTGCAAGTAACAAGGAGGTGTTTGAGGAGATCAGGAAAACCACCATAGCGGTTTGCAAAGCTGTTTTCTGACTTGCTTTAGCACACAGCCTGTCATTTCAGACAGCTCAGACTCTGGGTCTCGCCAAGAGGAGAGGGGAACAGCTATACAGCACCTGGCATTGACCACAGAGGAGCAGAGTTTCGTTTTCCAACCAAGAGCGAGTATTTGAAGCACGACATGCTGAGGGAGGTGTAGAGAGGGGCTCAGATCAAATGTTCAGACTTCCCTGTAGTGCGTTGGGCTGGATATTGGCACAACCGCATCAATCCACTGGGACACCAGCAACGCTTGGCGCCAGTGCAACGAGCCTCCAGCCGGGATTAACCTTGTGTCATCAGAATGTCAACCTGCATTTAGGTACCTGAAATAAATCACGTCCCTGTAGAGCAGCAGAATGAGAGACAGACCTTTGCAGCAGCTTTTCTTCCTGTTCACATTTGTTCTGGTGTCTCTCCCCTGCGAGTGTCTGATCCAGGTTTGCAGAGGGAGGACAAGCCTTGGAGGAGCACATGTGGGACGCAAATGCTGCAGCTGCGCAACCGATGGTCAAGCTCCCGTGGAAAGAGATTTCCAGAAGCAGGCGCCAGCACTGCTGTCCCCATGGAAAGGGAGAAGGAGGGTGCTCTGGAGCCTTTGACCCCTCTGCTCTACCCAGGCGGGGTGCACAAAGCTGGGCTGGGACCCTGTTACGGTTTGAGGAACTCACAACAATGTATGGTGATTTAGACAGTTATTCGCTCACCCTCCACACCTGGGAAAGGGAATTGGGAAGAAACAAGGAAACCCGAGGGTTTTAAAAACAGATTTAATAGAATAAGACTAGATAATTAACATTAATAGCAGTAAAGAACCAATATCAATAGCAATACCAATATAAAATACACGAGGACTATGCCCAGCCTGTTCCCCAGCAGGACCCGTGCACCCCCCACAGGGACAGCCACTGTGGGACCCTGCGAGCGCGGCAGCTGCGGGAGGAAGGGAAGGGCTCAGGGCTCCGGCACCGGGGTGAGGAGTTCTCTGGACCACCATCATCAAGGGAGGTGGAGAGAACTCAGCAAACTTTCTAATTTCTATTGAACGTGCTGTTCATGGTATGAAATGGCAGCTTGGGTCAAGTGCCCGGGTCTCGCTCCTCCTCATCCCCAACCTGGCAACCCAAAACCTCTGAGACCTTCAAACCCACATGCCATAGCTGGCTATAAAGTAAATATTTTCACAAATTCAGACACTGGAGTCTTCTAAAAGTGCCGTTTTCCCAAGAATTAGAAGACAAATTAGTCCTGTGTTGCTCAAACCAGGTCAGATGCCCAGCTCCCCTGCCAGAACCCATCAGCCTCAGGAAGGGAGGTTTCCCTTGAGGCCTCCTGGGACCAGCACTGGGAAGGGACCATTGCTGATGGCTGGCTGGGAAGCACAACTTCTCCCCCCAGACCTGCTCCTGCACCCGGGCAGGGGGATGACTGTCTCTGACAGCGTCTTTTTAGGGGTCTGAACTCTTCTCAACTCCTTCCTCTTATTTTAATATCTTAATAGAAATTATTTCAATTTTTTTTTTTGAGCAAAAAACCTTATATTGCCTTGGTAAAGTTAAGACATTCTGGCTCTTTCCTAGCAAACAAAAATTTTTGGAAAAGCAAATCTTTGCCTTTCTGTTTGAGCTCGCACAGGCTCTGCCTGACACAGGCCCTGTCCCTGGGGACATGATGCCCACCAGTACCATGCTGCCCCTGCCTCCACCAGGCTCTGGATATCCCAGAGCTGCCTCACACAGGTACCAGGGGCAGCAATGAAGTGCAGAATGGTTTTACCTTCCCCGGTGTCCCCCACATCCTCTCCACCGTGGTACCCGGGTGCTGCTCCTACGGCCCCGCTGGGTCTGGGTGAGCAGAGTCCCCACCATCATCCTCAGTGCTGGTGCCTTTGCTTGTTTTCCTTCCTGATTTTGGTGCTGAGAGCTAAAAATTTTTCATTTCCCCTCTGGCACAGGACCTCTGTATTTGTGCCTTCAGCTCACAGAGTGTCCTGCTCCCGTTGGGTGATGTTGCACGTACATGCGTTCCACCGGCTCTTCCGCGGTGGTGGGGCGGGGTTGTCTGTGAGCAAAGGTGACACCGTGTGGCTGCCAAGTGTCCCCAGGGACAGGTCAGCTCTGCTGGGGACCACTTGGCGGGGTGGGAGATGCTGGGCTGTCCCAGGCTGGTGCCCCGCTGTCCCAGCCATGTCCCCGCTCGTGCTGGCTGCGGGGCACAAGTCTCTCGGGGCTCCCTGGGAGGTGGGGGCTCTGCAAACGGGAGCGCAGACAGAGCCGGGGGCTGAGAAAAAGGATGGCAAAACACAAGAGAAAACATATCCCCAGCTGCGGCTGCTTCTCCTAATGAAGAGCAGGGCTTTGCCTGAGCCCGAGGGCACGGAGGAAGGGCTGAGCAAAACTCAGTTGGAGAAGCACTCCATGCTGCAGAGCTGGTCCCCGCGTGGGGAGGCTCGTGCTGGGGGGGTCACGCTGACAATTTTGATGAGCCCTGGGGACAAGGACCTGCTGGCTGTCGCTCCTCTGAGCCACTTTCCCTAGAAAGCAGAGAGCGATCCAGATGGGCACCATCGGGGGAGAGCTGCCACGGTCTCTGGCCGGGGGGAGCGAGGGACGTGCCGCCAGGCCGGGGAGGTCTGATGGGTCTCGCAATTGTTCGAGCTCTGCACCGCTGCCCCCGGCCAACACTCGGGCTCTTCGGAAAGTATTTCTGAATGATTCCCAGCCATCATTCCCATTTTGTTCTGTTTAAATTTTTCCTCCAAGACAATCTTGCTCGTAATTGTTCTCAGATTTAGGAAACTGGCTCTTCCTGAGACCCAGAAAACATCGTTGCTGTTTGGGGCAGTATCCCTCTTGCTCACAGTGAGCTCCCTTGAACCACGTTCGAGCCTCGGGCTACTGCAGCGTCTCAGGCCAGACAGTGACCTCCTTTTTGCTGCCCGTGTGAGGTCCATTCCGCCACCTCCACCCCATGCTGGGCAGAAACGTTTTGGCTTCAGAAGTCAGCTCAGGCTTTTGGAGAGCCACAGGTGTTTCATGGTGGTGGGGGGACCCTGCCGTGCACTTCTGAGCATCTGCGGCACGAGGGTGCTCCTGCGGGTGCTTTGGGGCTCTCTGTTCCTCTCCCCAGGGGCAAAAATACTTCTGCCCTGTGGCTTCCCCGGCAGGAGGGTGACGCAGCAGCGTGCAATAACCTGAGCCTTCAGTAGCCCTAACCTGATCTTCCCAGCCTCTGATTACAACAGGAGCAGCTTTCCTTTAAAAATGCACCCTGCCAATATCTGGCTAGAGGATCTGGGCTAAACCAGCTGTTTAATGCACTGCCTGAGCCCTGAGGGTTGTTTTGCCGCTGCCTTTGGTCTCCCCTTCCCCACACCAACCCAGCCCAGCTCCCTGCTCTTCCCTCAATGGCTCCCATGCTCTGGGACGGGGACCGCTATGAGGGGAGGCTGGACCAGAGGCATCAGTCTCCTTCCAGCCAGCGGATACAGGGAACCAGTCCTCCGCTGTTGGGAGCCCGGTGTCTGCATTAGTGGCTGGGAGCTAGACCTCCTCCATCAGCCCGTCTCCAAGACAAGGCACGGTGATGCCCGCTCTCCCTTTGAGCCACAGGACAGCCCGATCCAGGAGGCCCCTCACCCTCCCCAGCAGCACCGCAGCGACGTGCTTGTTGCATCTGCCTGGGGCTGCTGCCAGGGTTTGTCCATCTGCCCTTCATTTGGCAAAGTGCATGAGAAAGAGCTGCCTGGAAACAGCACGGAAAGGTGGGGAAATGGGCACAGGAGTCGGACCGTGGGATGGGGAGGGGCTGAACAAGGGAGGGCAGCAAGGGGGTGGGCTGAAAGACGAGCTACGGCTCGAAGGCAGATGCTGGAGCTGGTCCTGAGACTAGGTCCTTGCTAATGAAATTTGATGGAGTGCCAAATGCAAAAGCACCATGGACACAGAGAAGGAGCAAAATAGCCTTGTGGAAAGGCTGGGCCGGGAGAAATGTTAAGGCAAGGTCCAGGTGTTGGCACAGCAGCCCCAAAGCTGTCTATGAAAGTTGAAACAGAAATGGAAGAGCAGTTTGGGAACACAGGAGCTGCCAACGTGGCCTTGGAAAGGACACACGCTGTCGGCAGGGTGCTCGCAGCGGGGACTGGCTTGTACCCACACCGTCAAGTGGCCATTGCCAAGATCTGACCCGACCCCGGCTCGGGGCACCCGCAGGCGCGATGAAGGGCTCGTCATGGGAAGAGGTGGGACGGGCGGGTGGAAGGAGAGCTGGTTTTATGAGGAGCTTGAAAGTGCTTGTCTTGTTTAGTCTAGGCAAACGAAGGCCGGGAGAGACTTGGCCTATAAATACATCTGGGAGTAAACAGCAGGAGAGAGAAGAGCTATTTAGGCTAGAGGACAGTGCTGGCAGAGCAGCAGATGGCTATCAGCTGGCTGTGAACATGGTTACGCCGCGAGCGAGAGGGACGATCGCCTCCTTGCAAAAGGCGACCCTCCGACAGCCTCTCCTGGGGTCAAGCAGGCGCAAAACCCTCACCTCGATGGAAATCCTTGGCCAAACAGCCTTGTCAAAAATCACGCTGCATCTTCATAGCCCCGAACACCTCCGTGCCAGCAGGGTGGCAATGGAAGGGGAGCCCCTTGGTGGGACCAGCCTGGGTGGGTACCTGGCAGGGTCAGCCGGGAGCATCACTGGGATGGTACTCGGAGCCCCAGGTGCCATCACGGCCGAGATCCCACCACGCTCGTTGCCGGTGTGAGCCGTGAAGCCGACGGCATGTCAATTCACCGAGCAGCTGTGGGGCTGGGAAGCTTGTGGTTCACCGGAAACTTGAAAAAAACCCAAAACGCTGGTGCGGATCCAGTTTGGCCCCAGCCCAGATTAAAAAAACAAACAAACACGACATTTCTGGTGAACTAGAAACCCTGGCGCCCGGCCAGCGCTGCAAATAGCCCGACTGGTTTCAAGATGGAGCTTGAAAAATTTATGAGGAGGATTACCCGAGCGGTTGCCTGTGGTAGCAGAGGATGGGAATGGGTCCCTCAGGAGTGCTTCCCGGGCCGGCGTTCGACCTGCGGCTGCAGCCCGGCGCGCGAGGACATGGACACGCTGCCGTGGATGGGCTGGGAGCGGTGGCCTGGCCATCCTCCTACGGGTCTGCTCTTCTTCCTCCTGTGATGCTTGGTCCTGCTCCACGGCCGCAGGGAAATCATCCCTTGGAAAGCAGAGGGGGAAAGAACAGGTGTGTGAGACCCGACTGCTCTGCCTGGAAAGGTGAAGCTGCAGGCAGACATTGTAGCTGCTGTAGCTGAAGCTCAGGAGGAGCTCAGGGCTGGTCTCTGCACAGCCATGCTAAGGTGATGCTCAAGGGCACCTTGCATATCGCTCCAACCCTCCTCGGTCCCGTTTTGACCTCCAGCTCCCTCCTCCCATCACTGCTTTGTTGTACCTGGAGCCTCTGCTATCCTGTTTCCCTTCCCAGCATGGTCTGGGATCTGTATTTCCCTTCACCTCCCCTTGACGTGATGACCTGGGGGCTCCCGCAGCATTTCACCACCCAATACCCCCTCACCGCGGCACTGCCTGCGTGCTGGGGGTGCATGGTGCTACCCCCTCACCCCCACCCTGTATCACCCTCCAAGCCCCATTCCCAGGTCTGATGTTCCCCCATCCCACGTGCTCCTTTCCTCTCCTCCCACCACAGCCACGTGCTGATGGGACATTGACAAAAGCCTCAGTGAGGGCAGCCCCCCGCAAGCCCCACTGCCCCAACACCGGGCTGCATCATGGCCGGTCCCTGCCCACAGCGAGCTTCGGGGTAAGGCTGTTGTGCTGAACTCCCGGCTCTCAGCAGGTTTTTGGCGGGGATGCCATGGTCCCAGGTGCTGATTTGTCCCCAAGGGGGTCAGTACCAGCACCGCTGTCTTTCTCAGCCAGCATCAGTGATGCCACGCACGCTGGCAGAGACACCCTGCACCCGATCCTTGCCCTGGGTCAGGTTCACGGAGCTACCCTTCACTTTTTCTGCGACATCGTTAACCCCGTTCCAGCTTTTTAATGTTTCTCAGGCTTCCTGTAATCCCCTGTCCCCATTGCTCCCTGGGCGCTTGTGGGAAGGTGTCACCCTTCGGTCCTCGCTGCTCAGCGCCCTCAGATGCGCGGTGGGAGAGGAGAGCTGGTCCCTACCCACTGTGACAGCTGTCGCGTGGTGTATAACACGACATGCAAACCCATCACAAGTGACGTGTCGCACAACGGGCACCCGCGAGCCCCAGGGAAGGAGCTGCACATCCCCGGCTGTGCCGCCGAGGGGATTCCCACCCATCCTTGACACTCACAGTTTTCTCCGTGTGACCCCATCGCTTCACGTTTCTTATCCATTTCCTCTTCCCTTCCAGTTAATTTGGACGCTGTGTTTTATTTTAACAGCTTGCGCCTTCCCCATCCCTCGAAGCCCAGGGGAAGCAGGAATGAGCTCCGCCGACGCTCGCGGCCGGGCAGTTGCGATGGCTGCAGTGAAGTGTTTTAAAAGAGATTTGAAGCATCCCTTGCACTCGGGGGGCTCAGGGCCTCCTTCCAGCTGGTTGGGCTTAAAGGTCTGGGAAATGGGGCCCTTTCAAAGTGTCAAATACACGGTGCTGTGGCGTTCCCAGAACACGTAAGATATAAACCTGCCACCCGAGCACGGCATACTCCCGTCCCCATAACGTCATCGCTTCCAGACCCCCCAGGGACCCCTCTTTAGGATGGGCCCTGCCTGTCTCGGATTCACCGCTCTGCAGTTACCAGGCACAAAGATAGAAAGAAAGATTTTATCTCCCGTGTGGAAATGTAGAAAGATTTTATCTCCCACCAGCGCTCAAGCTGCCAGTGGCCTGTGACTGTGTCCTTCCTTCCCTGGGGGACCTTCAAACGTCCCTGTCCCATGCCTGCATGATGGACTTCAGCTAATACCCAGCCCAGGCAGCGGAGAGCAGGGTGGGAAAGGATCACACACGGGTTTTTGAGTCACCAGCCACTCCTGCCCCTTGCACCAGCCTGGCAGCGCGCTCCGCAAGCCCTGGCAGGGTGCAGGAGCCCTGACCCTCCATGCAGGGGGACACAGCCACCCTTGGGGGGCACCCAGGCACCCTCAAACCTTTGTGCAGCACCGTGCATCACGGGGCTTTGGCAGTGCCAGCAGCACTGCTGGCTGTCCTGCCCCACAGCACCCATCGCCCAGGTGCCCTCGGCAGTCCCAGCTCCGCCGGGCTCCTGCACACCCAGGAGGGCCCTGGACATCCCACTCTCGGGGGTTGTCCCAACACTTTTCACACATGGGGATCCATGGGGTGGTACCGCCGTGCTGGGCAGGGTGACCCCCCCCACCCCAGGGTGCTGGCCCACCTCCCCCGGCCCTGGGACAGTTGTGTCTGCTCATCCTGGCGCTCTGAGTCACTGCTGTGTTTTGTCTGTCCGAGGCAGCTCTGCTGGATTCAATTAGGGGCCGTGCTGCAACTGGGGCTTGGCCCATTTGGTGTCTGCCGCTTCTCCTCACCGCTTCCCTGGCAGGGTTTCTGCACCAGGGCTGGGCAGGGTGGCTCGAACCGCCCTCCAAGCCACGCAGCCGCGGCGAACACCGGCCAGGGCACTGCCAGGGGAAGCTCGCAGTGTTGGGAACAGGCATGCTCTGCGCAATGGGCCACCTCAGGTGGTGGCAAGGGCACAGCCTTGCCCCTGCCCCAGCAGCACCCGCTTCTTCTGCAACAGCTTCAGCCTTTCTCCTGGGTCAACATCCCACGCCACTCGTGACTGGCTTGTCCCGCTGCCCCAAATTTCCTCGGGCTGTGCAGCGGGTACGGGAAGGGCAGCAGTGCCCAGTGCTCGTCTTTGTGCGTGCTCGAGGACCATGGCATCCCCTGGCATGGCTCTCCCTCGGGACAGGGCAGCTCCTGTCCCCGCACGCCCTGCGGTCGGCCATGGGTGCCGCAGGGTGCCATCACCTGCAGCACCCGAAGCCACCAGTGCCTGGGCTGCGCCTGCAACACCTCTCTGCTTGGGGAAGTCATCTGGCTGCTCCATGCCAACCCCCTTTTGTTATGTGCTAAGATGCAAAATATTTTAATCCATGATTCTCTTTCGTGTTTCTTTTCTTTCCCATGCTAGATTCCTAGAAGACAGGGAATTTATGGTGTGAGTCCGCTCCAGCCGCAGAGAAAGCCCAGCCAAGGTCAACACCACGAGACAGGCAGCTCCTGCCAAGGGGGGAAAGAGCGATCGCTTAGTGCTTGGCGGAGGAGGAAATCAAACCAAAACCCTTCCAAAAAAATCTAGATATAAAACACCCCCCACCCCAAAACCGTTTGGTGGAAAAAGACCAAAAGCCGTAAGGACTGTGCCTGCCCGGTTCCCCCCGCCTGGCCCCAGCGTGGCCCCACTTCGCCTCTGCCCCAGCCCTCTCCCCTGGCACTGCGGCGGGGAGGCCAGCGAGCGGGGATGCAGCCGGTGGCACAGGGACTTCCCTGCCACCGTGCCCAGCTCCATCACTTGCCCGGTGGCCAGGCAGCTAGGCCAGCTTGTAACACCCATTTTCCCGGCTACCTTTTTTATTTAGGGGCCATTCCGGCATGGCAGCAGTGTTTAGCATCGCTCCTCAGCATCCTTCCCTGCATCCTGCCGCGGTGCCTCCGGATGCCACGCTGGGACCTGCCATGTGCGCGGGGGCCAGAGATTTCGTCTCCTTGTGGCACAAACACTCCCAGCCTGTTCTTGGCAGCCATGGGGAATTCAAGCCATTTCATCGCGTTAGATGACGTGCTTTGGGGTGTTCTCCAGCAAATGCCCTCTGTGCCCTTCCTGGTGTGTGTGCGCGCCGCTGTGAGCACCCACACCAGGCTCTGCCGCACGGACCCGTGTGCGTGCCGGTGAGGCTGCGCGGCAGGACAGATGCCAGGGCACTGCCTGCGCTGCCCGCGCTGCCCACGCTGCCCGCGCTGCCCGCAGCATGGCGAGAAGGAGAGGGGAGAGAGCGTCGGTCCATGGGGTGAGCGGCTCTGGGGAGCAGGATGGGGCTCGCAGAGCCTTGGCAAGGGCAGACGTGCTGGTCCTTTCAAAGACATAAAACAGCTACAGAGGGGAAGGGAACAGTCTGTTCTCCCGGCTCGTGGCAGACAGGATATCAAATGGGCTTAAGTTATAGCGGGGGAAAGTCAGGTTAAACACTGGGAAAAGCTATCTGAGCAAAGCGGCCAGCGTAGCTCTGCTGGTGTGGGAATGCCCGGCCCCGGGGCTGGGGAAGGGTGGGATGGCAGAACACCCAGAAGCCCTCCCGGACACCACGCCACCCCTCTCGCATCGCATGGGCATCCCCGGGCATCGGCATGGGCACCTCTGCCAACCTGGGCCAGGCCGCCTGTTCTCTCTCCATGCCTTCTGTTTTGCCCACATTTTTCTGGGCCAGGGAGACACTGGAGATGGCAGGAGGATCCTGTTGCTCATGGGAGGTGATGGTTGGGTGGGATGAGGGGAGGCTGGGGACATGGAGAGGACCACGGCCGGATGAGTGGTGGATGATTCAAAGCAGCGAGGGTCACTGCGCTGGCATCCCGCGCTGCTCCCGGCTCCCCTGCCTGTCTTTACCCCTTTGTTGGTGCCAAAGCCTGGATCTCCATCCCAGTCCCAGGCATGACCTACACAGAGGCCACTCTCCAGCTCATGGGAGCTGTTGGGAAGGCAAAGCCTTGCCAAGGCAGGGATGGCGCCAGGTGCTCTGACACCTGGGACGTTTCTTCTGCCTCCCACATCTGCTCACTCACTGCCATTGTCACCATCAGGAGGGACTTGGTCAGGCAGTGCCCGCAGCTTGCTGGCCTGCTGTGTGCCCTCAGCCCTCGGAGGAGATGTGTCTCCAGGAAGGAGGGGCTGAAGACCCCTGCTGGGTGCGTGCTCTGCTCGCCTTCCACATCAGGGCTTCTCCAGGAGCTCTTCGTGGACAAGCCTGGCTTGACCGGCTGGGCAGGATTTCCACAACCTGCCTTGGGACACCAGCTTCAATATTTCATAGAGGTTTTCTGGAAGCCAGAAGACACTGTGCTCTCTCCAACTCTGGTGGGCCATCACCATAGCCTGCCCAAACCAAGTCCCAGGAGCACATGCGGGAAGAGCCCCAGGCTGCCCAGAATTCTGGAGTGCAAGCCCCACTGGGCCAATGACCAGTGCTGGAAGCGTTCTCTGGCCATGGGTCTGCTGAGGGGCAGGGGGACATCTGCGCACATCTGAGCAGATGAAGTTGCAGCAGATGAACAAAGCCATGATCTGGGGTAGCACTTGGGTGCCAATGGTACTGGTCTTCTGTGTGGGTTTTGTGGGTAGGAGAAGGCTGCAGTGGTGGGGTTGACTGCTCAAAGCCCTTCAGGTAGGATGTGCATGCACCCTCAGCCCTGGCAGAAAGCTGACCAGCCGCAATGTATTCCTTCCACCATTGGCAGCCAGACAGCCTCAGAGCTGGGCACCAAACCTAGCCCAGTGGAAGACGTCTGTTGTAAGAGTTGTCCCACGGCACAGGGGAACCCACCACCTCCAGTGCAGCACATCAGGACCCACGGTGCTAGGCACAAGTCTGCCACTTTCTCCAGCTGGCTCTGACACTTGTATGTGTGCCCTGCACCCAGCAGCACTCAGGACAACCTGTGCCCATGGGCTGGTGCCAACTTCTTCTCTGCACCTTATCCAGGGGAAACGGCGTTTCCTGCGGGTGTCCTGCCCATCAGCTGCCGGCTGCTGCAGTGACTCATGCAGTTGGTTTCCTCTCCCAGCCCCTTGCACCTCCTGGCCTCTCCCACCCTTCCTTGGCAGGGAAGGGTGTGAAATACCCAGCTTATCGCGGCCCTGCTCCCCAGCGATTGCTGTGCTTCTCATGTGCAGGCACCTCCCTGCTCCGCATCGCCCGCATCACAGAAACGGGGGGACCGGAGCAGGCGATGGGTCTCCAGCTTGGCCACAGCCCACCCGAGCATCCTGGGCACCCTGAGCACAGGCATCTACCTCCAGAGAATGGCCTCTTGGGAAGTGCTCCAACCTGGAGCCTCCCTTGGCCGTCTCCTTAGCAAAAGCCCCCTGGCACAGCCCCACACCCGGAGGTGCCCCATGCCTGTGGGGTGGGGATGGAGACTGACCCCCTCAGCTGACAGCTCGGGCACAAAAGGGCAGGTCTGGTGGGCAACCACACACCACCCATCTGGACAAGCATGCTTGCCTGTTCCAGGAGCTACCTTTGGCATCTCGTGGTGACTGCTCATCCCATGCCCAGCAACCGTCTTGGGGAGCTGAGCGGGGGAAGGCAGAAATTTCCAGCAGCAACATTCATGTGGTCTCGACACAACTCATTAAGGGAAGAAAGGGTTTTTTTTGTTAAAAGTTTGGTGTCTAAGACATTGGCTTCTGTTCCTGCCTCTGCCATGCTTCACTCCCAGGCAAGTTGCACGAAACCCTCGGGGCTGCTCTGGAGAAAATGCCATGGAGCAAAACTGCTCCCCACCGCCTTAGTCTGCAACGGGGATGGTTAGTCCAACGCCATCCAAACCGCCCGGCCGTCTGGGGTGACAGAGTCCCTCTACATTTGTCCTAGACCGAGGACGGGACTACTGCCCGTGTTTGCTCCGTTTGACTTCTGAAGCTGACTGATGTCTCCCTGTTCGAGGCCCCCTCAGCTCGGCTCCATTTAAGGGGCTTAGGAAGAATTGAACATTGCTGGAATTCTTCTCTTGCTAACTTTAAACATTCATTACTTTAAATGCTAATCCCCTGGGATTATCCCATTGGAGAAAGCAATGTAAAGCAACGGGGGAGAGAACAGCGCGTCTTCTCGCCCCTTGCACACCAGTTGACGGCTCTTTTGGGGAGGGAAGTGTGAAAATGCCAATATGAGCTTCTCCAAACCTGGCTTGATTTTTACACCTCGGTGTGGACTCTCAAACAAGCCAAGTCTGAAGTCTCTTGCTCCAGCTGGTTTTGAGTTGTACATGTCCAAAGTGTCTCCATGGAGCGCAAGGGGGAAATGTGTATTTTTCCATGTGTGTGACTCAGAAATGACTGAACCCAGTCGGTTCCAATTTCTTGAAAAATCTGCTTTTGGCTTGAACCCAAGAGTGGAAATTTTCAACCAAAAAAGAGTTGATTTGAGCTCTAAATAACATTAAAAAAGGCTTAGAAGGGAAACTGGATTTCAACCATTATTATGGCAATTGCTTCTCATGGCCCTCTGACAGCAACAGCGGAGCAAGTAGTGAAAGTAATTCCCAAGGAAAATTCACTTGGATTCCACGGGCAGATCGGGATTCGGCTGCAGACGCTTTGTACCGGCCGTTCGCGAGCGGGAGAGAGCTCAGCCCTTGGAACGGCGAAGGAACAGGAGTGCTCAGCTCCAAAACGCGGGGAGGATGGAGGTCAGCCCCGGGCCTTGGCACCGGCCGAGCGCAGGGCAAGTGCTTTCGGACAAAGACACAACCCTGCCCGGGGGGACATTTTTCTCCCCCCCCACTCTGGGCTGTGCCTTCGCTGCAATACGCCCTGTTCACTTGGGGAAGATTTATTCCCTGAGAAGCGCCTGAATAATTTCAAGCCACAATTAATTAAAGACTGCTGCAATCTGCTTGCAAACAGGAAGCGAGGCAGAGAAAAAGACACAATCTCTAGAAAACCGACGTGTTGTGAATTAGCTCTAATCAGGTTAACAATGATGGATGCACTCCCCCGGTGGCTTTCATCTGAAAGCTTATTACGCTGATCGTTGCGAAGGCCCTGCGCTGGATTAGGATGAGATGGACCAGCTGATAGACTGGGTTTCTCCTGCATGTCGAGGATGCTGGATCTCGGCATGGAGACGCCGTCCAACTTGGCTGTAGTCACACCAGTAAATCAATGGCCGGGCTATAACCGGCAATGTGGCTCCCTGGCTCTGAAGGGAGGCCGGCAGATTTTCCTGAAAAGAGCAGACTGTTTATATTTGGGGAAAAAAAGCTCCATTAATTGGAATAAAAACTGAGACCGTGCGTTGCTCACCAAAGTACGCAGGACATTGTAGTATGGCACAGAGCTGCAGGCTGGGAGGGATCTCTGGTGCCTTCCATCCAACCTCCTCCTCAGAGCAGGGCTAGCTCCCAGGAGAGACCAGGTGGCTTTGGGCTTCCTCCAGGCCAGTCGTGAACATCTCCAAGGAGGATTTTCACCCTCTCTGTGAAAATCTTTTTCTTCACATCATGCCAGATTTTCCCTTGCCGCAGCTTGTGCTGGTTGCCCCTGGATCCTTCTCCGCACACCTCTGAGAAGAGTCTGGCTCTGTCTCCGTAACTCATTAGGCAGCTGGAGACGGCAACTAGAGAGTCCCTTAGCTGAAGAAACCCACTTTTCTCAGCCTCCCCTCATGCCTCGCATGCTCCAGCCCCTTATG
Organism: Rissa tridactyla; assembly: GCF_028500815.1. NCBI lineage: Eukaryota > Metazoa > Chordata > Aves > Charadriiformes > Laridae > Rissa > Rissa tridactyla. The sequence goes on from NC_071472.1 coordinate 45,169,268, forward strand.
ATCTTGGCGAGCACTGGACTCACTCCGGCATGTCACTTTTTTATAGTCATCCCAACCCAAATACAATACTAAGTCCCACCAAGAGCTAATCCGGGCATGGCACAAATTCATGAAGGTACAAATTGCCGTGACACTGCCCCACTGGTGTCACCACCTGATGCCCACAGGTTTCTGCTCTCAGCAAGTGTGGTCAACCAAGAGCCCAGCTCAAGGGGTTGAGAGGATGGGCAGGTGCTCGGGTTAAGGGGAGGACAATACCGGGCTCATCAAGCTATATGAATGAGGCCAAAACCATGGAGAGATGTGTGTGCTGTGGCAGGAGCTCATGTATTTCATGACAGGGCATCTGGTGTGGGACAAGGCTGTGGTGACGGGAGACATGAGGGGGGACACAGCATTAATGGGGGGCACGGGATGACCTCCGTGACGGGGAGTGCCATGCAGAGACATAATAATACATCAGTGTGAATATGCCAGAAACCTGCTCAGTTGAAAGGGCTTTGAGGGTTGATGTGGTTGAGGTTTGACTGACTTTGGCTGCAGGCTTTGCTTTGGGAGAAGAAGAAACATCTCCAGGACTATGTAGAGAAACAGGCACCTCCAGAGGACCGTGGATGCCTCCAGATTGGGATCTGCAGCTCGTAAAAAGGAGGCTGTGGACTGAAGCGTTGCATGATCATGGTGGTGCTCAAGCATTTCTGGGTCAACTCAGAGGCTTCCCATGCTGGAGTCGCTGCAGCCACCATGGAGGTAACGTGATGGGTGGGTTGAGGTCCTTGTCTCTGTCCCCCGGGGAGCTGGGGCAGAGTGGAGGGATGAGCTGGCTGAGACATGCTTCTCCTAACACAGGCCCATGGAGCAGGGGCCCAGCACGGTCCGGGGGGCTATTCACGTCAGTCATGCTTGAGTCCTTTTTTAGGCACCAGAGCAAGCAGGCTGGATATGCCCCTTAATCACGACTGCTCGTAAATCTTACTGTCACAGTGGGAGCCTTTCACTTCCAGATATAGATTGGAGAGCAAATGCTACCAACTATTCTGGGACGTGGGAGCTGATAGATGGCTCCAGAATTTACTATTTTAGACTTGGTCTTCACTGTTGGGGAGACACGGAAGAAAAGTCGGTTGCAGAACGTGCACGTTGACCGCATAGGTTTCATCTAAGACAAACTGAAGAATAACCTCTGCCAGATCAGCGGTTCAGGTGGAGTATTTCACTTTCCCGTATTGGGAGAAGTTTAGAGACTCAGCCACTGGGCTCAACTGAATTGAAGAGCTCAGAGGCTGAATGTGCCAGAGGATGACAGGGTTTTCAAGGCAAAGGTACAAAACTATTTGTTGCCCCTTGCAATTGTGGCTTGCCCACCAAAAATCACAGCGAGAATGAAGGGAACTTAAAAGAGACCAGGCAGATCGTCAGGGAAATGTCAGTCTGAGGACCTGGAAGTGTCCCATGTAAATGAGAATTGCCAGAAGTCAAGCTGAGCTGGCCCTTGCAAAGGCAGTTCAAACAAATAGAAAAAGACTTTCTAGCTAAATCAATAAAGAGAAGGGGTCAGTATATGGAGAGACGAGTGGAGATTAATCTCAGGATGGCCCCTGTCCTAAACACATTGCATTTCTTGTGAGGTCAGTGGTGCACCCACTATAGGGTGGCTCGTCACGATGTTCCCAGGAAACCAAACCCGGTGTTGGTCTCAGCCCAGGGGACCCCCACCTACCCCAGTCCTACAAGAATCGTCTCCAGCTCAACACAGCTCCCAGGGCAACAGGTCAGTGTGGGCTGGGGAGAGCCAGCAAGGGCAGGGGGCTCATCAGCCACCCACAGCCCTGAGACAGGTCTCCCTGGAGCCCTGGGAGGCTCCCGTCCCTGTCCCTGTGAGGAGGCTTTCTCTGGGACGCAGCTTCTGGAGGTGGGGTGACACTGTGTGGTGCAAAGGACAAAGTCCCGCACTGTGGGACTAACAGGAAGGATTCTGAATACAGGTTATTTTCTCAGTTGTAAAAGAAAATTAGAGGCAAGGCTGGGGCAAGGGAGCAGCATAATGGGATGTTGGCTAATTGCACACGGCTATGAGACAGCAGCAGGCACAGGAGGAGTCGGGACAGAGGGAAACAGCTATGAGTTGTACCAGGGGTTTGTATGAGCTCTTCGGGAAGGTGTGAGACAAAAGTTCTGTGGTCCAGCAGACACGGATGGGGCCACCAGGAAAGAGATTGCTCCCCTCCAAGACCCAGGGGACTGGAGGAGCATGGCTTATTGCAGACGGTGGGGGGAAATCAGACTCTGCATGGCAGCGTGGCTCTGCAGCAGCTGAAAGATGCTGCTGGAAGGGGTACAGAAGGGTTCAAACTGGTGAAGGACACTTCTCTGCTGCCTCGGGGCTAGGGGAAGGTAAGGGATGGAATAGCCCTTCCAGGAAAGCGGTGGGAATAGGGAGGACCATAAGATAGCGCGTGCTTCGTTTATGAGATACTGATGCTGCTGGGAGGCAGCAAGGTCTGGCCCATGAGATCATGGTCTTTATAGCGTGGATACTAAATCCAGAGATACTATAGATTTTAGTAGTGTGGATTTTCCCCATGGGGCTCATGGAGAACATGGAAACACTGACCTGGAGGAGCCATTCTGAAGGAGCCAGCCGGTAATGAATTTTAACTGTTAAGGCAATAAACAGGGATACTTGTACATCCTTGGGAAATTCAGGCACTGCCAGGAGTGAGTATTTTGTAGATGTAGGGAGGAGGAAAGCTCTTATCAGTGTGCAGCAGGAGGCTGAGTCCTTGCTCTAGTCGTAAAGGAGGAGGACCAGGAGGTGCAATCTGTCCCCTCTCCCCTTGGGCCAGGCTCAGCTTAGCTCTGTCCCCTGCTCCCAGCTCCGTCCCTTCCAGCACCCCGGCAGGGTTTTTCAGTTCAGCAAGACCCTCACTGCTGTCCCACCGCAGCTCTGCCGTGGGACTTGACCCCACAGCCTCCACCCCTTCGCCAAGGGGAGCTTGCACCAGGGTCCAGGCTTGGTCCCATGTGGCCCCTGTGCACATGCACATCGCCTCCAAGGAATGTGCTTTCTGGGTGGAAACTGTGTCATTGGAGAAATATTTCATATTTTCATTCGTTCACATTCCCCAAATGAAAAATGAATCGCAAAGTCTCATAAATAAGGGGCCGAGTTTCTCATTTACATATTTCTGTGGTTGTTGGAGCAGGGGCAGTGGCGGCCCTGCCAACCATGTCCTAAGCCTTCCCCTCGTGCACCTTCGCTCCCGCTGGCAGCCGCCTGCGCTCCCTGGAACACGCTGCCCCGAGACCCGCGCACTCGGATGGGCTCCGCGTCTCTTAGGTCACCCTACCTCCTGCCAAGCTCTTCGTGCAGCCACGGGCTGCTGGCACGAGCGTGGCGGGGAACGCGTGGGTAGCCGGGAGTCTCAGAGAAATCCCAGCCCCAAGAAGGTTTTTGGGATTCAAAGAGGGCTTTGCGGACACCAGGAAGGTGTGACGCAGAGGGGAAGCCCCATGGCATGGTCCCGGTTTGGCTCTGGTGACAGGGCGCTGGGGTGAGGACAGGAGGCAGCTGGGGAAGGGGTGGTGGGAGAAGCACATGAGAGATGGAACAAGTGGAAGAGAAGTGGACAGGGAGCCGTAGGGGAGGAGGAGGCGAGTGAAGGGGAGAGGGAAGGAGGGATGGGCAGGCACAGCCCAAGGCAGCGGGCAGGTGAACACAGGCTGAGGTGGCTCTGCCTTTGCACTGGAAACATGTGGTTGTCCCATGGCTCCCACCTTGGGCACAGCCAACCACTCTGCCCTTGCTCACCATGTCCCATGCACCACCTCTCCATCTGCCCTCCTCACCCTGACCCTCTCCCCTTGTTCTGTGGACGGGGCCACTTTGCAATTTGACTTGTCCATCCTGCTCAACTGCCCTGTGGGGACTTCGCACCCTCGGGGTCGAATGCGACACTGCTGCCGAGTGCCTCCTCTGAGGTCCAGCACTTGACACAGGTGGCTGGCAGAAAGGAGCAGGGTCTCTGGGCATCCCCTGTGGATCCCCCAGAAGTGTTTGTGGGGCTTATGTTTTCCTCACAAAAGTTCAGTATGTCTCCAAGGGGCTCCAGTGGGTGCAGGGCAGCAGGGAGCCCTTCTAGGTGCACAGCAAGACCATCCGAGGGCTGGGAGTCCTCCTAGGCTGGAAGATGCTTCCCCCCTTTGGGATACTGCTGACCCCAAGCCATGCAGACCAGCCACCCAACTTTGTCCTGGTGCACGCCTGGGTTTCGGTACAGGGCTTGGCAGGTGGAGATGCAGCACAGACGCCAGCCATGGCCACAGCTGTCCTCCGGGCTTCTTTCTCCCCAGGCCATGCTTGGGGTTTTGGGTGGGCTACCTTCTCCTGGCACTGCAAGGGGAGGCCAGCTCATGTCATCCAAGGGTTAATGGCTATAAACTGTGCTGCTAAAGCCATCTTCTGGTTTCAATTTAACTTTGCATTTGCGTGTGGATTAGACTCAAGGATGTTCATATTCACTTAATAATCTCCCCACTTAGGCACTGCAGAGATGAGTGCTCGGTTGCCAGAGCCAGAGGAGGAAGGGGAACATTTAACACTTGTCTCCCTGAAAAGTGACCCCCATTTTCCTAGGCTTCAGCAAGCAAGGAAAGCCAGACACCTGGCCGTGAAGCTGTAATGATGTTCAAGAGGTGGACAAGAGCTCAGCAGAGCCCCCTGTGCAAGGTCTTGGAAGAGATGCTCCTCTGAGCTCTCCCCCTTGCACTTCCAAGGGTTCATCAAGAACAAAGGACGTGGGGCAGCCATGGTCTCCCTGTCGTCCATCCAGCAGATCATGATAGGATGCCCTGAGCCCTGGAGATGCTGTGTGCAAGACGGAGATTATCCACCCAAATCTGCCGAGAGAGGATCAAGCCAATGCTGCTAAGCCCAGGGAAGCCCAGCGCCAATATTGCTCGTGCCGTACGCCTGGCCCAGGCACACAGACCCTGGGACCTCGTCTTGGCTTTCACCTGCCCCTCTTGTCAGACTTCAGAATTGTGCAGAAATAAGATGTTTTTGGAGCAGGAGCAAGCGTGTCCTGCAAATTTGTCTAAACATAGCACAAGGAAACAGGAACGCTGGGCAAGGCTGTGAGCACAGCAAAAATAACACAGGGCTCGCTGCTCACAGCTCAGCCTCCTCGCCTTTTTCTGCAGCCAGGTCCCAGGGATGCTGGGCAGGCAGAGCGAGCCAGGGCTGTCCCGGAGCCAAGCAGCATTCTGGGTGCCTGACTGGGCAGGGACGTCGTGTACAGCTCTCCCCAAGCCTCCTCCTGGGGACACCACTCACCCTGGAGACTCAGAAATTCATGTCAAAAGGGGTTGCAACAGCATCAGGAGCGTGCTGGGTCTCTACTGGGCTCCTAGTCTCTCTGCACACCTTTCCAGCAGGGCTGGTGCTGTCACTGAGTCTGTCCCTAGAGGAGGGCAAGGTGCTGAGGCCCTCCCTGCCCAGAGTCCTCCCCAGCAGACCAGTACTGAGGACCTTCTTCCGGCTCATGGTCCTGGTGCCACAGCAAAGAGAAGTCATGGTGCCACTGTGAGTCTCCCACGGGACCAGGACAATTAGCTCCATCAGAGGATGTTGTCCTATCCTTTCTGAAGTGTCCCAGGCTACAGCTCCTCTCCACTGTCCACCTTAGCAATGGCATCTGGACATGGTCCAAGTCATGGACATGGCCCAATGGACGATGGTCCATGGGCAACTCTCTGTAGGTAACCCTGCCTGAACAGAGGGTTGGATAAGATGACCCTTCCAGCCTCAACCAGACTGTGATACAGTGACTTTCCCTCTCTTCAGCCACGGAACATGATCTTCTCAGTGCTACTCCATCCTCCAAGTCCAGGTTCCTGGTGCATGGACCAGCAGGTTGTTCCTATCTCCCCATCCTTCAGTGCTTGCTCAGAGGACACAGGAGCTACGTGGCCCTTTGCCAAGGTGGCCCTGCCATTCAGCCTGGTGCAGCTGGGTGAGCATACACATTTCCTTGGGGAGCAGCAGATGCACTACTGGGAGGATTTTTCCCCATTCAGATCCCTGTGCACGTGGCTGCCAGGTCCCCTTCCCAGGTGGCCTCCTTGGGCCACACTGTCTCACAATACCGGTGATTCTCCACAAGTCTGGGCTTCCCAGGGCAGCCACATTGGCTTGCAAAGTGCCACAGGCTCTTTCTGCAGCTCCATAGCTTTCCCACTCATCAGACACACAGAGCCCCCACGGTTCCTTGCCGAGGGCTGTTCTCCATCTCATGTTCAAATTTTGGGTTGATGGCAGCCTGGATGCGCCTTGTGCCAGAAAGGAACTGATCAGATTAGGTGGTCTTCACCAGAGCAGACAGGGTCCTCACCTCCCCGTCTGAGACTCTTTAAAGAAAGCGGAAAGGAGAAAAAGGGAGCTTTTAACATAAAACATCTGGCATGTAGAATAACAAGCCTTGCATACTAGGATGGGAGAGAAATGTGTCCTCCAGGCAGAGGGGAGGAAAGAGGAGGTCTCTGGATACGTACAGTGACTGGCTCAAGAGCAGCTGGACCAGCCATCTCCAGGTGCTCACTGCCCCATGCTCCTGTGTCCCCCCGGGACACACTCAAAGCCATGGCTTGGGAATGTGCCCTGCACCCTGCAAGCCCCGGGGAAGAGCAGGCTGCAGGGTCCATGGCCATCTAGAAGAGCCTCAAACCACCTGAAGACCAAAACCAGGGACAGACCCACTGACTGCTGCCGCAAGCCGACGTCAAGTGAGGTCCCAATTTTCCTTTGGGAGATGAAAACTCAGCACCCGGTGCGGGAGGGAGCCAGGAGAGTGAAGCAGGGACAGGCAGGCTGTAGGAGGGTGTTAGAGAACAAACCGTGCCTGGGAGAGAGCTGTAAAATACTTGGTAGTCTCTCCAGCAAGCTGGCAGGAAAGCTAGTTCAGACGGACTCAAACATCGTTTCCACCTGGTCTGAGCGCGGTCCAGAAGAGTGAGGCAGTGCGCGGAGCCGAGCTGAGATCAGAGCCGCGCAGTGACCCAGACTAATGCTCCCTTTTATCACCCGGCTTTAAACACACGCTTTTATGATGTGCGAGAAAGGGGCATATGGTTCTCTAATTAACTCAAGAGTGCTGAGTTGTGAAGTGCTGCGAGGAAAAGCAGCTACAGCGGAGATGGCAGGGCGCATCGTCGGCGCGGCCCGCGCCCGCTGCCAAGCAGCCCCCGCCGCCTCGGGGTTTGGGGCGGGGGGGCAAGATGCCTTCGCCCAAGGGCACCACCTGCTCCCGGCACCGGGGGCTTGGCCAGCCGTACCCCGGGTGAAATATTTACCCTTGAAGATTTTGAGGGGCTACACCTGAAAAACCCCTGCCTGACGAAAACGATGTTGATGCGGAGGACGTTCGCACGTGGTAGTCCCTGGGGAAGTTTGCAGCGTGGCTGCTGCTTCTTTGCTCTCATTGTGCTGGGACTTTGCTCTTGGCACTTGCATGTGGATGCCCTTTGCATCCAGCGGGATTAACAGCAGCAAGGTGACCATGGCCCCACGGCGTCTGCCTCTCACCCATTGGTGGTGGATGAGACGGTCGGGTGGCCTCAGACCCACCACGTCTGCCCGCAGGGGGACATGGGGCTGGTGGGGACCTTCCTGAAACCACCGCAGAAGGAACCGTCCTTTCACCTGCCCAGGCTGGGCCTCCTCCGGGACTGGGAAACACCTTCAGCATTTCCGACAGAGCTAAAAGCCTGGTGTCTCACTGTTTTACCTAAAAATAATATTTCTGTGATTTTTATTCGTGAAATCAAAACTAAATCCCTGATAATTTGTATTCAAAGTGAAATGCTCGTTTCAGTCTGAAACATGACGGCTGGGTTTGCTTTATTTGTTCAGCCATGAAATACAACCCAGTTCCATGCTAGAATGAAAAACCCCCCAAGTTTTGCTTTGGAATAGTGAAATATTCAGTCAATATTCTTTTTGTCTGAACCCTCTTCAGCGAGCACCTCACCTGGCCGGAGGAAACATTCTGTGATAAAAGACATGTTAATTTAATTGAAATATTATCCATGTGCTGGTTACAAATGACATCTTAATTGGCCGAGTTAAGCCAAAGTGTTACTGTGGGCAACAGGATCTGGGTGGCAGAGCAGAGGCGAACTCGAAAGCTGTTCAAGAGCTTCATCCATGCATGTTCCTGATGCAAACGGACCCTGGTTTTGGCACATAGCTGGTGCCAGGGCGCTCACACCACGGGGAGCGGGCGTCCCCAACATCAGCTTGCAGGAGCAGGTGGCAGGAAGAATCGTCTCTGTTCAGTCCCTGCTCCTGGGAATAAATGAGATGAGGACAGCGAAGCCTCTGTTATCTCAGCAGGAACAAAGGAGTTTAGGATGGAGACACCGTTGCTCCAAGCAACAGGTGGAACTTCGAGGCTGGGAGGAACATTTCGTGATGGTCGTGACCCTGAGCAGGGGGAGATGTGGAGGTAATGGGTTGCTTTTATCTGAAAGGGAGGAAATTCTGGTCCTGGAGATGTGCCCCAAACACCAGGGGCTGGTGATGGACCCTGGTGAAGGGCCAAACCAGAGACAGCCCAAGCCCTGGAGGAGGAGGGGAGCCGCGTGGCCGGCAGCAGGACTCACTGGCATCAATTCCCACTCCCGTTCGGTGAGGCTTGTCCCCAGCACCGTCCGGCCACCGAACCCAGCCCAGTGTCCCCCGTTACCCCCTGCCTCCCCTGCGCCTGCCTGCGCTCCCAGCTCCTCTCATGTCCTCATCTGACTCCTTTTGGCCAGCCTGCCGGGAGGAAACAGCGTGCGTTGGTGGAGGGCCAGGGCTTCGCTTGTGCTGGAGCTCGCTGCCAGACTGCACGGCAAACGGCTGATCCCTCCCGGGGGGCTGTGTTTTGGGGCTCGCTCCTCAGCCCAGACAGGCCGATGGGAACTGAAGGAGGCTGAGACCTGCCAGGTCTGGGCAGCGGCTCACAGGGCTCTGCGGGAGGGGAGCCAAAGCCCAACAGATGGACAAAGTCATGGCTACCTCTGGAAAGCTGAGACCTACGGTGGGGTTTGGTGGAAAGAGAGGAGCAATTCAGTCAAACACGCCAAAAATGCAATGCATGCTGACCAAGGGCTCTTGCCAACCTCCTCATCGCCCCAAACCAGGGGTCTAGCAGTGTTTCTCACCTCCCTCTCCAGGAGGACATAGCAAGAAGAGGCTCTGGATTAGCCCTCACACATCCCTGGCAGAGCCACAGGGGCAGCTCCTCCATGTGTTCCCTCCCGCCAGGTTGGTGGCATGGTCCGGAGACATGGGCGTCTGCAGGCTGATGTCAAAATGGCTGGGGTTCCCCCTCCCTTCCTGTCCTACAGAGCTCGGAAGGAAACATGGGCTGGGGACGTGTCAGGAGGGATGTTTCCAGCACCTCTCACAACGTCTCGTCCCGTCTCATTCCCTCAGTTTCCAGCTCTGAGAGCTGCACCCTTTCATCCCACGTGGTGTTTGACCTCTCCTCTTCATGCTCCCATCTTCATGCTCCCATCGTAGACCGGACCCTTGCAGAGGTGCTGGTGTCACCTCCTCAGTGGTCACCTCCTTGGTGGCTCTGCAACACTGGGCCACCCATCCCTCTCCTCCTCCCTCCATGGTGCTCTCCTTTCCCCATCCTCCCCCTGATTTGGATGCCTGGTTCCCCCTCCTCCTTGTCCCGCTAAATCTCTCCTGCATTGATGACCCCTTTGCTGTTGCAGAGAACCCGACCAGCGGTGCTGGCTGGGTCACACCAGTTGGCTGCTGGTTGCAAGCCCTGCTCCAGCTCTCCTTGACCTGGTCCAGCCACCTTCTCAGCCCAACCCCTGGTCCCCTCCTGGCCCCACACCTGCATGCCTGTGGAAACCCCCCCAACATGGCTGTCCCACAGACCTACAACCTCCTTCATGGCTTCTCTGCGTTCCTCACCGTGTTATTTTGTTAGAGCCATTAAACCCCCACGGTCACATTTCCACTGGCAGAGCCAGGACAGCTGTGGGCCACCACCCCACACCAGTGGGTGCTTCTGCAACGGGAAAAAGAATAGAGAAACTCTGCGTGGGGGGACCGCGGGTCCCTGGGCAGCCTGGAGAGGGTGGCAGAGGGACCCAGCCACCCGCCTGCACGTATGCAGCCAGCTGCAGCCCTGCTGGAAAGCACATTTTTAGCTTTTTGGAGGATTTCTGTCATTTCCCAGCAAGGAGATCGTGAAATGCCAGATCTCAGGATTGTGGGGCTTTCAATCGCACATGTGGTGCCTCTTTGGGAGTCAGACAAGAAGGCTGGAGATTACTGCTGAATGCAATCCCCCCCGGACAAGCGTTTTGGCACAGGGAACTTACCTCAAGGTCACCCCACGGCTGAGCCGGCCCTCCCCATCTCCAGGTCACCTCCAAGCAGGACAGGCCGGTGTCCTCCAGCCTCTGTGGGGAGTTACAGGTCCCCGCAAGGGGCCTTTTGGGGAAAGGACATCCCCAGGGCGCTGCCTCTGTGGATCCACAGCCTGGTCACCATTAGCGAATGCATCACTCGCCTTGCAGGTTTTTTAATCCCCATCTCCCGGAGTCAGTGTGCCTGGGGGAGACTCAGATTTCACTTCACTGAAAGGAAAACGCTAAGCCCTTCTGGACGCATAGAAAAGCTGGAGGCATAAACCTTATGGCTTAAAAAGCAGAACACAAGAAACCATACCCAGCATGTGTGCTTTTTTTTTTTTGTTCTTTTTTTTTTTAATAATTCTTAATTTGAAGCTCTACTCTTGCTTTTGGGGCTCTGACTCATGCTCGGGATTATCAGGGCTCTGGGAGCCATCGACTGGCATTTGCAGGGTGCACTGGGAGGGGAGGGAGACAGCCCAGCCCTGCCTGCTCTATGTTTCCCCTCAACACCACAAGGATCTGGCTGTGAGATAATAGAGCTCCACCGCCTTTTCCTTAGGGCCCCTCTGTGCTATAGACACAAACTGGAGCACAGGCAGTGTCTAAAGTTCATGTTCTGGCTGAGTGTTACCAGTTACATCTCTGCGCGCAGTTGCCCACAACTTGCTTCAGTTTTCCCCTCCTGGGTTGATATTTTCCAGCCTCGGTCTCTGCACAAAAGCGATTTGAAAGGAAAGTCTCTTTGAACACGCTTTGGCCATTTCAGGGTACGCGGGCAGTGAAAAGCAATATCTCCATAATAAACATAACCCTTTTTTTTTTTCTTTTTCGTTCGAGAATACAAAACAACCTTCCAATTTTTAAGCGGCTCTACTGCTGAAACTGCTGGGGGTCAGAGCTGACATCTGGCAGGGAATCAGTCCTGACCGAGAACGACCGTGGCGCATTCCAGTAAACACTGTGTTTCAGTTGCTGAAAGCTATATCCACCCAGGCACAGCACGTTTTGCAGCGATGGTACCTTTTAATCAACGCTTGGAAAGCTCGCAAGTCGTCTGGAGAAGGAAGAAAACAGCTACTCCAAAGATCTGCCCAAAGGTCCCCGGCAGTGGGGATGGAGGCGGGCAGAGCAGTGGTTTCGTGCCTGAGCTGGGAATGGGGCTACACCACGGCCTGGAGTTACCTAGCGGCAGCAGATGTTCAGCTGTCCTTGAGAAGGACAACGTGAATGAGATGTATGGAGCCAGGACCACTAAATCCCTCCTTGGCCAGCATTGGATTATGAGAGTTCAACGATACATCACTGAAGGCTTCCCAGAACTACATAAATACCAAAGAGAATTCGATATAAATCATGGAAGGATTTAGGTTGGGAGGGATGTCTGGAGGTCTCCAGCCCAGCCCCTGAGCAAATTAGCACTCCAAAGCTGGGTCAGGCTGCTCAGGGCCTTGTCCAGGCATGTTTTGAGCACGTCCAAGGAAGGAGATCCCACCACTGCTGTCCCAGGGCTGCACCACTCACAACACAATCCGAGCCTTACAGGTGCCGCACATCCATGTGTCTTCTCACAGAATTACAGAATGGTCGGGGTTGGAAGGGACCTTCAGAGACCATCTAGTCCAACCCCCTGCCAGAGCAGGGTCACCCAGAGCAGGTGGCACAGGAACGCCTCCAGGCGGGGTTGGAATGTCTCCAGAGACGGAGACTCCACCACCTCTCTGGGCAGCCTGTGCCAGGGCTCTGCCACCCTCACGGGAAAGAAGTTCCTCCTCATGTTTAGGTGGAACTTCCCATGTTCAAGTTTGTGCCCGTTACCCCTTGTCCTGTTGCTGGGCACCACTGAGAAGAGCCTGGCCCCATCCTCCTGACACCCACCCTTTCAGTATTTATAAGTGTTGATAAGGTCCCCCCTCAGCCATCTTTTTTCCAGACTGAAGAGACCCAAATCCCTCAGCCTTTCTCCATAAGAGACGTGTTCCAGTCCCCTCAGCATCTTGGTAGCCCTTTGCTGTCCCCTCTCCAGCAGTTCCCTGTCCCTCTTGAATCGGGGAGCCCAGAACTGGACACAGTGCTCCAGGTGCGGCCTCCCCAGGGCAGAGCAGAGGGACCAGCACAAGGAGAGCTGGTCATCTGCAGGGGTAGGAGACAGGATGAGAAAGAGAGGCAAAGCCCGCAGAGAAGACACCATCAAAAACATCACCTGGTTGCTCATGCATGGCAGAAAACAGGAACCTGGGTTAGGTGTCTACCCTAGGGGCTGGGGATGGTGTCTCCCCTTGCTTCCCCGAGGGGACTCCGATGACAAACATTCCCAAGAGACCTCGTGGTCCCTCCATGGCCATGGATGAATGGTGCTATTTCCATTGGTCACACCAAGGAAGAGCATCCCACCACTGCACGCGGCTGCACCTCCAGCACTGGTCCCACCAGGCAGCATCCTTGTGCTGGCAAAACCTCATCCCCATAACACCCGTGGAAAGCGACTGCCAGAGAAAGACGAGGTAATGGAAAGTTAAGGTTGGGTGGGGTACAGCTGGGGTCACAGGAGCCTCGTTAGTTACTCCATCAAACCCAACACACACACGTACAACGGATCCTGCCAGTGGGGGAGGCTGCCTAAGCCCATGCGCTCCCCTGACAGCCCCCACAGCGCTGGAAACACTCTCATGCTTTGAGAAACACCCCTGCACTGAGCGTACGTGGGGATAGCTGAGAAGATCCTGCCCACCATGCTGAAACGGGTCCCTGCGGTGGCTTCCAGCCTCGTGCCAGGGACGGTATGGCTCCCTCGGCAGCGCTGGGTGGGTGCCAGGGGGATGTCTGTGGGGCCGTGGTGTGGGCTGCACGCGGGGGGATGTGGCGGGATGCACAGGGGAGTGAGAGATGGACACCCCATCCCTGGACCACGCTCGGAGTAGCCAGCAGTCCTCAAAAGGGGTGTCAGTGATTTAGCACCCAGCCAGCCAGCCAGCCCAGTGCCGACACCAAAGCCGTGGCTCTTGGATGGCTGAGGGGAGCAGGGGTGATGTTCCCCTGCCCCAGAGCTCCTGCCGTGCACCAGCCCAAGGACACACTCCAGCCTGGCCTCCCGCTGCCCTCCCGCCTGGCTGCCCCCCAGCATGCCCGCCCATGGGTTTCTGGCCAGAAAACACTGTAGCTACATGCTGGGGTGTTGGGTGGTCACCTCCCTGCTGCCCACCGCTCGGAGCCGGCTGCAAATGTCAGAGCTGGGTCAGGAGGGAGCCACGGGGACGACTGCAGGCAGGTGAAAATAGCCCTGAGTGAGGGACTTGACAAGCCTGAAGGTTTCGCTTGCCAAAAATAAGACTGAGCGGAGACTTGACTTGATTCCCAGGTACTACAGAGCCCTGTCCGTGCCTCCAAACCTGCCTCCCCCTCCTGCCCCGTGCCCTGGGAGGCGTTTCTCTGGGACGCTGTAGCAGGCAGACTTACTGAGGTCTACATTTCAGAGAGCAGCTTTATTTTGGAGATTTCTTTTTGTAGCATCTCCAGGGGTGCTAACCTCTTAGTTAGCAGTTAACAGCTGGTGAACAAGGCAGGAAAACATAAGGATGCTCAGCCACGGGAAGAGGCAGCTTCCCTGTCCTTTGGCGCCTTTATGGAAGACACACTGTGGACGCACAAGGAACGTGATGAGTAGAGGGACGAGCAGGTGAAATGCAGATTTTGGCCGACACGGTGCCAGTGAGGCTGGCTGGACCAAACCCACGTATCAGCCTCAGCTTCCCCCAGGCCATGACAAGGCCACGCTATTTCAGCCCCAGGCAGCAGTGGGGACCTGCAGTGGCTCCACTGTGTCCCCAACCTCTCTCTGCCCCTCAGTCCGTGCAGCTGCTCCCTCCTGGCACAAGAACCAGCTGCCGTGGCTGGTCCCTTGCAGAAACACAGCTGCAGAACGCAAATGTGATGTGTCCTGGTCGTGGCTGTCCACTTTGGGGTGTGCCATCCTCTCTCCTGCAGCTCACCGGGACGTCTGCATCTGTATGCTGGGCCCCTTTTCCACCGTCACCCACACCACAGATCTCATCCCCCAGCCGATGCAGGGCAGGGCTTCCCGTGGGCGCTGCCCTGGGCATTTCAGGATATCCCCAGCTGCAAACACATCTTAGGTCCAGATTGGGAAAATTTCTTCCCCAGGAGGCTGGTGCAGCCCCAGGACAGGTCCCCAGAGAGGTGGGGGATCCCCATCCTTGGAGGATTTGCAGCCACGACCGCCCCGAGTAGTGACGATGCTGCCAGGGAGCCATCACCGGGGCCGGACACCTCGGAGGGCCCCTTCCACCGGTGTTTCTGTGATCTGCCCCTCACACATACCTTTCCTTTGAGCGCATCCCGTGCAGGCACCATAAAGCCCCGTCACACCCCGTTAGCGAGCGCCGTTTCCTATGACAACGTTGTCAACAGCGCATGGAGCAGGATTCGGGTCCGGGGAGGAGGGGGATGGCAGGTGCGGGGCTCCTCCGTAGCTATGGCGAAGGGGTGTTTACTTCTGTGTTTTGCGTGTCGGCGATACCCCCGGGACTGCTCTCTGTGTGCGACCGCAGGGCAAGGCTGTTTGGCATCCCCCCTAGCAGCTATGTCAGCATTCGGGGTAACCGGCCGCGACCTACACCTGCCAGCCACCGCGACGGGACCCGCGTGGGGGACGTGAAGCCTCCTCCCCGGAGCTGCCAGGGCTCCCAGCAAAGCCCCCAGCCCTTCACCCACCTCCGTGCTGGTGCAGGCAGGTCCTGGATGCGGTCCCAGGTCCTCCTGCTCCAGCCCTCGCGGCGGGTTCTCTCCCCCAGATATCGCGCTATGCAGCAAACCCCCTCTTTTTCCTGTGGGAAACATTTTCTGCCTCTCCCCCTTTCTCATCAGACCGTACCCATACTCGTGCCTTCCCGGCGAGGGCCAAATTGCGCAGCTTTTCCCCGACACTTTGCAAACTTCGGGGAATGCTCCCAGCCCTTCCCTGCGGGCAGCTTGTGAAGCACTCGGCTCTGCCCTGGACAAATCGCAAAGGGCTTGGATCCCGTTCCCCGGCACGAGTGCCAGGGGCGGGGAGATCTTGCCTCGCATCTATTCTTTCTAGGTACAAAACACGCTTTCACAAGTCAGAGCCGTTTCACTGGCAAGAGATGGAAGCTGCTAGAGACGGCCAGCTGCCCCAGTTACGATTCCCAGCAAAGGCTACTTTCCCAGCACTGCTCTCTGCGTGTTTTGCAGACACACGCAGCGAGGATGCATCGCCCGGACCCCAGGCCAGCCCCAGCCGGGGGTCTGCATCCCCGCGGGCCACATCGCAGCTCCGAGGCTGCTGGAACCGCCGCGAAGCTGCTTGTTCCCCGCATCCATCCGCTCCCGTGTCACCCTTCTAGATCAGCGAGCTCGTGTTTAACGACCGTGTGTGCTTTTGCTCGAGCATTACGTCATTTGGCACCGACAGAGGGGCCAGCCCGGCGGCTCTGCCCCTGCCAATGCTCACCCCCACTCCGCATCGCGGGGTGCTCCGTGCCCCCCAGCCTTTCGCAAGGATGCAGATGAACTGAAAATCAGCATCCATGCAAAGTCCACCGAGGGGCCAGTGACACCTGCACAGTCCATGCCCTCCCCGCATCCCCTTGACGTGTCCCAGTGCCGGGTGTGGAGGGCAAAAACCGCTCCGCAATTTCCACCTCCCGGATTTCCTGCGGCCGTAGCCATCAGCGCTTTCCCTAAAATAAAGTGGGAGCTGAGACAAGCCAGACAGCCAGGCTCCGGAGGGACCGTCCTGAGCATGGATTTAGCTCACACTTCTTTAAGTGGGCGTCCAGGTTCGGGACTTCGCACCTCTCGCAGGCGGAGAGGAACTGGGTGGATTTGCTGATAATTTGCTGCCAATTTCCACAGCCATGGAAAGAGAGTGGGAAATGTTAGGGGGGGGGTGGGTGTCTGCTCTTCGGGAGCCCCGCGGGAAGGGAGGTGCAGACAAGACATTTCCTTGCACGTGCTCTCGCTCCCTGGGACGTGGATTGGGGCTCGTGGGGAGTTGGGTACCGGGATGAGTCGGGTACCGGGATGAGCAGGGCAAAGTGGGGGCCCTGCAGTGGTGGCACGCAGCGCTCCAGCACGGCCAATGCTTGAGGGCTGCAGGGAGAGGGGTATTTTGCGCTCCTTGCTCTTCGTCCCCCCAGTTTAACTCGCTGCCCTCCCCAGCTGCTCCCCGACACTTGCCCGGAGACCCCCGTGGGGAGGGGGACGAGGTGGCCAGCGGGGACAGGCGGTGCCTGGATTTGCACTCAGAGGTGATGGGGGGTCCGAGCCCGGGTGGCCCCGAATGAACTGGGGCTGGGAAGAGGGGAGCAGCCCCGCTCGTCTGCAAGAACCACCCCCCACCACCTCCACCCCGGCCACCCCGGCGGTGGCCACCACTAGCCACGGCCAGCCCGGTCTGGGCGCTGCGTGTCCCCAGGAGACCCCGGGGCCGGGGAGGGGGCAGCGCTCCGGGGTCCGAGCAGTAAATTTTTCTGCAAACCGCCTGGTTTCACCCTGCGGCGGCCGCCGTCGGACACCCCGCGCCCGCCACCTAACGGCCACCGCCGGGGGTGCCCCGCCGCCGCCGCGCCGGCCCCCCCCCCCGCACCCGGCGGCTGCTCGCCTGACACCCCCCCACCTTGCACCCCTGGACCCCCCACCCCTTCCCCCAGCCGGTCCCCCTTGCCCCCCCACCCCCACCCCCATCATCTGCCCGGTGCCACCCGGGACGCGAGACGCCCCCCCGGTGCCACCCGGGGCATGAACACCCCCCCGCCACCCCCTCTACCCCCCCACCCCGGTGCCAGCCGGGGACGCGGTGGCCCATCGGGGTGGGCGCAGCTCTCCCCTGTCCCGTCACCCCCCCGCCAACCCCTTCGCCCAGGGCTGCCTTGGCAGCTCCCCCCCCACTCCGCCTTCCAGCTTTTCTGGCAGAGGCGCGCCCGGATTGGAGAGAGCAGCGAGGGAGAGGAATTAAAAAAAAAAAAAAAAAAAAAAAAAAAGGGGAAAGGGAAAAAAAAATAAAAAAATAACCAACCAGCCAGCCCAATCGGCTGGAGAGGCTTGTGTGTGTTTGCCCTTTCCTCATGACGTAGTGTCCTGTGCCTCTCTCCCCCCCTCTCCCTCTCCTTTTCCCCTCCCTCCTTCCAAACCCCCCCCCCTTCACCCCCCACTCCCCCCCCCGCCCCCTTCCCCTCGCATCCTTGGAAGCAACAATTAAGCAGCTCTGGGATAAAACACACTGCCTGCGGGAGCACGGGGGCATTGCTTCAAGAGATGGCAAAGCAGGCAGCTGCACCCCTCCTTCCCGGAGTCCTCCTCCTCTTCTCCATCCTCCCGGCTTCTCAGCAAGGAGGTAAGGAAAGAAAAGGCTCCTTCCCCTTCGCCCCGGCCAGCGCTTTGCCCCGGCTCTGCAGGGACCCTCCGCGGGCACCGGAGCTCGGCTGCTGCCCACCCCCCCCCCCCACCACCCCCACCAGCCCCCCGGGCAGCCCCACGCCTGCCCCGGCTGCGTGTCCCCGAGCAGGGACAGGCAGCCCCCTTTGCCCTGCCTTGGGGACATCGTGGAGGGTGGGAGGGCAGCCCCCCTTGGGTGCTACCTCCCCGGAGGGCTCTTTGCCCCCTAACCCGGCGGGTGGCATGTGCCATGTCCGGGTGGGGCGGGATGTCGCTGAGGGGGGGTGACACAGGGCAGTCCGGGAACGGCACTGTCGTGCGAGGCACTTGTCGGGGGGAGCTTCGAGGTGCTGCATCCTGGAGAGAGGCTCGGGGACACGAGAGGCTCGGGGACACGCAGGCAGGGCGCAGGGCAGCAGGGGGTGGCTGCCCGTCAGCTCCCACGGGGACTGCGATTGCGAGGGGCCGGGGGAGCTGGCACCCGTCACCCCCGGGGTGCGATGGCGGGGTGAGCTGGAGGGGCGGTGGGGGGGGTGGGGTGTGCGTGTGTGCATCCCGCAGCCGATGTGTGCGAGCTGCTGCGCAGTGTGTGGCCGCAACACAGCCCGCCGGGCTGCCGAGCAGCTCCACCCGCCCCGGTTGCCCGCTCTGGGTGCCCGGGGTGGCCCTTGCATCGTCCTCCTTGCACTTGTGTCCCCAGTGCCGTGGCCATCCCCCAGCGTATGGGATGGGTCATGGCTTGCTGGCTGGCTGGTCCCTGGCCGGGCAGCAGTGGGGGCTGCGTGACACCCCCAGCACACACAGACACACGTGCAGCAAACCCGCTGCCGGGGCAGGGAGGCGAGAGACGGTGCAGCGGGTGAGGTCCCACGGTGGCGTGTGACGAAGCGGTGAGGTCCCACGGTGGCGTGTGACGAAGCCGGCAGCGGCCAGTGCAGCAGGTGCCTGCCTGTGGGACGGCTCTCACGTCTGGTGGTCGGGCTGTGAGCGCACACAGAGAAGCGGGGGGAGCAGCTCCAAGCACAGATTTGTAGCCCCCTGCGAGGGAGAAACTGGGCAAAGGTCTGCGAGGTGGGGCCGGCGAGGTCAGGGATGGGACGACCACCTCCAGAGAGCCAGGTGGTGGTCGCCCCACGTCGTGCCATGGAGAGTGTAATGGGCAGAGCCAGCATCAGCAATGGGGCCAGTGCCAGGGCCATCGCATGGGGCTTCTTGGCCACAGAGAAGGGAGGACCAGAGGAGGGGGAGGGCAGGATCCCACGGGCAGGGGAGGGCAGTGCCAGGGCTGTGTGTGGCAGCTGCCGGCTGGGCCACTCCTTGCCCAGGGCAGAGTCCTCGGGGCCGCTCTCGGCAGCATCATCTGCCAGTGCCCTGCAGCTCCCTGCTCTGCTCCGGCCTGGGGGGGCTCCGGCAGCATGTCCCCCGAGCGGTGCCAAGCCAGGCGGCTGCCTGGAAAGCTGAGCTGCTGGCAGTGCCTGATCCTGGGCAGCTACGCTCGGGGTCAAGGTGCCATCCCTGGTGGGATGGAGCTCAGTCCCGCACACTCTCCACCCCGGACAGTGATGCTCTGCGCTGGCTTGCTGAACTGCGGTGGCTTTGCTCCCCAGCTCTCAAGCGGTGGCCAACTGGGCCGGTCTCAGGAGGACTTTGGCCCCCGGGGTGGGATCCTGCAACAGTTTCTGAGCAGTCTGGGGTTGTTGGCCCCGCTCCAGTCCCTGGTTCAGTCTCCAGGGGTGTTTGCTGGTTTGGGAAGCAGCTCATAGAGGACGTGGCCCTGGCTCTGGAGGTCATCCCAGTGCTGATGGGGAACACTGGGGAGCGCTTCCCCATGGAGGAGCGACTGGTGTCTCTGCAGCCTGGTGTGCTGCATGGCACCGGGCAGGCTCAACCATGCTCCCTGCCCTGCCAGCCCTTGGGGACGCAGCTGGGACAGAGGCACGGCCGGTGGCACAGGGTCGGGGGGATGCCAGGGCGCTGTGGGTGCACCCACCAGGAGAGGGCTCAGGGCAGCATCCTCTGGCACCCGCTGCCAGTGCAGCTCCAGACCAGCTTGGCAGGAAAGGGACCCTTGAGGGACCCAGGGTCGAGGGAGAACACAGAGACTGTCCCCATCAGAGCAGTGCCCCTGCCACGGGGCTGAGCCCCGAGCTTGCAGCAGCTGGTGGTACTTGGGAAGCTCCTGGCAGCGGGTCGGGATCAGCCCCTGCTGCTCTGCGCCCGCCGGGGGAGCAGAGTTGTACTGGGCATCGTGGGGACGTGCGTGGCCGGATCAGGCTGCAGTGTGGGGAAGCTGACGTATGTTTCCCTAAAAGATGCCAAGTGCAGCATGTCCCAGTGTTTGGAGAGGGGCATCCGTCTCTCATTGCTTCCATCCATCCCTCACTGCTTCCCGTGCCAGAGCACAGGGCATCCCCTGGGAATGACACCGCCAGAGAGGGGAGGAAAGAGCCCCCGGGGTGGTCCCAGTCCTGCAGGCTCTGGGACCACGGAGGGGGCAGCTGGGGTGGGTGCAGAGATGCTGGCACCGGCTGTGCTGGCATCCCAGCCTGGGCACCACGGAGACCTTCCAAGGACACCCAGAGTCCCCAAGGTGCCCTGGGGGCAGTTGTGGGGCTGAGCTGGCATCTCCCCTTCCCAGCCGGGCACGTCCCCAAGGCACCGACCTGCTGGGGCTGCTCCCTCCACAAACAACTTGCAGGGTGCAGCGCGTCCGCCAGCGCTCAGAGATGAAAGCTGAAGCCTTGGGGGGCTGGAGAGGAGCCAGGCTGTGGCCAGCAGCTCCCTGCCCCCCACCCCCACTCCCCCCCGAGCTGCTACCAGCGAGCTCGGGCTGGGATGCAACACGGCTTCAAAGTTGCTTGGAGACTGCATGTTTCCAAAACCGATTCTCCCAAGAAAAAGAAAACAGCGGCGTGAGGGAAGAGGGGAAATGTCTGTGGTGGTTACACACTGAGCTTCCTCCGGCAGCGGTCGCCCACGGGCGCGGGGAGGGCGGCGAGGTCCGAGGTTTGGCCGCCCAGTGAGGGGGTGAGCTGGTGTCCTGCGGTGGGTCCTGGTCTCGGGCTCGAAAGCTCTCAAACAGAGAAAACATGTGTATTTCTGGCCTGTAAAGAAAGCCGCAAGCGGTGAGGCAGGTAGAAAGGGCGCAGAGGATACGAACAGTGGTCAATCAGAAACAGCAGAGGTAACGGAATAGTGTGGATATTGCGAATAGCAACCCGTGGTGCAGAGCTACGGAAGAAGAAGTCCGGTTTCTATAAACAAGGCTCCACACCTGAGCATCCTACCACAGGACGCAAACTCTCCTGCCCCTGGCTTGAGAAGACATCCCTGGGGTGGGTGCTGGGGTGCTGGGGACCAGCGCCCTGCTCTGCAGGCTTACAGCCAGCCCCGGCCCAGGAGACAAGCTGGGATTTAGGAGAATCCCCTTCTCCCGGTGTCCCGGCAGGCTCGGAGTGGGGGCAGAGGCAGCGGAGGGCTCCTGCTGTCCTGGGAAGCTGGTGACTCAGTTTCCCCTTCCCCGATGTGCCAAAGGATGGAGAGGCCAAAGGCGGGGTGTGCCATGCCAGGAGGAGGATCCCGAGCTGGGCTATGGGCTCCTGCCCCCAAGGCTGGGGACGGAGAGGGCTGGGGAAGGACAGGGACTGGCCGGAGAGTGGTTTCTGTAGCTGGTGCCGAGCGCGTGGTGCTGCCGATGGGGGGGACTGGTGATGCTGGGGCGAATTTGGCTGCTCGAAGCTGGCTCAGCGACCCCCGTGCCCCCCGGCAGCCCCACACCGGGCACTGCCTCCCCACCGGGATGAGCCCGGCTCTGCTGGCGCCAGGGCAGGGTGTAAAAGAGTTTGAAGAGAAGTGCCGCGCTGGCCGTGTTTGGCAGCAGAGCTGGCCAGGGAGAGCAACGATGGGGAACAGCCTCCTGCGACGCTCCTGAGTGAAAGCCTTGGCTCCCCAAAGCTGTGTGGCATCCTGGCCATCCCGCTGTCCCCCGGTCACCCCGGCTCCTGCCAGGGCTTGTGAACCCTCTCTGCCTCCTGATCTGGGCACGGGGATTGCAGATGAGCCGGCGCATCCCCTGTAATCCTCCGAAAGTTACAGACCTGCCCGGAGCCACCAGGATGGGCACAGCGCCTTGGTGTCTGGGGGGGTGCCCAGGGAGCGGGCAGTGACAGTGGCACCGCAGCAGGACCCCCCTGCCAGGGTCCACAACACCCAGGAAGGTGACAACGATGAAGGGCTGAGTGTGGCAGCTGTGGCTGCGGTCAGGTGTCACCTGCACCTTTCTAGGGTCCCCAGGGAGGCTGTGAGCCATCCTGCCTTGTCCCAGCTTCCCCGGGGGTCTCTGCCGGGCAGCGCTGGCACAGGGGGACAGAGGGGTGGGGGAGCTCAGCCCCGGGGTGCCCAGCATCACCCCAGCACCAGGGACCCTGCCTGGCTGGGGGTGTCTGAGGCTGGGGGGCACCATCAGGGACCCTCCTGCTTGGTGGGGGACGGTCGCTGGCCCCGGGCATGGGGGTCCCCAGCCAGATCCTGGCCATCCCGCCGACTCTCGCTCCCGGCAGCGGTGGGGCGTCCCCTCCCAGCAGGGTGGGTGAGGGAGGCCGGGCGATGTGTGGACGCTTGGAGTTTGTTTGGAAACAGGCAAGAAGTTGGGATTTGTTTTTCCAAGCTGGGGGGGTTGGGCGGGGGAATGTGCCGGGAAAAGGAGCCGCTCCGTAAAGCCCTGGCCGGCAGCCGGGCCGGGCTGTGCCGTGCCAGAGGGGTGAGCCGGCTGGCTGGAGTGGTGACCGAGCACGTGTCCCCTCCGCTCCAAGGGACATCAGCTGCCCCAGGGCCGGATTTGGCCTCCGGCCCCGGCAGGGTGTTGGGAGGTGGTTTGGGGGGGCACAGGGCTGAGCCCCACTCTGGCATCACTGGAGCACGTGGGGGCTGCGTGACGGGTCCCGGTGAGGGTCCTCCACCTGCGTGTGTGTCCCGGTGGGTCTGTGGGTGTGTGTCCTGCCGGCGCGTGTGTCCCCACATCTCCTGTGCCCGCATGGCCTCACGCCCCTCTTGCACACGTGTGTGTCCTGACACACGTGTGGGTGCACCCCGGTGCCCGGTATCTCTGTGCGGCTGGGCTGGGGGTCCGTCCCAGGTGCCCTGGGTGGTTGGGGACACATAAACAGGGCTCAGGGGACACCCTCGTCCCTGCCATGTTGCAGCAGACAGCTGTTGGGGTGAAGTGGGAGGCTATGGGGCACAGGGGGGGGCTATGGGGCACAGGGAGGAAGCACCCCCAGAGTTTGCACCACATCTGAGATGGAGAAGAGATGCACAGCACAATGTATCCCCCCACCATGGCGTGCCATCTGTGCCACCTGCCTGCCACCTGCCTGCCACCTGCCTGCGCTGGCTACCCTGCCCAGCTCCAGGCCACCGTGCAGCCTGTGCTGGTGCTGCCGGGGCTTTGCCGCTGCAGCACCCAGCTCCTGGGGGTGCTGGGTTCCCCCCACCCTGGCTGGGGTGCTGGGGAGGCCACTGCAACCCCAGAGCAGGACAGCAGGTCCTCAGGTCCCAGCCATGCCACCTCAGGGTCCCCAGTGCCCGTCCACCCTGAACTCCATCCCCCCTGCCCAGAGCAGGCAGGAGAACTGGGTGCAGCTTACCATAGTGGTGCTGGCCATGGCAGACCCACACTTGCCTCCAGCAACCCCCAAATCCTTCTGCCAGCCCCACCACAAGCCCTGCCAGCCATCCTGCAAATCCCACTGCAAACCCCATGGCAACCCACCCCCCCCACACACCTGGGTACCAAAACCGTGCTCCAGCCAAAAGCAGAGCATCCCTCCGCGTTGCAGCCGCCTTGTGCCACCAACCCCCCTGCAAAGCCTCCACCCCCCGCCATGGCCCTGCTGGAGCAGGGCGGAGCACTCAGGGGATGGCTGCCTGGTGGCCTGCAAGAGACAGACCTTTGCCAGGGTCCAAACCAGCCAAAAAACCTTTGCTGTGGTGTCTGAGCACGACCTCTGAGCATGATGCCCTGGGAAGCGGGGGGACCTGAGCGCTTATTTCAGCTTCGCAGACATGGGCAGAGGGATGCGGGTGGTTTCGGTGGGTCTCAGCACGGACTGGTCCAGCCCCCCCCAGGTGCTACTGGCGTGAGGTGGCTCTTCCCGCTGGCAGCTCTCGGCAGGCAGGGCAGGCAGCGTGGGCAGGGGGCAGCCACAGCCCAGCATGCTCAGGCTTGACTGGGACCAGCGTGGGATGAACTGGGACAGCCTCACCCCCCATGCATGACCGCGCCTGGCCCTGTGTCCCCAGAGCCACGTGAAGCTGGAGGTGACAGAGACGGTGCTGGTTCAGGACAGGTTTTGAGCTGGGCACTGGCCAGACCCGCTCCATGCCAGCCCCGCGTCCCTCCCTCCCACGCAGGACCGACTCCTGCTGACACCTCCAGCCAAATGCCCTCCCCAGCTCCCAGCTGGGACACCTCCAAGCCCCGCCACCACTGTCACACTGGGGAAACTGAGGTGCGCAAGGAAAAGGGGGGACCTGCCCTTGAGCCCTCACCCCAGGGCTCCGCATCCCACCATCTCTGCAGGGAGCAGCTCCCTGTCCCAGGAGGTGTCCCCCTGCCCCGACCTGCTGGATACACGTGGATCCTTGGGGGGATTTTAACGAGGGTCTCTTCTTTTGCAGGGGTTCCTGGTGCTATCCCGGGAGGGGGGGTCCCAGGAGGAGCCTTTTTCCCAGGTAAGGGGGTCCAGGCAGCGTTGCAGGGGGGCATCACCCTGCTCGCAGGGATGGGGCTGGTGCCTGGGGGGGTCCCCATGTACCTCCAAGCCAGCACGGAGGGCTGGGGACCTGCCAGCCAGGATCAGGGGACATGGGTACACGCTGTCTGGCCACTTAGCCCTGTGTGGCTGCCCCAGTGCCAGCCCCACCGCCAGCCCCACCGCATGGGGACAGGAGTGGGTGGCAGTGCCAGGGTTATCTTGGGGGTCACTAGCCCAGGGCTGGCACCTACAACCTGGCCACAGAAAGCACTCAGAAGCCACAGCCTGTCCCTCCTGTTTCAGCCAAAAGCCTGGGGACATCGCAGAGGGACTGCCCCATCCCCTTTGCACCCTTGTGACCCTCTCTGCCTCCCTGTGGATCCCCAGGAGCCTGGCGCGGGCGGGCGGGTGGTGGGTGCTCTCAGGGATGGGTGCTAAGCCTGTGCTCTTGCTTGTAGGTGCTGGAGTTGGAGGTTTGGGAGCAGGTGAGTGCTGGGACCCCTTTGCCCGGGGCGTGCGGGACAGGGAGGGGGGCAGCACCCCCAGCAGAGCTGCCTTTTGGCGAGCAGAGGGGCTGCCATGAGGCTGGCCCCATCCCGCATGGTGTCCCCACCTCGGGGGATGCTCGGAGGAAGGATGGCTCTGACCCCTCTCCGCTCACTCTCCCCTAGGACTCGGGGCTGGAGCAAAACCTCTCAAACCAGGTAAGGCGCCTTTCCTTGGCTCTCTCGCCATCTCCGGCCGTGCTGGTGGCCAGGATATTTCCCAGCCGTGTTTTCTCCCACATGGCCATGGGGACCCCCCGCCCCTGACCCTGGGCACCTCCATGGCCAAGCCACGCAGCAGCTGGCACTTCCCACCCTGCCACACTAACCCCTACCGAGCCCCCCTAGCCGCAAGGGAGCCTTCCTCCCTCATCCCCCGCTTTGGCGCTCTGCCCTCCAGCCCCCCCCGGACCCCCCGGTCGGGGTGCTTGCTGCCTGCAAACCTGCGCCAAAGCTCCTCGGGAAGGTGCTAAGCCGGGCAACGTTGACTCAGCCCTGCCGGGAGCCGGCGCCCGTGGGAAGCTGGCAACACCTCCGCCTGCCTTCGTGGCCGAGCAGCTTTTGCTGGGGCTCCTGCAGCCCACGCTGGGGTTTGTCTGGCCTAGGAATGAAGGGGAAAGAGGGGACATCACCGGGAGAGAGATGAGATGATGGCAGGAGGACGCCACCGAGCCTGGGGCACGTTGAGGAGGTGCTGGGCACAGCTGGGAGGTGCTGGGGCAGCAGGGACCGAAAGTGCAGGAGGCAAATCTGGTGCCAGTGGAGATGCCCAGTGCCCATGGAAGCCCAGGGAAAGATGCTCTTTCAGATGGAGACCCGGGTCTCCCCTCCCTGCCCACCCCAGGGGTACCCGCGGTGCCCCGGGGCAGGGGCACTCAGCACCCCCGGCCCCATGAGCCCGCCCGTCTGCACGGCGGGAGCGCCAGCCCGAGGCGGGGGCCGGCAACCTCCGTTTACTCAGATTTCAGCTCGTGGAAAGAAAAACAAGGCCCTTTATTTCGGCATAATTAAAACCAAACGCGGCGCGGCCGCGAAGCCCCAGCCGGAGCGGTGTCCGCGCCCTGAGCCAAAGGCAGTGGAATTTGCGCCTGGAGGGAGCGAGGGCTGATTAGCCCCAGATGTTGGAAGGCAGCGCTGGCCAGAGCCGGAGGGACTCATTCCTTCAGCCATAAACATTTCGGCTCCGTCCCCTCGTGGCCTGGCGGGGTGGGAGGCGGGCGAGGCAGAAAGGGACGGGATGGGGGACCCGGATGCTGGCGGGCATGTTTGTCACCCGTCCCTGGGGCATCCGCCCGTCCCACAGGGATGGTGCAAGGGGGACGCTCCTGCTCCTCTGGCCCCAGCTGTCCGCCCCCGCCATCCCCCCCCCACCTCACCCCGCTTCTCTTTCCAGGGGTCGGAGGCCTCGGGGGACTCGGCCCACTTGGCCTGCAGCCAGGTGAGCACAGACCACCGGCCACCCCCGCTCCGGACTGTCCCCGGAGCGATGTCCCTAGGAACCCACCCTGGGGACAGCAGGTGGCTTGTCCCCATGGGGGTGCTCTCCGTAGCCTGTCTGGTGGGTCCCAGACCGTCTGGGCTGGGCGCCCTTCCCAGACCTGAGAGACTGGCTGCCACCAACAGGCAGCCCTGTGGTTCCCCAGCATCGTGGCTGGGTGACCCCAAGCAGCGATAGGCGAGGAGGGACCTGGGGTCCCCACAGGGTCTGCAGCAGAGGGACAGTGCCAGTGTGTGTCCTGCTGGCCTGCCCGGGGCCGCAGGGGACCCCAGCATGCGCAGCAGCCGGTGACAGCTCAGGGTGCCCCGGGTGGCGTTGTCACAGCTGGTGACGGGTGGGATGTGGACGGGAGCAGGTATGTGTGGGGGATGCAGGGAGAAGCCGGTGTGGGACAGGGCAGTGCCTGCTAACCACCGCCTTGCCCAGCCTAACGCCAGCCCCCCGGCACCGCCACGCAGCCCCCCATGGCTCCCCACCCCCTGAGCCCACCGGGGGCCGGCGTGGAGGGCAGGACGCCTTCTCGCCGGCTGCTTTTTGGGGATGCTGACGGCGGTGATTCTCCTCCCCGCAGGTGCTGCGGGTCTCTTCCCCGGAGCCGCCTTCCCCGGGGGCGTCTTCCCAGGTGCTGCCTCTGCTGCTGCGCTCAAGGCTGCTGCGAAAGCTGGTGAGTGCCGGGGGTGTCCGAGACCACGCCGGGCCGGGTAACAAGGCAAAGCGGGGGCTCGGGGAGCCCCCGGGGACTCCTGGTGTCCCCTGGGAACCGGGGTTAGGAGAGCTTTTCCCCTGGAGCTGGGGGTGCAAGTGGGAGTTGCCGCTCTCGCGGGGATCCTTACCAATTTGGAGGGACCCCGGCACGTCTTGGTGTGCCGGGAAAGGGGCACTGGCCAAACCTGAGCCCCCAGGAGCAGAGAGCACTGAGCTGCCTGGTCCCCAGGTTCAGGGGTCCCACCCCTGATACTGCCTCAGGGTGTCCCCTTCGCCCCCCAAGAGCCCTCCTGAGCTTGCCCCGAGCTTGCCCCTTCCTTTGGCACCGCTCTGGCCACCCGTAACCCAGCGGTGGCACCTCACACTAGTACACTCCTCTTCCCAATGCCCCCAGGTGCTGGCATTGGTGGCGTGCCAGGAGTCGGTGTTCCTGGTGGCCTCGGGGTCTCCACAGGTAGGAAATACCCCTCGTCCCCAGCGTAGCCCAGCCTTGTCCCCATGCCTGCCAGGGTGGGCAGGAGCCAGCGCCCGGGGCTCAGGGGTCTCTGCCGCCCGCAGGTGCGGTGGTACCGGGCGGGGTGCAGCCCGGGGTTGGCGCGGCAGGGAAACCCCCCAAAGTACCAGGTAGGTGCGCGGCCCCGAAGCCAGGGGCCGGGGCGGGGAACGGCTCCGGCCGGGCGCTCATCCCTGGCCTTTCTCTCGCCCGGCAGGCGCTGGGATTCCTGGAGTTTTCCCGGGCGGCGTGCTCCCCGGCGCAGGTGAGCCAGCAGCACCCCAACCTGCGAAGGGGTCCCCGTCCTTCCAGCAGCACCCCAGCCTCCGAGAGGGTCTCTGCCTGGTGCCAACACCCCGGGTTGAATTGATAGCCTTGTGGCCAGCTGCACCCTGGGCATTACAACCCGGCAGAAGGCTGGGGGCAGCACCATCCTGCCCGCGATTCCCTGCCTGCCCCATCACTGCTGCCTGCGGTTTCCAAACCCTTTCGCTGGGGCCGTAGTGACATTTCCACTGCGCCAAAGGCTGGGCGGACCCGGCGTCTCCGGGGGTCTCATCCCAAGCTCCGTGAGAGCAGACGGCATCAGCACCGGGAGAGGAGCTGGCATGGACACGCCGGGGCCGGCTTGCCCAGCCAAAGGCGGCGTGGGAAGGAGGGGGAGGTGGTGGCGGCGGGGAGAGGAATTCCTCACTGCAAAGTAATTTGGGGGAGGAAAACTTGTGAAAACAAGATGTTTCGACATTGTCAGAAGGAGAAGTGTGTTGCTGGTCAGGAATGTCTTTTCCATGTCTGAAAACGTGTGAGTTATAATGAAAGACATTCGTAAAAGGGGGGGGGGAAAAAAAAAACCAAACCAAAAAAAAAAAAACAACCCCAACACCGAAAACCCAACCCAAATGACTGCAAGGCCAAAGTGCTGCCTGTTGCCCCTGGAGGGTCCGGGCTCAGTGGGCAGGACCCCCCCCACCTCCCGCTCCCCAAAGAGCTTGTATGAAGCCACCAGACACCACCGGGGCAGGGAGCAATGCCCGGGCTTGGCTGTACGATGGCACGGGCTGGTGCTTTGCTGTCACCAGTGGGACCCACTCGTGGGTGCCATGTACCCTGCAGGCCCCCTGAGCTTCTGCGTGGGCAGCCCACCCCACTCCTCGCCCAAGCACAGGGAACCCCAGGGCTGGAGCAAACCCTTCCCTGGGGGGTGCGGGGAGGATGGCACGGGGGGGGGTCCCAGCAAACCCCCAGGGAATGAGGGTCCCAGGGTCCGAGGGTTAGTGCTGAACCAGAGATGGGTGACAAGGATTCGGGAGCTGGGTCCAGGGGGTCTCGGGTACCAGCAATGCCACGATGTCCCCACTGTGCTCACCGGTCCCTCTGGTCTCTGACGCAGGTGTCCGCTTCCCCGGTGTAGGAGTGCTGCCCGGGGTACCCACTGGTGCTGGCGTCAAGCCGAAAGGTCCAGGTAGGTCCCCTCGATCTGCTGGGGACAGCGGGGTGGAGGGCGGCTCCAGGGCTGGCTCCAGCTCTGCCCTCATCCTCATCCTGCTGGGGCTGGTTCCAGCCCATCCTTTGGGGTCACAGCCCCACAGGGCGCGTGGGCAAGCGAAACCGACCCCCGGGTAAGCCCACACAGACTAGTTTGGGCCCTGAGGACTGGCCCCGAGGCTCATGTGGTTGCCTTTGTGTTTCTGTCTAGGAGCAGGAGCCTTCGCAGGAATCCCCGGTGAGTGTTCCATCTCTTTCGCCCATCCTTCTCTTCCTTCCCAAGCCTGTTCATCACAGCCGCAGCCTCCCCATGCCAGAAGATGCCTCAGGCCTTTCCAAGCCGCCTGCTCTCCTCTTTTGGGGTGCCCCGGGGCGCTCCCCTCTCGCAAGGACTGGTGGCAGCCTGGGCGCGGGCTCCAGGTGAGAGTCTGCTGTTGGCTTTGCAGGACTGGGAGGTTTTGGAGGTCAGCAGCCCGGTGTCCCTCTGGGGTATCCCATCAAAGCTCCTAAGCTCCCAGGTAAGCTGCCACAGCCAGCGGGGCTGGGGGTGAAGGCACCCCCAGCAGTGCCAGGAGAAGGACCCGCCGTTCCCCAGGGCTGAGCCGTGGTGCCCCCGGGTCCCCTGGACCTGGGGGTGCTGGTGCTGGCCCTGGGACAGGAGGACAGAGCAAGGGGGCGCTGGGCAGGTGAGCCCAGCAGCAGCCCTGCCTGTCGCAGCCCTGGGGGCAGCTGCCTGGATGCTGCTGATGGTCTTACCCCCAGCCCATGAGGACGATGATGTGCCACTCTCCAGCTGTTGAAAGGTAGGAAAGAGCATGTTCTGGGGACGTGCTTTGGGCCAGGCCAGCCCGGGCTGTCCCTGCCAGCTCCTCCCGGCATGAGGCGCAGCCCTTGCAGGGACCGTCTGCTTTCTGTGGCTCCTGCGTTGTGCCGGGCACCGCTGAGCATTCGCTTGGGCCGAATGTCCTGGGTCAAGGAGCTCTAGCCAAGGCCACCGACGGCAGGCAGGTGGTGGGGATGGGGCTCTGGGCAGGTCTCCCTCCCCACTGCCTGCCTAGACGAGGCTCAGTCACAGCCCAGGGAAGCCTGGGGGTGCTCAGCACCCCTTTCCCAGGCTGGGTTGCTCCAGGGACCTCCATCTCCCAGCCCTGTGTCGGGTGCCAGCTTTGCCCGTCCCCAGCTGGCCATACTCACACAGGGACAGTGGTGGAACGGGCAGTGCCAGGCGGCCAGTACAGAGTGCTACCCTCCAAGGGTCACGCTGCCAGCTGGCTGGTCCCAAGAGCATCCCTGAGGAGGAGGGCAGCCATGTCCGGCTGGGGACCTGCATCCCTGGGAGGCTGGTGAGCGAGTAGATCCAGGGGCATTTTCCCACTCGCCAAAATAAGTTGCTGCAGGCAGGAAAGCCTTGGCGGGGGGAGCCCACCACGGGGAGCAGGTCCCAGCCCGGCACGGGCGCCAGCCCCGGCAGCACTGCCAGCTTCCCCCCACCGGGGCCCGTCGCCGCAAACGGCGGCAGAAATACTTGGCCCGCTTCGGCTTCCTCCCGCGGAGGCAGAGTTACGCTCGTTAGGGCGACTCGGCCCCGCCGCCATCGGATACCGTCTGGCCTCCCGGCCGCAGCCCGGCCCCAGGCCGCCTTTCATGGGGTGCCCGGTGCGGCAAGCACAGCGCTGGCGCATGGCGCGGCCGTGCCTGGCTCCGTCCCGCCGCGGCCCCGCCAGTGGCCCGCAGCCCGGACGGGACGCCACTGCCGGCTGACCCACTTTACGGGGAGCCTTCATTAAATAAATCAGGGGAGAACTCCCATCCCCTTGGCCGGGGAGCCCTGTTGGTGCATCACACCTCTCGTGGGGACCAGCAGGACAGGGGTGGTGTCCCCAGCTGCATGACACCCTGGTCCTTCCCGGGAAGCTGAGTGATGCCAGTTTGTCACCTCTGAGGGCTTGGGGCCGGGCAGCGTGGGGACACACTGGGCTGGCCGTCAAGGCTCTCGCTTTGATGCTGTGGATGGACTGAGGGGCTGCCCCACATCCCCGTGTCCCCTGCACTGTCCCAGCTGCAGTAGGTCCGGGTTGAGAGGGGATGAGGGGACAGTGGGGAAAATAACATTTTCAGTGGAAAGTCTCCTTTTTGGATAATTGGCTCAAAAAACCCTAGCCAGCTCCTGCTCTCTGCTGTCCCCGCTCAGGAGGTGGCCCCGGGGCCACCCTGCTCGCTGGGGGCTCAGCCTGAAGCTGTGGCTGAAATCAGGGTCCCACCCGAAGCCGTAGGTATGGGGACTGCTCCCCAGTACCTGGCCACGCCAGGGTGGTGTCGGTCTGGCTTTCAGGGTGCCCATCGGCCCTGAGCCCCACCAGCGGTGCTGATGGCATCCCCGCGCTGGCCAGGATGGGTGCACCCAGCCCTGGGCGGGGGCTGTTCATGCATCCAGCTGGGGGTGGTGGGGAGCTGGGCTTGGACCCGGCGAAACCCTCAGAGACCCGTGGGCTTGGACTCTTGAACCTTGAGTCACCTCCATGTGTGTCACGCAGTGCCAGACCCTCCCGCAGCTTTGGGGGGGGTGGGGGGAGGAGCTGATGGAGTGCCCCAGGATGGGCATGGGGGGGTCCCCAAGGTGGGGGATACTCCGTGCAGGTCATGGCTGTCGCAGCCTGGAAAGCCTCTGTGTTCCACGAGGCTGTGCTGGCGCGGGACACAATGGGACAGCCTGCAGGGCGGAGGGAAATCTGGTCCCCACATGCTGGCTGGCGGGAGGGGACGGTGTCCTGCGCTCAAGGAGATGCTTTGCCATGAGCAATCCCGTCCTGGCTGCAGGCAGCCGCATCCCCGCCCTGCCCGTGTGGGTGACACACCCTCCACCCGACGTGCTGCTCGAGGTGTCCCCGTGGGGGATGTGGCAGCCCGTCACCCCTCCTCAGGCCGCTGCCAGGGGTGATGGGAGCTCAGTGCTGCCAGCTCTCAAGCGCACAGTCCCCACCGAGTCCCGGGCATCCCTGCGCCATCCCGAGCGGTGGGATCCTGCTCTTTCGCAAGGAGACGTTTCCCCGGCCGCGATGTTCCCGCTCGTAATCCCTCCCCGTCCCTTCGTGCCGACCTCCTAATGAGGTCACGTTTCAGTGGAGGCTCCCAAGCCCTGATTCCAATTAAAACCTTTCATTTGGAGCTGGCTGCAGTGCAGCCATCTGGGTACAGCTCTCGCCGCAGGGCTCCCGGGGGACCCCCTGCCGAAGCGGGGTCACGGGAAGCTCCTGCAAAACCGGCTTCAGGCACTGCAGCCCTCGCCGCGGGGCTGAGAGCGAGCGCTCTTTTTGGAGCCGCTGCTTCCAAGGTGATGGAGAAGAGCATCTCCTGGCCTGGCTCAGTCATGGGGGGTTGTATCCCGGAGGATTTAGTATCCCAATGGAAGGAGCCCTGAGGGCTGGTGCCACACAGCCGGCTGGCAGAGAGGGGCTACACCGCGGGGCAGAGTGGGCACGGCCACCGGCAGCCAGGTGCTAACCCGCCACCTTCTCTCCTCTCCAGGTGGCTATGGATTGCCCTACAGCACTGGTAAGCTGCCCTACGGTGAGTGCTCGTAGCCCTTGCTCCGCGGTCGTAGCTCCTCGCGGCTCTGCCGGCTGCCACTGTGGCCTTGTGGCCACCAAGCCCTGGGGCGGCATGAAGGGCATCCCGCTCCCAGGGCGAGGTGGCCCCTCAAGGGACATGTGCCTTGCCCTGCCCATGGAGGCTGTGGACCCGGCTGGCAGCAGTCCGGCTCTCCTGGCGTCCCGCAGCGCCAGGGCCGGGAGGTGTTAATCCGCAGGCACGCGGCGGCTCCGGCAGCGGTCGGCTGGCTGGCTGCCTCTCCGCTAGGACACGTCCTGAGCCGCGGCCAGCTGCAGGAAGGGGTGTTTGAACTGGCATCTCAAATGGGGGGATGCTGGCTCCGGCATCCCCCCCTACATCCCTGGACGCCGGCGGGGGGGAGATCCTCTGGGCCGAGGGAGCTGCTCCGTCTGCCTCGTCCCCCTTCCTGGGGCCAGCGCCTGACCTGGCTTTGCCTTTCTGTTTGTGATTGCAGGCTTCGGGCCCGGCGGGATAGGAGCCGGCATCGGGGTAGGAGGAAAGGCAGGGTACCCCACCGGGACAGGTACGCTCCCTTCCCAGGCAGCCGCAGGGTGGGCGACTGGCACGGGCATGGCGGGGAGACCGGGCATCCCATTCACTTTGCCAGTCCTCGGATGGGATGTTGGGCACTGCCAGGCTCTCTGGTGGCCCCAGGGTGGCAGTGTCACCCCAGGGACAGCCCGGAGGGGTGCATCACCTCCCAAAGCAGAGCAGGGTGGATGCTGACAGGAGGGGCGCGTCCCCAGGGTCCCTGTGGGATGGGGGCACTGAGGTGGGAATGGTCTCGGGACCTGCCTATGTCCTTCCGCAGGAGTCGGAGCACAGGCGGCGGCAGCAAAAGCAGCAGCTAAATTTGGTGAGTTGCCCTCTGTGGCCACATCCATCTCCCCAGTGGGGCAGCTGCTCCCCCCTCCCTCCCAGACGCGGGGGTGGGGGATACGGGTTGTGTCCCTGCATCACCGAACTGACGGTCCCCTTCTCCCCTGTGGCAGGAGCCGGTGTCCTGCCCGGGGCTGGCGGCATCCCAGGGGTCGGTGGAGTGGTGCCCGGTGTCGGTGTTGTCCCAGGAGCCGGAGGTGAGGCGATGGCGGGGCTCGGCACTGGGGCTCGGGGAGGGTCACGTCCCCCCATCCCGCACCCCTGACTCTCTCCCGCTACCCCGGCAGTCGGAGGGCCGGCAGCGGCGGCGGCAGCAGCAAAGGCAGCGGCGAAGGCAGGAGCTTTCGGTGAGTTCCCCGCTGTCTCGGACAGATCCGGCAGCTGCCGGGCTCACTCTCGGGGTATGGAAGAGCTGTGTGTTGACGCTGGGGCTGTCTGGCTTCACCGCCTGCCCCACCACCCCCTGCCCCAGCTCCTGGGGGGCTCTCCCAGCCCCAGCCCCCTGCCCCGGCTCCAGCGGCTGCTTGCCGGCGCCTGGGGCGAGGTGAAGCCACTCTGCTGAGCCAGCGGCTTCGGCGGGTGGAAGGCAGCAAGGTGCAAAACCTCCTCCAGGGCTGCCGAGGGGCTTTACCCTCCTGGGGACAGCTTCCAGCAGCCTCCTGGGAGAGCCGGGCTTAGGCACAGCAAAACAAAAAGCAGCTTTTTCGGCGGTGGCCGGAGGCCGGCTGGCCACCTCGCAATGCAGCAGCCCGACATGGCGCAGTACGTCCCCATCACGCACGGTTTCTCCATGAGAGATGTGGTTTTGCTGTGCCGGGCTCCGACGGGGTCTCCAGGGAGATGGTGTCTGTAACGAGCCATCATTCGTTAGCGAAGGGATGCGCTTGGTGACGCAGGTCTCGTGTTCGCTGCTCCCCTCGCCGGCTGTTTTGCTGGAGAAAAGCGGGTAGCAAACAACTGCTCCCTGGAGTGTCCAGAGGAAACACGTCAGCCCGGGGAGCAGCTGGGATTTACAACCACAGCCTTGGGGGGTCTCGGGGGTCCCCAAGCTCCTGGGTGTCTGGGTGGGCGTTGGGTGTAGGGAGCTGAAAATCCCAATCCTCGGCACATCCCAGGTCCCCTGAGCAGCTGGTTTGGGAGGTGTGGAGAGCCCACCTCAAGCCCCCTGACACCAGGAGAGACCGCGTCAGTGTCACCATCAGAGGCAGGGGGTGTTTTGGGGGGGGTCTGACTGCTCTGCTTCCCTCCAGGTGCAGGCCTCGTGCCCGGCGTTGGCGGCGTCCCAGGCCTCGTGCCTGGCGTTGGTGGTGTCCCCGGCTTGGTGCCCGGTGTCGGCGGTGTCCCCGGGGTAGCAGGTGACTGTTGCAGGAGCCCTGTCCCCACCACCCGGCTCCGCGGGGAGTGCAGGAGCTGGTGGCTGAGGGTCCCTCTTTCCCTTGTCCCCAGGAGTCGGGGCACCGGCAGCGGCAGCAAAGGCAGCAGCAAAGGCAGCTAAGTACGGTACGTGCTGCGCCGTGCAAGGAGCTCCCAGCAGCTCCTCGGGGACCCCTGCTCACCCTCTCCTCCCGTGGCACTCGGGATGCCCCCAGGCAGGCGGGCGTCCCCCGGGGGTCACTCCTGATGGCTCATTACTGGAGAGCATCCCAGGTCGGGATGCGCCCAGCCCAGCCCCCAGCTGCTGCATCCAGGCTTGGCTTCATCCCCAGGGCAGGACCTTCTCCCTCTCTGGGGTCTCTGCAGGCTGTTTCATGGAGGTGAATGGACCGAACTCGTGTCTTTGGACCTTGTCTGAATTCTTGAGTTTTGTGCCAAATCCATTTTTCCAGCAGCAGACCTGACCCGTGGCCTGATGCCTGTGGGCTCAGCCTCGCTGCCCAGGTGGGACCCCTGCCCAGGGTCACCACCTTCCAAAAACTTATGGGGATCCAGCAAGCGCATGCCACTTGGTCTAGCAAGACCCAGGTGCCCAACAGGCATAACCACCCCCAAGGGAGCTCCAGCGAGGAGGAGCACGGAGGGGACGAGGGACATGGCCAAGCAGCAGGGAAGCTGGGAGCCTGGGTGCAGAGAGGAGGCAGAAGTGGCCCCAGGGCTCCGCTCAGTGCTGGGGGATCCATGTGCTGCTCCAAAAGGCAGTGCCAGAGGTTACACGGCCAGATTCCAGGACCTTCTCCTGCATCATCGCTGCAGAGCCCTGGGAGTCCCCTGGGGGCAGCCATGCTCGATGGCAGCTTTCCTTTGAGGGATAAACCGTTGCCGGCCATTTCTTCCATTTCTCTTTCACATCGTGTAGAAAAAAATCCCACCCAACGTGCCCAGGGAAGGATGGGATTTAGGGAGAAATTTGGCAGTGACAAGTTAATGTGCTCTGTGCTGGGGTGCCAGGCACCTACTGAGCAGGGGACCATGAGGACAATGCCTCTGGCACTCAGCCCTTCCAGAAGTGACCTGATGCTTGTCCCTGTGGCACTAATGAGTGCCAGCGGGTCAAGGCTGTCACTGCCCTGGGCCGCTTCTTAGTCTGGCTAGTGCCCAGGGCACCCAGCCCTTCCAGGCAGCTACTGGGGACCACCAGTGGTCCAACTTCACCGCTGTGGCCTGTTGGCTGCAAGGCTTGATGCTCCCATGATGAGGACCATCTGGAGCTCCCCGTGATGACGGGGATCATCATGGTCCCGTGTGCTGGTGACTTCCCAGCCTCTCTTTTACAACAGCAGATTTACCATCCTCGCTGGGGCCACCTGGGAGACACAGGACCAGTCCCTCCCTGTGCACCTCTCCTGGGACAAGGCGGCGGGGTGCTCTCTCCTTGCCGCAGCATGATGACGAGAGCAAACAAGGTCCCACCTTTCAACTGTTGCTGCAATGAGATCTAACTTCCCTCTTGTTGCCTGCAGGAGTTGGTGTTGGCGTTCCTGGCATTGCCGGCGTTCCTGGCGTTCCTGGCGTTCCTGGCGTTCCCGGTGTTCCCGGTGTCCCTGGTGTGCCTGGCGTTCCTGGCGTGGCTGGGGTTCCTGGTGTGGTGCCCGGTGTCGGAGGTGAGCAGATGGGCTGGCGCAAGCCGACAGGGTGATGCTGGCCTCTCCGGTGCCCTGACTCTCTCCCTTCTGTCCCTGCAGTGGGTGCCCCAGATGCCGCGGCGGCCGCAGCAAAGGCTGCAGCAAAAGCTGCGGCAATCGGTGAGTCACCATCATCCTTTCGCAGGGAGGGATGCTTGCAGATGTGGGTGGGGGGCACCCCTGGTGCTGCAGATGGTGGGGAGGTCAGCGGGACCCCTACCTATGGAGCCTGCCCGCTCGGCCACATCCCTGAACCTCTGTAGGAGCAGGGCGCGTGCCCGGTGTCGGCGTGCCCGGTGTTGGTGTGCCGGGAGTTGGTGTGCCAGGTGTCGGCGTGCCCGGTGTCGGCGTGCCTGGAGTTGGTGTGCCCGGAGTCGGCGTGCCCGGTCTGGTGCCCGGTGGCATACCAGGTGAGGTGGTGCCTAAGGGATGCTCGAGACATCCCCAGTGGTGCCGGCTGAGGGGTGCCGGTGTGGCCACCATGGCCCATTGCTGCCCCTCACTGTCCCCCTCTCCCCCAGGAGTTGGAGTTCCAGGCGCCGCTGCTGCTGCCAAAGCAGCCGCCAAAGCAGCTAAGTACGGTAAGCCGGGATCTCTCCGGGGTTATCCCACATGTCCTGTCCCCTGCCGTCTCCCCATCCCAGGCTGCTCCCCTTATTGGGGCTGAGGCTCGGCACTGCACAGGGTCCCTGTGGGTCAGGGTGAGGGACGAGTTCTTGGAGGACTCAGGGACTGTACGAGGGATGAGGTCTTGGCTGTCAGGGGGTGCTCTGCAGAGCTGGTCTGCATGGAGGGTCCTAGGTTTACCATCCATACACCTTCTCATGCATTAATCCATCCACCCATCCTTCTACCCACCCATCCACACAACCAGCCAGCTAGCCATCCACCTCAGTATCCGTCTGTCCACTCGTCTGTCCATCCATCCGCACCTCCATCCATCCATCCATCCATCCATCCATCCATCCATCCATCCATCCATCCACTCCATATCCATCCACAGTATCCAGCCAGCCAGCCACTCTGTATCAATCCATGGTATCCATCCATCCATCCATCCTGACATCCATTTACCCACTCTACATCCATCCAGCCACCCATCCACCCCAGCATCTATCCACCCCACTGTTTATCCATCCATCCATCCATCCATCCATCCATCCATCCATCCATCCGTCCGTCCATCTGCCCACCCCAGCCTGCCGTGCCTTTTCAGATGGCTCCTTCCACCACCCCTCTTCCTGGACTGAAGCTCCAATCCTTCCCTCTCTCCTTGCAGGAGCAGGTGGCCTGGCTCCTGGTGTAGGTGGTCTAGCTCCTGGCGTGGGTGGCCTTGCTCCTGGAGTGGGTGCCCTGGCCCCCGGCATTGGAGGTGTCCCAGGTGAGGAGGAGAAAGGCAGGTGGTGGTGGCAGCCTTGCTGGTGCGGGGGCAGGTCTGGGACAGGACAGGCGTGAGGAAGACCTCGGTGGTCTCCATCAACTCGTGGCCATCCCTTGGGAGATGCAGACGAGGCGGGA
This sequence comes from Rissa tridactyla, assembly GCF_028500815.1. NCBI lineage: Eukaryota > Metazoa > Chordata > Aves > Charadriiformes > Laridae > Rissa > Rissa tridactyla. The sequence goes on from NC_071472.1 coordinate 45,207,652, forward strand.
GGGATGGGCTCTGCCCAGCATTGCTGGAGAGGACCCCCCCGGGGGACACTGACCCCCTTCTTGCTGTCTCCACTCAGGGGTCGTAGCTCCAGCCGCAGCAGCAAAAGCAGCAGCGAAGGCAGCCAAATTCGGTGAGTTGGATGGAGAAGCTCATTGCTCATGGCTCAGCCCACAGCAGGCAGCCCTGCCCACTCAGTGGGCATCTGGGGTGTCCCCAATAGCCCTGATGTGGCACAGACTGGTCCAGGGGGATCTGGGGGCTCCGGGGGTGGGCACCCCATGCTGGGCACATCATCCCCTGAGTGTATGGGGATCACGCGGGGGTCACTCCCGCGCTGCCTCACCCCCTCTTTCCGCAGGTGCTGGGGTCGGTGGGGTGCCAGGCGCGGTGCCCGGTGTCGCAGGAGTGCCAGGAGTGACACCCGGCGTCGGTGTTGTGCCTGGGGTGGTGCCGGGCGTGGGGGTACCCGGTACCGGCATCCTTCCTGGGGCAGGTATGTCCTTCGTCGCACCCTGGTCGGGGACGCACCTGGGGACAGCAGTGGCCGGGGATGCTGCAAGCCACTGAGCTACATGGAGGGGTGGCAGAGGGGGATGCAGGCAGGATGGGGGACGGTGGCACATGGGAGGGGTGCAGGGGTGACCATCCTAACCGTGGTGTCCTCCTTCCTTTTGCAGGCATCCCCCAAGTAGGGGTGCAACCTGGTGCTAAACCTCCCAAATTTGGTACGTATTTCTGCCGCCCTGCCCCAGGTCTATCTTGGACCACCACTTGGCACCCTCCTTGTGTGGCCATTTGGGTGCTGGCCTCACTTCATGTCCCCTGTGTGCCCCCTGGTGCCTCAGCAGAGGGTGGCCCAGGCGTGGGAGGTGGTGTGTTGTCACTCATGGGTGCAAAGTGCCACCCATGCCCCCTCCCCTGGACTTGCTGGGGACATTTTTCTCCTGCTCTGCATTGCCTGCAGCAATGCGTCATGCAAGGGGTGACCCCCCCTCCAGGTCTTCTTGCTCTGGGTGCTGTGAGATGGGTGCTGGGGATACCTAGGAGGGGTGTCAGGGCCACCCCAGTGGGTTGAGCACTGGCTGGGGTGACCGATCTGCGAGTGCTGGGCTGCAGGGGGGACAGGGGCTAATGGTTTCTCTCTGGCAGGTGTTCCCGGGGCTGGAGTCCCAGGGGTCGGCGGCATCCCAGGTAGGTGCTGGCAGGAGCTGAGCCCAGGCAGCGGGATGCATGGGCAGAGGGATGTGGGCAGAGGGATGCTCCCCCACAGGGATGCGGGCAGAGGGATGCAGGTAGAGAGATGCTCCCACAGAGTGATGCAGGCAGAGGGATGCTCCCCCAGGGCATGGGGGAGTGGGGCTGCCCGAGGACGGACGGGCACACGTGGGGCTGGGCGAGGAGCGGATCAGACACTGCCCATCCCCACTGGTGCTCACACGGGGTCCCCATCATAGGTGGCCTTGGAGTCGGTGGCCTCGGAGTTGGTGGCCTCGGAGTTGGTGGGCTCGGTGCTGGTGAGTGATGCTGGTCCCTGGCATCAGGGGTCCCCAGGGCTAGGATGAGGGGAGCGGAGCGGCAGTGGCATGCTGGCAGAGCGCCGAAAAGGAAAGGGGATGTGTGGGATGCAGGGTCGCTTTTGTCCCCTCCCGGTCCCATGGCATGATCCCACCCCACGCTGTCCCTGTGCCCTTTCCTGTGTCTGCTGCCTGCCCTGCTTCCAGGGTGCGATCGGAAAGGAATGCCAGCCCTGAGCAGGTACCGGGGCCATGGCACCACCATGGGGAGATGCAGGTCCCCATGCCGTGAGGACAGGGGATGGTACTGTATCATGTCGCCAACATGCAGAGATGCATGTCCCTGCCTGGGGACCCTCTGGGCTCATGGCAGGGTCTGGCTGCAGCCCCGGGGGCAGGGAGCCCCGGCGGGGGCTGCGCTGACACCCCTCTCTGACACAGGGCTGTTATATCCAGGAGCTGCCGGGAAACCTCCCAAGCCAGGTAAGGAAGAGGGGCTGCTCCAGGCAGGGGGGAGGCTGGAGGGGTGACCCCCATCCCTGTCCCCATCCCCGCCCCTGTCCCAATGCTCCCCACCCTCACCAGGACTCTACCATCCTGCAGGTTTTGGTGTTGGGGGGCTGCAGCCAGGTGAGTGCCACGGTTTGGGGCTGGGGTGGGAGCGTGTCCCCTACCACACCACGCTCGTCACCGCTTGCTGTCCCCACCCTGCTATTGTCCTCCACTGGGCACGCCACTGCCCGGGAGAGCACCTTGAAGCCATGCGGGTGCCGTGATGGGGACAGGGGCTTTTGCAGCCACTCGTGTCCCTGCAGTGAGCCAGGGTGTCCCCAGCCAGGCAGGGTTGGGGTGGCACTGCTGTCACAGGCTGTCACCAGCTGTTGCTTTTTCCCCAGGGGTTGGAGTTCCCGGCTTTGGCGTGTCACCGATATTTCCAGGTACCAGCCCCAGCCCCGGCGCCTTGGCACGCACCCGGGGCACATCTCGATGGCCGGCCGGCTCACGGGGACATGCACAGCCCGTGGAGCGCGGGGACATGGCCACGGCATGGGGGAGGGACCCGGGGGACCGGGCTGAGTCGGGGGGGGGGGGGGGGGGGGGGGGCGAGCAATGTGGGTGCCCGGGGGGGTGCTGAGGGCTTCACTCTCCTTTCAGGTGGGGTCGCCGGCCAGCTGGGATTCGGTGGTGAGTGTCCATCCCTCCAGTAGGGCATTTTGGGGGGGTGGGGGGGGGTGCATATCACCCCCCCCGCACCCATCAGCCGAGCGGGCTGGGGGTCCCGCTCACCCCGCTCTGCCTCCTTCCCCCCCCCTCCCCGCAGGGAAGCCCCCCAAGGCCTTCGGAGGAGCCCTCGGTGCTCTGGGCTTCAGAGGTGAGCGCTGCTGGGTGACACCCCCGGCTCCTGCCTCCCCCCTGCCCTCCTCCCAGCCCGACCCCCCCCGGGGGTCTGGGGGGTGCAGGGCGGGCGGGGGCGCTCACCCTCTGCATCCCCCCCCCTCCTTCAGGCGGCGTGGGCTGCGCACAAGGGAAGTACTGCGGGAGGAAGCGGAAGTAACCGCCCGCCGTCACTGATGACCTCATGAACTTTGGTGCTACTGCATGGTCCAGAATGTAAATCCCAAGCAAAGCTGAGACAACACCCCCCCCACCACCACCCCCCAAAAAAATCCGGACACCCCCCCCCCACCCACTTTCTTCATGCCAGGGCCATCCCCGGTCCCACGTTCCCAGGAGGGACCCGACGCCTCCGGCAGGGCCTGTCCCCATCCAACCCCTCTGTCCCGGCAGGGAGCGCGAATAAACTGCGGGGAGCAGCCGTCCCCCTTGGTGCTATCGCTCCCTGGCGGGATTTGGCGGGGGGGGGAGGGGGGGGCGGGGGTGTGTGTCTTGGGGTGTCACCCTCCCCCCCGCCCCAGCCCCAGAGCTGACCCCACGGGGGGTGGGGGGGGGGGGGTAGGGCAGGATGAGGGGCACCCCACATCGGAGGGAGGGAAGGGGGTCCCGGTGGCGGGGGGGCTGCGTGGGGGGGGGATGTCCCCGTCGCCCTGGGCCCCCCCCCCAAGTCCCTGCGCTCCCCCCGGCCCAGGGGGGGGCCGTGGGTGGGAGGGGCTCGGTCCCTTCATGTTACTCACTTTGCTATAACTGGGTGGGACGCCCTATACAGAGGGACTCGCTTCCGACAGACTAATAAAGGACAAGTTTTTAAAGGACTCTGGCTCCATCCCGTCTCCCTGTCCCCCTCCCTGCGGTGGTGGTGATGGGTGTCACTGTCCTGTTGTCTTGTGCCCATGGCTCTGCCCAAGCCTGGGGACATACTGTATCCTTGGTCCCAGGATGCTGTTTGCCCCACTTCCTTGTGTCCAGGGAGACAGGGACGAGCAAGGGGACAGCCTGAGGACCCAGGGGGGGGTGCCTGTGCCCTGTCCCACAGTGACAGCCCAGGGACCCAAGGGGATGTCTGTGCCCTATCCCACAGTGACAGCATGGGGGATGAGGGGGACATTCATGCCCTGTCCCGTGGTGACAGCCTAGGGACCCAGGAGGAGGTCCATGCCCTGGGGCATGCGGGGAGATGTCCATGCCCCGACCCATGGTGACAACCTGAGGACCAAGAGGGGTACCTATGCCCTGCTCTTGGGGACAGCCCAGGGGACAAGGGACACATCTGTGTGCTGTCCCATGGTGACAGCCCGGGGCATAAGGGGAACATCCATGCAGTGCCCCATGGTGACAAACCAAGGGGATGATGGGGATGTCCATGCCCTGTCCCACAGTGGCAGCCCAGGGACCCAGTGGGTCATCCATGAACTGACTGATGGTGACAGCCCAGGGGATGATGGGAACACCCATGCTCTGCCCATGGCGACAGCCCACGGTAGCTGGGGACACCCACATCCTGCCTACGGCTATGGCCAGGGGTAGATGGGGACACCCTTGCCCTGACAACAATGACACCAGGGGTAGATGGGGACACCCACCCCCTGTCCATGGCGACACCCAGGGTAGACAGGGACACCTGTGTCCCACCTGTGGTGACACCAGGGTGGCTGGGGACACCCGTGCCGTCCTCACAGCAACAGCCCGGGGTGGTGGGGGACATCCATGCCCTGCCCACGGCGACAGACCAGGGTAGTTGCGGAAACCCCTGCCCTGCCAACAGTGACATCTGGGGTAGATGGGGACACCCGCCCCCTGTCCACAGTGACACCCGGGTAGATGGGGACACCTGTGTTGTACCCACAGTGACACCTGGGGTGGTTGGGGACCCCTGTGCTGTCCCCACAATGATACCAGGGGTGGCTGGGGACACCGATGTGCTCACCATGGCGACACCCAGAGTAGCTGGGGATACTTGTGTCTTGCCCATGGTGACACTGGGGTGGTGGGGGACACCTGTGCACTCCCCACAGTGACACCCAGGGTGGTTGGGGACCCCCATGTTGTCCCCACGATGACACCCAGGGTGGCTCGGGACACCCATGTGCTCCCCACGGTGACACTAGGGTGGTTGGGGACAGCCATGTGCTCCCGACAGTGACACCCAGGGCGGTTGGGGATACTCATGTCCTGCCCACGGGGACACCGGGGTGGCTGGGGACACCCATGTGCTCCCCACGGTGACACACAGGGTTGTTGGGGACACCCATGTTGTCCCTGATGTGACACCTGGGATGGCTGGGGACACCCATGTGCTCCCCATGGTGACAACAGGGTGGTTGGGGACACCCATGTTCTCCCCACAGTGACACCCAGAGTAGTTGGGGACACTCGTGTCCTGCCCACAGGGACACCGGGGCAGCCGGGGACATCCGTGTGCTCCCGACGGTGACACCCAGAGTAGCTGGGGATACTCGAGTCCTGCGCACGGCGACACTGGGGTGGTGGGGGACACCCATGTGCTCCCAACGGTGACACACCCAGGGTGGTTGGGGATACTCGTGTGCTACCCACGGTGACACCAGGGTGGCAGGAGACACCAATGTTCTCCCCATGGTGACACTAGGGTGGTTGGGAACACCCGTGTGCTCCCCACGATGACACCCGTGATGACTGGGGACATCTGTGTCCTACCCACGGTGACACCCAGAGTAGCTGGGGATACCCGTGTCCTGCCCACGGCGACACCGGGGTGGTGGGGGACACCCGTGTCCTGCCCCACGGCGACACCCAGGGTGGCTGGGGACACCCGTGTGGTCCCCACCGTGACAATGGGGTGGCTGGGGACACCCGTGTGCTCCGCACGGTGACACCCACGGTGGTTGGGGACCCCCGTGCCGTCCCCACGGCGAGAGAGGGCTGTCGGGGGACACCCACCTCCGTCCCCGCGGCCCCGCCCCTCCCCCCGGAGCCCCGCCCCCCGGCCCCGCCCCCGGCCGCGCGCCGGCGCCCTGCTCCCGCCGGGCCGTCGCCGCGCGCCGGCGGAGCCGCAGCGGCAGGGCCGGGCCGGGCCGGGGCCGGGCTGGGCTTGCCGGGGGGGGGGACTGGGGCCTGGCGCGGGGAGCGGGGCGGGGACAGGGCCTGGCGCGGCGCCGGGTCAGCGCGGCTGCATGAGGTTGATGCTGCTGTGCTGCACCTGGAGGGACGAGCCTATGGGAGAGGACGAAGGTGCGTTACCCCCCCCTCCCGCCTCCGTCTGCCCCCCCCCCCGCCCCCTTCTTCGCCTGACTCAGCGCTTCCGCCGCCGCTGGGGCCCTGCGACCCTCCCCCGGCTCACCCGCGCCCCCCGGCCGGCCTGCAGCCCCTCTGCACACCCCGCATCCTCCCCGCAGCCCCAAATCCCCCTCTGCGCCCCCCAGCCAGCCTGCAGTCCCCCGCAATCCCCCCCCCTGCACCCCTACATCCCCCCCACATCCTCCCTTGCACCCCTGCATCCCCCCTGCACCCCTACATCCCCCTCTGCACCCCCCAGCCAGCCTGCAGCCCCCCCGCATCCCCCCCCGCACCCCTACATCCCCCCCGCATTCTCCCCTGCACCCCCACATCCCCCCTTGCACCCTTACATCCCCACTGCACCTTTACGTCCCCCTGCACCCTCATCCTGCCTGCATCCTTCCCACATCTCCCCCTGAACCCGTACGTGCTCCTCTGCACCCCCCATCCAGCTTGTATCCCCCCCACATCCCCCCCCACTCCCCAGCCAGCCAGCATCCCCCCCTGCACCCCCACGTCACCCCCTGCACCCCTCACCAAGCTCACATCACCCCCTGCATCCTCCACTGCACCCTCCTTCTAGCCTGCATCCCTGTTGCACCCCCACATCTCCCCCTGCACCCCCTGTCCAGTCTGCATCTCCTCCCTGCAGCCCCCACCTGCATCCCCCCCAACTCCACATTCAGCCTGCATCCCCCCTGCGCCCCCACATCCCCCCTGCAGCCCTCATCCAGCCCACATCACCCCCTGCATCTCCCCTGCACCCCCAATCTCCCCGTGCACCCCCTGTTCGGCTTGCATCCCACTACATCCCCCCCGCACTGCCATCCAGCCTGCATCCCCCCTGCACCCCCAAATCTCCTTCTATACCCCCTGTCCTGCCCGCATTCCTGCCTGCACCCTCCCTGCCACCCCCACATCCCCCTCTGCACCCTCGTCCAGCCCGCAACCCTGCCTGCACCCCCACATCCCTCCCTGCACCCCCTGTCTAGCTTGCATCCCCTCCTTCCTCCCTGCCTGCATCCCCCCTGCACCCCACATCGCTCCTGCACCCCTCATCAAGCTCGCATCACCCCCTGCATCCCTTCTGCACCCCCCTTCCTGCCTGCATCCCCCCTGCACCCCCAATCTCCCCTTGCACCCCGTGTTCCGCTTGCATCCCCCTACATCCTGCCCCTGCACTGCTGTCCAGCCTGCATCCCCCTTGCACCCCAAATCTCCCCCTGCACCCCTGTCCAGCCCATATCCCTGCCTGCACCCCCACGGCCCCCCTGCACCCCCTGTTTAGATTGCATTCCCTCCTGCATCCCTGCCATGCGCTCCCCTTCCAGCCTGCATCCCCCTTGCACCCCCACATCCCCCTTCTGCAACCCGCAACGCTCCCACATCTCCCCCTGCCCCCCACATGTCCCCCTGCTGCACCCCATCTGGCCTGCAGCCCTCTGCACCCCCGTCCAGCCCGCATCCCTGCCTGCACCCCCACATCCCCCCCTGCACCCCCTGTCTAGCTTGCATCCCCTCCTGCATCCCTGCCCCGCGCCCCACGAACACCTGCACATCCCTCCCTGCACCCGATATCTCCCCCCCATGCCTCCTGCCTCCTTCCCTGCACCCCCACATCCCTACTGTGCCTCCCACCCACTCTGCACCCCCAGACCCCTCATCCCTCCCTGCACCCCCCAGGACCTCTGCAGCCACCCTGCCTCCCTCGTCTTCCTCCCTGCAACCCTCATATCCCCCCGCCGCACCCCCTGCGTGCCCTGGCACCCCTTTCCGTCCTGCAGTCCCCCATCCAAAACTCATCCTGCACCCCTCCGTGCCCCCTGCGTCCCCCAGCGCCCATCCTGCACCCCTCTGTGTCCCCCCGTGCACCCTGCGTCCCCAGCACCCATCCTGCACCCCTCTGTGTCCCCCCGTGCACCCTGTGTCCCCAGCGCCCATCGTGCACCCTTCTGTGTCCCTCCATGTGTTTTATGTCCCACTGGATCCCTCCTTTACACCCCCCACACCCATCCTGCGCCCCTTCATACCCCCTGTATCCCCCCTTGCACCCCTTCGTCCCCCCTGCACCCTCTGCTCCCATCCTGCACCCTTCTGTATCCCCCCCGTGCACCCTGCAACCCCCAGCACCCACCCTGCACCCTTCTGTATCCCTCCATGCGCTTTATGTCCCACTGGATCCCTCCTTTACACCCCTTCCATCCTGCACCCCCCCCCCCGCATTCTGCGCCCCTTCATCTCCCCTGCATCCTCCCTGCACCCCTCTGTATTCCTCCAAGTGTTCTGCATCCCCCTGCACCCATCCTGTACCCCTTCAACCCCCCCCGCACTCATCCTCCAACACCTTCAACCCCCTGCGCCCATCCTGTGTGCCGCCTTCCCCCCCCGCACGCTCTGCACCCGTCCTGTATCCCTCCATACACCCTTCAACCCCCCCAGCACCTGTCCCGCACCCCTTTAACCCCTCCGCACCCATGTTGCATCCCTTCACCCCCCCTTCACCCTCTACCCCATCCTGTACCACTTGCACCCCCGTAGCCCTCCCCTGCACCCATCCTTCACCCCATCACCCCCCCACCTCCATCAGTGTGTGCCCCCCCATCCCACTCCTCCAGAGCACTCAGGCACCCCTCCATCCCCAGCATCTCTGCACCCCCAAACATCTGTCCCGCTGTTCTGCGCCCCCCCAAACATCTGTCCTACCGCTCAGCACCCTGCTGTGTCCCCAGCCCCCCCATCCCCCCTGCACCCCCCAACCTGCCTGTCCCCTGTGCTGGCTGGGCCCTGCGCCCCCTCCAGCACCTCCACGGGACATCCTGGGTCCCCAGCGCTACCCCCTGCCGCCCACAGCCTCCCTGTGTCCCCCCACCCCCGCGGGCACCCAGCACCCCCTGGTGACGGTCACGGCAGTGTTCCCAGGGGACAGGGGCTCTGGAGGTGGCTTGGCACAACGAGAGCCCCTGCCCTGTCCCCAGCCTCAGGGACATCGGTGCCATGACCTTGTCCCCATTCCAGGGGGGAGTTCGTCACCCTGGGCAGAGGGACTTAATCCCGGGGGATGTGCCTGGGTGCTGCTGCGGGGAAGATGGGGACAGCCGGCAGGGTGACGCTGTCCCTCTTGTGTGTCCCCCCCTCCATCTAGGGACCGACCTGCCGGTGTGTGCGAGCTGCGGGCAGGGCATCTACGATGGGCAGTACCTGCAGGCGCTGAACGCCGACTGGCACGCTGACTGCTTCAGGTGGGAGCCCGCGGTCCCACCGGGATGGCACTGGGGACACCGGGATGGCATCGGGGACATCGGGATGCGCCTTGGGGTCGGGGACAGCGGACCCCCGACCGTGGCTGCGTGGGGCAGCGCAGGCAGTGGGGTGCAGGCAGGACTCAGTGGGTGATGGCGAGCCTGCTGGAGGGTGCCTGTACCCCGCTGTCCCCCCACGCTGTCCCTTCCTGCCTGGTGACAGTGACGGGGCGCACGGGGCTGATGTCACCCGGCCCCCACCCGCCCTGTTTCCTCTTTCACTCGCGCCCTCCCAGCAGCTCAAGCAGTGGGAGCCCCGAGGAGGAGGAGGAGCAAGGTCCCGGGTCGGGGGGCGCAAGGGGTGGCCGGGACGTGGTGGGGGTCACCGTGTGGTTGGGAGTGGCGAGTGTGGCAGGGGACCGGGGTGGTGACCCCCCTGTCCTGCGGAGGATGCTGGCGGCGGTGCTGAGGAAGAGCCGTGTCCTGAGCGCCGGAGCCAAGTGAGTGGGAGTGGGTCGGGCCGGACTCTGCACCCCAATTCCCCCCCCCTCCCCAGCCACCCGGTGTGCTCTGCCTGTGTTATCTCCCCCCCACTCCCCCGGCCAGGGGTGCTCTGCCTGTGTCCCCCCCCCCGCGCTCCCTGGGCCATCAGCCCCAGCCAAACCACTGCGGGGGCCACAGCTGGATCCGGCCCCCCCGCCCCCCACCCCGAGTCCGGCTTCCGGCAGCCCTGGCCTCGCTGGTGCAAAAGCCTTCCTCTATCCGCGCTCCCCCTCGACCCCCCTCCTTGCAGCCGTGGAAGGAGCGTGGCCCTCACTCCGGTCACGCGTGGGAGGAGGAGGAGGAGGAGGAGGAGGAGGAGGAGGGATGCGGCCGCCCCCTGGGGGCGCCGTGGGGCGGAGGGGGTTAAGGGGGCGGGGCCGCGCGGTCGTCGTCGTCCCCTCCCTTTCCACACACACACACACACACACACACACCCCCTCCCCCAACAAACCCCGGGGAGGCTTCGGGCTGCGGAGTCCTCGCGCGGTGACGTCATGGGGTGGGGAAATTCCGCGCCGTGACGTCACGCCTCTTTGGTATTCCACCTGCGCGCGGCGCCCGCCCCCGGCGTGGGGGTGGTGGGGGGGAAAGGGGCACTGCGGCAGTGCCCGTGCACCCCCCCAGCAACCCCCCCCTGCAGCACCCAACTTGCAGCCATCCCGTTCACACCCCCCCCGGCACCCTGCTACGGAGCACCCCCTGCACCTGCCTGTGCACCCCCAGACCCCACAGCCCCCCACAACCCCTCGCGCCCCCCCCATCTGCCTGCACCACCACCACCACCACCCGCCCCCGTCTCCCCATCCCGGAGCAGCTCCACGCACCCCGCGCAGCAGGTCCATCCCCCTGCGCCCTGTTTGCAGCACCCAGGGCTTTGCACCCCGAGGCTGGCATGTCTGTGACCAGGCTGGCGCGTCCCTCTATGTGTCTGTGACCAGGCTGGCACGTCCTGCTGTCTGTGACCAGACTGGCACATCTGTGACTAGGGTGACACATTTGTGACCAGGGTGGCACGTCCCTCTGCGTGTCTGTGACCAGGCTGGCACGTCCCTCTGTCTGTGACCAGAATGTCACCAGAATGTCTGTGACGTAGTGACAAGGGGGTCCCTGTCCCCTACCACAGGTGCTGCGAGTGCGGGGCCTCCCTGTCCCACCAGTACTACGAGAAGGATGGGCGCCTGTACTGCAAGAAGGATTACTGGGCGCGCTTCGGGGAGCTCTGCCACGGCTGCTCCGAGCAGATCACCAAGGGGCTGGTCATGGTGAGCGCCGGGTGGGGGGGTGTCCCCAAGGGTCCCCGGGGTGGGGACACACAGAGCACTGACCCACGGCTGAGCTCTTTGGAAAGGGGGCGAGGTGGGGAGGGGGTGCAGGTCCCCTGCACAGGTTGGGCTCTGGGGGTGGCAGGGGTGTCCTCTGCGTTTTAGGGGGACGGCTGGCGGGTGGTGTGCCCCCATGTTGGGACTGGGGGATGCAGGGGGGAGGCTCAGGGTGGTGGAATGTCCCCGCAGCCATCCCCAGCCTGGTGGCATGACTGTCCCCCCCACCCCGCCGTGGCTCAGCCTGCCCTTCCTTTGGCCCCGGTGCACCCATGGGTGCTCCCAGCACCATCCGAGCCCCAGGCGTCTGGGTCCCCGGGGCTGATGGCATCTGCCCGCAGGTGGCCGGGGAGCAAAAGTACCACCCCGAGTGCTTCAGCTGCCTCAACTGCCGCACGTTCATCGGGGACGGGGACACCTACGCGCTGGTGGAGCGCTCCAAGCTCTACTGGTACGTCCCAGCCTGGGTGGATGGCGGTGGGGGACACGTCCCCTGGCACCCCCCCACCCACCCATCTTCTCCCGGCCCCGCAGCGGGCACTGCTATTACCAGATGGTGGTGACGCCGGTCATTGAGCAGATCCTGCCAGATTCACCGGCTTCCCGCATCCCGCACACCGTCACGCTCGTCTCCATCCCCGCCTGCTCCGACGGCAAACGCGGCTTCTCTGTCTCCATCGACCAGGGCTGCGGCACCGAGCACCCCCGCACCGTCCGCGTCCGAGAGTGCGTCTGTGTCCCCTCTGCCACCGTCCCCCTCCCCGGGGCTGGGGGCATCCTGCGCCCGTTCTGCTGCTGGGGTCCACTCGACAGATGCTTTTTGGGGCAGGAGGGTGAGGGGGTGGGGCTGGTGTGTCCCCATCAGCTGGGGGTGGCCAGAAGGGACTGTGGTGGCATGTCCCCAGCTGCTGGGGGGTGGTTTTTGGGGACCGTGCTGGCGTGTCCCCGTGGGATGCTTGGATCGGTTCGTGGATACTGTGCCAGCATGTCCCCATCCCGGAGTGACTCGTGGGCAGTGTGCCTGTATGTCCCCATCTGGCAGGGGTGACCCATGGGCAGTGTGCCTGTGTGTCCCCAACCAGCAGGGGTGACCTGTGGGTATCATGCCTGCTTCTCCCCAACTAGCAGGGGTGACTCATGGATAGCATGACCGTGTGTCCCCATCCCGAAGGGGTGACTCGTGGGTACCATGACAGCATGTCCCCGTCAAGCAGGGGTGGCTTGTGGGCAGCTTGCCTGCATGTCCCCAAACTAGCAAGGGTGACATGTGGGCACCCAGTCCGACAAGGGCAGCGTGCCTCCATGTCACCTTCTGGTAGAGGTGGCCCGTGGGCAGCGTGCCTCCATGTCCCCATGTCACAGGAGTGACTCGTAGGTACCGTGACAGCATGTCTCCATCTCCAAGGTGACTTGCAGGGGAGGTGACAGCCTGTCCCCATTGGCTGGGGGTGGCTCGTGGGCTGTGTCCCGGCACATCCCCACCCATGAGGGTGTCGGGGCTCGGGGAGTGACCCCTGCTGCCTGCCGGCCCTGCAGGGTAGATCCAGACTGCATCAGCCCTGACATGAAGAACTCCATCCACGTGGGCGACCGCATCCTGGAGATCAACGGCACCCCCATCGGCCACGTCCCCCTGGATGAGGTACGTTTTCCCCCGGGGTGCCCCCCGAACCAGCACCACACCCCTCTCCCCTCCCCAAAACCACCCCTGCCATACTTTTTTGCCCCCAGATCGACCTGCTGATCCAGGAGACCAGCCGCCTGCTCCAGCTGACCATCGAGCACGACCCCCACGAGCCCCTTGCGCGTGAGCCGGGGCTCGCCTGCAGCCCCCTGCCCGCCTCCTGCAGCCCCTTGTGCTCCCCGGCCCCCCTGTCCTGCGCGGAGCCCAGCGCCATGCGCCAGCGGACCGTCACGTAAGGCCACCAGGTCACCTGCCTCTCCTGTTGGGGTCCCTCCCTGAGGTTGACCTTCTGTCCGTCTGTCCGCAGGAGGAGTTGCAGCACGGACAAGTCTCCGGGCTCCGGCTCGGTGGGCTCGCCCGCGTCCCAGCGCAAGGACATCGGTCGCTCCGAGTCATTGCGCGTCGTCTCCCGTGCCCATCGCATCTTCCGCCCTTCTGACCTGATCCACGGCGAGGTGCTGGGCAAGGGCTGCTTCGGCCAGGCAATCAAGGTGGGGCTGGGTGGCCACAAGTGTCGCAAGCGTGATGGTCTCAGCTCCCTGGGATGGAGGGGGGGGTATTGTCTTACCCGCGGTGTCCCCAGAGGTGGGGTGTCAGCAGGGAGCCACCAATGGCTCAGTCCCTGCCCTCCCTGCCAGGTGACGCATCGGGAGACCGGTGAGGTGATGGTCATGAAGGAGTTGATCCGCTTCGATGAGGAGACACAGAGGACCTTCCTCAAAGAGGTGAGCATCCCCTTTCTTTGATCTCCCTAACTTGGGGGGGACACGAGGGATGGGACTGTCCCATCCTGTTCTCCGCCCTAAAATGGGAAGCTGGGCATGGCACCACGGGGTTCAGGCAGCCCTGCCTGTTTAATAGAGAACATGCGGGCAGCGGGTCTGCCCGGATGGGTGCTGGGTGCCTCAGGGTGTCATGGGCACGGGGCGGGGGGGGTCCTGCAGGTGAAGGTGATGCGCTGCCTGGAGCACCCCAACGTGCTGAAGTTCATCGGGGTGCTGTACAAGGAGAAGAGGCTCAACTTCATCACAGAGTACATCAAGGGGGGCACCTTGAGGAGCCTCATCAAGAGCATGGTGAGTGCTGGGGGGGCAGGTCGGCCCCAGTGGGGAGCCCTCTCCTCTCTCCTCTTCTCTGGCAAATCCCCTCTCCTGCCCCCAGGACAGCCACTACCCCTGGAGCCAGCGGGTCAGCTTCGCCAAGGACATCGCTGCTGGCATGGTGGGTGCTGCCAGGGGATGGGTGGGGGAATGGGTGCTGGTGGGTGGGGGACTGTGGGGTTGGGGTGCCCCCTGCTCTCAGCCCATCCTTCCCTCAGGCCTACCTCCATTCCATGAACATCATCCACCGTGACCTCAACTCTCACAACTGCCTCGTGCGGGAGGTGAGTCCCACCTCGGTGGTGTCCGCCCTGGCCCGGGTGGGGGTCTCAGCCCCTCGTGTGGCTCCCTCACGCCTCTCCATCCACCCAGAACAAGAGCGTGGTGGTGGCTGATTTTGGGCTGGCGCGGCTGATGGTGGACGAGAAGAACCAGCCCGAACATCTCAAGAACCTGAAGAAACCGGACCGCAAGAAGCGGTATACGGTGGTGGGGAACCCCTACTGGATGGCCCCCGAGATGATCAATGGTGAGCCCGGTTGCGGTGCCAGGGGTGGGGACGTGGCCAGATGGGGCTCTGTCCCCACGGAGGGAACACTTGGTGGGGAAGGGACAAGACATGCTGCATGACCTTACTCATCTCTCCCTGCAGGGAGGAGCTATGATGAGAAGGTGGACATCTTCTCCTTCGGCATCGTCCTGTGCGAGGCAAGTAACGTTGGGGTTGGGGTCTCCCCTTAGAGATGGGGTCCTCATTGGGGTTGAGGCCTTCAGTTGAGGTCCCCCCATTGGGGTTGGGGTCTCCCCATGGGTTGAGGCATCCAGTTGAGATCTCCCCTTTGGGGTTGGGGTCTCCCCATGGGTTGAGGCCTCCAGCTGAGCTCTCCCCATTGGGGTTGGGGTCTTCCATTGGGGTCGGGGTCCTCATTGGGGTTGACGTTTCCCATTGGGGTTGGGGCCCTCATTGGGTTTTGGTTTCCCCCTTGGGGCTGAGCCTGCTCCTCCCTCCTGCTTTCCCCCAGATCATCGGCCGGGTGAGTGCTGACCCCGACTACCTGCCCCGCACCACCGACTTCGGCCTCAATGTCAGGGGCTTCCTGGACCGCTACTGCCCCCCCACCTGCCCCCCCAGCTTCTTCCCCATTGCCGTCTGCTGCTGCGACCTGGACCCTGAGAAGCGGTGAGTGGTTGGGGTCCCTCCCGAGGGACCACTGGGGCTGGTGGGGGGGCTGCTATGGGGCCGGGGGGACACGGGGCCAGCGGAGCTGCTATGTGTCCCCCCCTTTTCGCTCAGGCCGTCCTTCAGCAAGCTGGAGCAGTGGCTGGAAACCCTCCGCATGCACCTAGAGATCCACCTGCCGCTGAGCTCCCAGCTGGAGCAGCTGGACCGAACCTTCCGAGAGACGCACCGGTGGGGCGAGGGCGGGCTGCCTGCACCCCCCCGATAGAGCCCACCCAGCCGCACCCCCTCTGAAGCCGCAGGAGAAGGAGCCGCACCCGCCGCCAGCATCTCCTCTGGCTGCCACCACCACCCCCGGGGCTGGATCCCGGGGGTTCCCCGAACGAGCCCCCCACCCCGTCTCCTCTGCACGGGCTGCCCACACCCTCCCTGGGAGCTGGCTCTCCCCTGTGCATCCCCACCCCCCCCACCATAACTCGACAAGCCCGGCTGGCCACACCATGGGGACTGTCCCCGTGTCCCCAAGTCCCCCCCACCCCGGCTCGCTTCGCCTTTGCACGCCCCGGGGGCTGCGCGGCCGCCGCACCCCCACGAGCCCCGGGGGCTCCCCCCGTACAGAGCCGCGGCCTCGCGGCGGTGCCTTGGCTTTCCGTGAACTTGCACTGCGACACAGGAGGGACAACCCGGTTCCTTTTGGGGGACAAGGCGGGGTACACAGCCCCTGGCCCCCCCAGGGGAACACGGGTCCCAGGGCAGCCTCATAGCAACGCCCTCGTCCTCGGCCGGACCCTCTCACGCTGCTTCTACCGGCACCCCAGGCTCAGGGGCTGCCGGCACCCCCGGCCGAGCGAGGGGTCCATGGTGGGGACACACACACCCCCGTGGCGTGGGGACAAGTACGTAGCGGTCCCTGCTGCCCCCCATGTCCCCACTGCCCATGCTAAGCCGTGACTGCGCATCCCTAGGGACAGCGCCGGGTGGTCCAGAGGGATGCGGGGATGCGACTCGTCTTGGTCCCCTTGACCCAGGGGGATTGGGGGGGGGTTGCGCCACGCGGTGCTTTTCATGCTCTTTATTCAGGTTCATTTTTCTGTAAGATATTTAAAGAGAAGAGTTTGTATTATTTTTTCATACGATGTAGCGTTTGCCATTTGTCACTGCCTCGGTTCTGCTTTCCCGAAGGGATGAAACTGTGAAGCCTCTCCGCGCACTTTTGCCCGGGAAGTCCAAGGCGACGTCCTCTCCGGAGGCGGGAAGGGAGCTCAAACTGTGATGTACCCCGAGCCGTGAGTCAATAAATCCTTCCCTGCTCGCTGCCCGGCCTGCTTGGGAATTGCTCGCCTCCCCCAGGGCGGGGGGGGGGGGGGGGGGGGGCCTGGCAGCTCTTGGGGAAACTGAGGCAGGAGGGGCTGGACTCTCTGCTGGGGGCGGTGCGGTGGTACTGGGCTCGGTGGCATCCCCCTGTCTCAGTCACCCCCATGGTGGCAGTGCTGTTGTCCCCCTTTGTGCTGTTCCCACCCCATCGTGGGTGTGCCCCCCTGATGCCACCATTCCTGCCTGCACCGCCTGGCCGGGTCCCCAGACCCCCACGCCCCATGTGCCCTCCCTGCCTGGCCACGGCCACTGTCACCCCACGCGATGGCAGAGCCCACGGTGGTGACAGGCTGGTTATGGAGCTCCGTGACCCTGGGTGCCGTGGAACAGCTTTGCCTTCGAGGTAAAACAAGCCCCAGGGGACACCAAGGTGGCCTGTGTCCCACGCGGTGGCAGCCCGTGGCCATCCCATGCTGTCCCTCTGTCCTCGTCACCTTCCTAAACCAAATTAAGGTCCCCAAGGTGGGGAATCTCCATCCTCAGAGAGGTTTGAGCTTTGGCTAGAGAAAACTTGGGCCCCAAGGAGCTTGGGAGGGGGGAGGGAGGTGACAGGGAAGGGACTGGGGGACATCCCCAAGGATGTCCCCAGGGATGCTGCAGTTGGGCGAGGAGGGGAGGGCGCAGCCCAAAGGGGTCCCGGGATCCAGGCTGGACCCCCCTACCAGGAAAACCTCGTGGTTTATTGCTCCAGGGATGCTTGGCCTTAGTGTGGCAGGGACTGGGGAGGTTGGGGAGGTGACAGTGACTCTGTCCCCCTCTGGGGGGTGGCTCCTTCGTCTGACTGCCTGTACCGCATCACCCTGGTGAAGGGACAAGGGCAAACACCCTGCCAGGGTCACGGTGCTGTCATGGCACCCTTGGTGACATCACACCGTGCCGGTTCTTTGCTCTGGGAGCAGGACACCATCGCTCCCCAGGAACATCGGGGTGGCGGGGGACCCGTTGCTGCTGTCACCCCTGGAAAACACCATGGTCCCCAAGTCCCTGCCGCCATGGGAGAGCAGGACCTCGGGAGACCCCCAGCCTGGCAGCGGGAGCCCCGCATCCCTGCAGGACCCCCAGTTGCCCTGCAGCTCCTCACCCAGCTGCATGGAGCTGCTGAGCGGGTTGTGGCTGGTGCAGCCAGTGCCACCGGGCCACTTGCTGGTGGCCCTGCAGAGGACCCTCGGTGCCAGGCAGGGGAAGAGCCAGGCTAGAACTGGCAGCCGGCCACAGCAGGGCCAAAGCGTTGGCAGCTCGGTCACCCCCATGACCAGTGACTCATCCCAGAATGAGCCACCAGCTGAGACCCACCCCCCACCAGGCAGGGAGGTGGCCCTGACACAGCCCCAGTGGCCCCACGCCACAGCCGTCACCCAGCCGAAGCCCCCCCATAGGGGTATGCAGCACCCCGTGTCTAAATCCAGCCACCGGCGTGTGCGGCACCCGGCAACAGCCTGGCAGGGCTCCTGGCCCCCATGTCCCCTCCCAGCCCAGCCTGACACCGGGGTGAGGGGCTCAACACCCCTGCTCCCAGCAGCCACCTGTCCCCTCCAGCCGTCACCTCCCAGCAGGGACAAGGGCACTCAGACCAAGCCACAGGCCACCGAGAGCTGCCCCCACGCCACCTGTCCCCGCCAGGGTCCCACTGTGTCCCCTTCCGAGGTGGTCCCCAGTGATGTCCCCAGCAGGGCTCTGCCCAAGCTCAGCCCCAGCTCAGCATGGTGGCCCTTGCTGCAGGCTGGTAGCCAGGTGTCCCCAAGTCCCAGGTCCCCCCGGGTGGGCCAGCAGCCAAGTGCCGCCGAGGTGGTGGCCAAAGGCACCAGTGGCTCTGGCAAGGACACGTCTGAGCTAGTGCTGCTCGGCAGAGCCTCCCCCACCGTCCTCCCGCACAAGGCCCAGACCGAGAGCTCCAGCTGCGATGATGGAGACGAGCCATCACCCACCGGGTTTATCACCTTCTTCGTGGGTAAGTTTGGGTGACGGGGTGGGAGGGAGAGTGTGGCTTCCCCCAGCATCTCAGCAGGGAGGGCACTGGTGCTGCTGGGACCCTCCTGGGGGGGCAGTGGCTGCCTGAGGGAAGGGGGGTGGATGGGCAGTAGGGTCCTCGTGAGGCTTGAGGAGATGTGCAAAGAGAGGAGGTGCTAGGGTCCCGTGAGGGCACCCAGCTCCATAGGGATGTCCGGAGCTGGAGAGAAGGGTGCTGGGATCCCACCAGAGTGCCCAGCTTCACAGGGACACGGGGAACTAGAGAGGGGTCACTGGGGTCCAGCAAGGTGCCCAGCTCTGTAGGGACATGGGGAGCTGGAGAGGGGCCACTGGGGTCCAGTGGGGTACCCAGCTCCATAGGGACATAGGGAGCTGGAGAGGGGCCACTGGGGTCCAGCGAGGTCACCCAGCTCCATAGGGATGTGGGGAACTGGAGAAGGATTGCTGGAGTCCCACCAGAGTTCCCAGCTCCACAGAGACATGGGGAGCTGGAGAGGGGCCACTGGGGTCCAGCGAGGTCACCCAGCTCCACAGGGATGTGGGGAGCTTGAGAAGGGTCATTGGGATCCGGACAGGGTGTCCATTGGGACAGGTCCCCATCCTTGGCTGCAGGAAGGCTCACCCACACTGGAGGATTTTCCAGCAGTGAGCGGGAGGTGGCAGTGAGGACCTCCGGAGCCATTTCCACCAGTGTTTCTGTGGCTCTGCCCATCCCTGCTTTGAGCAGAGGCTGGACTAGAGCTGACCTGAGATCTCTCCTGTCCTAGACCCCTCTGATCCACCATCCTACGCCTGACGCCTGGGTCTGCAGGGTCTCTGTCATGGTTGGCACTGTCCCCAGAGCAGCCATTTGTGCCCTGAGCACAGCGTCCATCCTTCCAGCTCAGGCTGGGGACTTTTCACGGTCCAGGGGGAGAGCTTGAGCCCTTCTTCTGTGGTCAGAAGTCCAAGTGACCTGCATGGTGGCTGAGGGACAGGCTGTGGATGATGTTTACCTGGACTTCAGTAAGGCCTTTTGATACAGTTTCCCACGACATCCTCCTGGAGAAACTGGCTGACCGTGGCCTGGACGGGAGTACTCTTCGCTGGGTTAGAAACTGGTTGGAGGGCTAGGCCCAGAGAGTCATGGGAAATGGAGCTAACTCCAGTTGGCGGCCGGTCACGAGTGGTGTTCCCCAGGGCTTGGTATTGGGGCCAATTCCATTTAATATCTTTATCAATAACCTGGACGAGAGGATCAAGTGCACCCGCAGTAAGTCCGCAGAGGACACCAAGTTGATCTGCTGGAGGGCAGGAAGGCTCTACAGAGGGGTCTGGCCAGGCTGGGTCAATGGGCCGAGGCCAATGGTGTGAGGTTCACCAAGGCCAAGTGCCAGGTCCTGCCCTTGGGTCACCCCAACCCCATGGGTGCTCTGGGCCGGGGGCAGAGTGGCTGGAGAGCTGCCCGGGGGAAAAGGACCTGGGGGTGTTGGTCGACAGCAACTGAATACGAGCCAGCAGTGTGCCCAGGGGGGCAAGAAGGCCAACAGCATCCTGGCCCGTATCAGGGACAGTGTGGCCAGCAGGACTGGGGCAGTGATGGTCCCCCTGTACTGGGCACTGGTGAGGCCCCACCTCGAGTGCTGTGTCCAGTTTTGGGCCTCTCGCCACAAGAAGGACATTGAGGTGCTGGAGTGTGTCCAGAGAAGGGCAACGGAGCTGGTGAGGGCTCTGGAGCACAAGTCTTGTGAGGAGCGGCTGAGGGAGCTGGGGGTGTTCAGCCTGGAGAAGAGGAGGCTGAGGGGAGACCTTCTCGCTCTCTGCAGCTCCCTGAAAGGAGGGGGTAGCCAGGGGGGGTCGGTCTCTTCTCCCAAGGAACAGGCAATGGGACAAGAAGAAACAGCCTCAAGTTGCGCCAGGGGAGGTTTAGGATGGATATTAGGAAAAATTTGGACACTGAAAGGGTTTTAAGCATTGGAAGAGGCTGCCCAGGATGAGGCTGCCCAGGATGAGGCACCATCCCTGGAGGGATTTAAAAGATGGGCAGACGTGGTGCTGAGGGACGTGGTTTAGTGGTGGCTTTTGTCAGAGTTAGGTCGATGGTTGGACTTGATGATCTGAAGGGTCCCATCCAACCTGGGCGGTTCTATGATTCTGTGATTTGGGCAGAAGGGTGTCACTATCACAGCCCCATGTCCCCCCTGCCGCCGCAGCCTGGGCTGGGACAGGAGCCACCTCCTTGGGTCACACATGTCGTCGGGACCTGGTGGCTCCATGGGGTGAATCCAGATCCAAGAAATCCCCTTGGGGCACAGAGGCTGATGTGGCAGGTCGGTACCCGCCTGCCTCAGTTTCCCCTCTTGCCGGGGTGTGGGACAGGGGTGCTGGACGTGAGGATGGGAAGAAGGGGATGTTTCTGCAGCTCCCTGTCCCCCCCCAGAGGGGGCTGATGAGCGGCCGATGTCCTCTGGTCCCTGAAGGGTGAGGCTGGCCCTGGGCGAAGCCAGGCAGGGGAATCCTGGGGGCCACACGCTGCCCCCTCACTCGCTGGTGGGTTTTGTAGGGTCTACATAAACATGGCATTTTTAAACCCAGCACGGGGGATGCTGCTCTCCCGTGCTTCCCTGCAGCACCACCGCCTTCTCCCATCGCCCATCCCTCCCTGTCCCTCTCTGCCCTCTGGGGACATGTGGGTCCCATCCCTGACCAGGGTGGTGGGCCTGGGGTGGGAGACACAGGGACATGGAGGGGGGGGACAGCTAGGGCTTAGCTGGGGCGGGGAGGGGGGTGGCGCTGGAAAACCTCAGTCGCTTCTGATGGGAAACCTTGTTTCTCCTTGGTCCCGCTGCCGTCTTCCACCGGCTCCGGTGCAAACCCCTTCCTGGACGCTGTTCCAGAGGAGGTAAGCGAAGGGCTGGGGCTGCGGGGTGGGAGCTCGGGGTGACACCAGGGTGCTCCTAATTTCCCCAGTGCCACCAGGTCTCCAGGCCTGGCACCAGAGGCGGGTACCACTTGTGCGGTGCATCCTTTGCAAAGGGTTTGCTGGGGCTGGTGACGTGTGATGAGTTGTGGGAGGGCTCAGCAGGGGGAGGGCCCACAGGCAGGAGATCTGCGTGGCTGTGTCTTGGGGTGGGACCTCCTGGGCTTGTGGGCTTGGATGGCTGTGACTCTCTGCCCCCACTGCTGTGCCACCATCCCACGGGGCTCACCCTGTGAGGGGCTGGCATTGGTCAGACACAGGGGATGGTGGCCCCCGACAGCCCCCAGACCCCCCAGTACCCTGACCGGAGACTGGAGCTGCCTGGAGAGAGACAGCCTGGGGGGCTTAGGGCAAGGATGGGGTGACCATGGCACATGGGTCTGGGGGACTGGGAGACTCTAGCATTCGGGGTTAGAATTTGGGGGACCCCAGCACATCCATCTGGGGCTATTTGCTGCCCTGCAGGGGGCCGGCACAGGGACCAAGCCAGGCACCGGCAGCCCTTCCAGGCTCCAATCACAGGAAAGAAGGCAAAAGGCAGGAATTGAAGGCCAGGCTTTCAGGGTGCTACCCTGAGCACAGAACTCGGGGGGCACCGCGGGGTGCACAATGTGACTTTATCCTCTCCCTGCTGGGAAAAATGAGGCTGCTTCAGAGAACGGGAAAGCGCAGCCTCCCTGGCTGGCTGCTGCCTCTGCCCGACCTTCGGGTGGCTTTTAGGATGGACCCTGTGGGGCTTTGTCCCCTGGGACGTTTTATTTGGGGCAGCGGTGAGGTGCTCCGCTCTGGCCAGCATTCCTCAGCCCAGCCCCCGCACTGGGAAGGCCCCAAAACTGGACCCGTTGCAACAGAAAGACCTAAAAATAGCGGTTCTCACGGCGGATGCAGAAAAGCATCCGAATATGCGGCCTCTGAACCTGCCAGCAGCCGAGGACGGTGCCGACCCCTCAGCCTCATCCCAGGCCCGGCAGCCACTCCGTGGCCTCTACGACCCCAGATCTTCCCAACTGACCCCCCTTTTGAGATCCCCCTCCCCCATGCAACCAAAGCCACCAGGACCCGCCTTGACGTTGGGGCGATGTGGGTGCAGGCCGGGAGGGGGGGCGGGATACAGGCAGCCCGCGGGGTGCAGGCAGCGAGGAGGCAAGGGGTTAACCTCCCCCTCCCACCCGCCGGATGCAGCGTCCTGGGCTGGGCTCTTTCCATCTTGTTTTGGTTTGGAGGAATAAAAGCTTTGGCAGCATCGTCCGCCGCTTCCCAAAATAACTCAGCCTCCCATGGTAATTATAGAGCTCTGGTCCCTGGTAGCCGCTCGCGGTGGCTTCTTGGCCCTGCCGTGCTGTGCCGGGGCCTGATAACGCTGCTGCCAGCCCGGGGCAAGGGAGACCGGGGTGCCTCGGGGACCTCTGGGACCTCTCGAGCAGCGCCAGCCTCCCTCAGCGTCACCGTCGCTCCCCTTGCGTCATCCCCCAGCCAAGAAAAATACAGCCCCTTGCATCCCCCCCGCCTCCGCCTACTACCCAGCTGATCCCTTCAGCTTTTAATGCTCTATTTAAAGCCCGGGCTGCAGCTCACCCGGCCTCGCTGGGCACCGGGCTACTGGAGCGAGGCCATGACGAGCCAGCAGCTTCTCCAGGCTGTGCCTGTCAGCACGGCTGAGAACTTGCAGCTCATCACAGCAGTGCCCGGCCTGCCCTCCCGCCTCACCCTGTGGGGCTCAACGCTGCTCCTTGAAGGGCAGGGAGAGCCGGGGCTGAGCTCCTGGAGCCTCCGAGCCTGTAATCCCCAGTAATCTCGGAGGAAAGCGCTCAATGTGAGGATTAGAGATGCAAACAGCCACCCTCACCTGCCTGCTCCCTGCCTGCTGCCCTGCCTGCAGCCCTCTGGCCAGCAGTGGGCAAGGAAGGGCTGCCAGGCAAGTGGGCTCACTGCCCAGCTACCCCAGACGGACGGGGTCTGGGGGGCTGTTGGTCTGCCCCCTCCCCGCCACCAGATTGATCCTGTGTTGGTTATTTATGGGAATAAAGGGAATGCGGGATGCCTAGTCCCCGTAACATGGGAGGGGACAGCACCCCGGGAAGTGACAAGGTTTGGGGACAAGGCCAGGGCACAGCCACCGCTGGCCAAGACCCCCCCCCAGCCCCATTCATGGCCGGGAACACAAGCGCCCCATGCCACCCCGGCCGGCTGTGCCAGCGTCCTCCCCTGCCCTCGGCGGGGACCGGGGGGGACACAGCCACGTACTGCTGCCACTCACTGCCTTTGAAAGCCTGGGCATGGGGCTGGGGGCATCCCGGGAAGGGGCTGCAACCCCTGACACAGGATGGGGACAGGGACAGGGACACAGCCCGCAGGGCTGCTGGCTCCCCCTGCCAGGTCTCCAGCTGCCAGTCGGTCGCAGCCGAGCCAAGGCAGGGCCGGGGGCAGGATCGGCCACCATCAGCCCCGGGAAAGGCTCCGGGAGGGGGAGGCAGGCTGGGATTTTGCAGAGGGAGCACTGGGGAAAGAAGGAATCCGGTGTCCCATGCCTGGTTGAGTCACTTGTACCCGGCATGCGGTGCCCGATGGCTGCTGTGTGATGCTCAGCGCCCGGTATGTGGTTTCCAGTACCCAACACCTGCTAACTGGTGTCCGGTACGCAGTGGCTGGTGTGCCCAGTGCCTCCTGCCCAGTACCCGGTACCTGCCGAGCAATGCCTGATACTGGTGCCTGCTGCCGGGAGGTCAATGCCTGGTGCTGGGGCCTTGTACCCACCGCCCGCTGCCTGCTCCCTGGGCTGGGACCCTGCGCCTGGAGCACGGTGCTGGTGCCCTGTACCCAGTACCAGTGCCCTGTATCTGGTACCCAGTGCCAATGACCAGTACCTCTGCCCTGTACCTGGTGCAGGTGTCCTGTTCCTGGTACCCACTTCCCTGCTCCAAGGCCCTGGTGCCCCCTACCCCGTGCTTGGTCCTGGTGCCCCGGTGCCGATGCTGGCACCCTGTGCCTGGTGCTGCTGCCTCGTGCCAGTGCCCCGTGCCCACTGTGCAGTGCCTGGTGCCGGTATTGGGTGCTAATGCCGGTGCCCCGTGTATAGCACCTGGTCCCAGTGTGCTCGGTGCCTGATGCCAGTGCTGGGTGCTGGTACCCGGTGCTGATGCCAGTTCCCGGTGAGGTGCCAGGGCCTGGTGCTGATGCTGGTTTTTGGTGCGGTGGCAGGTGCTGATGCCAGTGCCCCATGCCGATGCCAGGTGCTGATGCCGGTGCCTGGTGTGATGCCCGGTGCTAGTGTCCATACCCCATGCTGCTGCCGATGCCAGTGCCCAGTGTGATGCCTGGTGCTGATGTTGGTGCCCGGTGCTGATGTCGGTGTCTGGTGTGATGCCCACTGCTGATGCTAGTGCCCAGTGCCGATGCTGGGCGCTGATGCCGGTGCCCGATGTGATGCCGGTGCTGGTGTCAGTACCCCATGCCGGTGCTGATGCCAGTGCCCAGTGTGACACCCGGTGCTAGTGCCGGTGCCCGGTGCCCATGCTGGGTGCTGATGCCGGTGCCCGGTGCTGATGCCGGTGCTGATGCTGGGCGCTGATGCCGGTGCCCGGTGTGATGCCCGGTGCCGGTGTCGGTACCCCGTGCCGGTGCCGGTGCCCGGTGCCCGGTGCCGAGCGGCCGCCCCCGCCCCGCCCGCCGCCCGCCCCGCCCCGGGCCGCCCCCGCCCCCGCCGGCTGCTATTTCTGCTAATCCCGGCGGCGGGGCCCGGCCGTGCCGCTCGGCAGCCGCCGCTCCCGGACGGCGCCCGGCGCCGCAGCCATGGTAAGGCCGGCGGCGGGTGGTGGGGGCGCAGCCGGGCTGCACAGCACCGGCACCGCACCGGCGGCCGGGCCCGTTCCCGCAGCCCGGTGCCCTCCGTGAAGGTGACGGTGCGGCGGGGGCGGAGCGGGCCGGGGCCGCCGGTGCCGCAGCGGGGCGGGCAGATAAAGGGGGGGGGACACGGGCGACGAGGCAGCACCTGCCCCTTCTGCCCCCCCCGCCTCCGGCGGGCAGCGTCCCGGGACCAGCCTTGGAGGAGATGGCCGGGGGGGGACACGACGCAATGAGACTCCCTGCCCGCCGCCCCTCACCGTGACATCGGGGGGAAGGCGACGCTGTCACTGAGCGGCACCTGCGCATCCCCGCAACCTGCGACACCCCCGGGGTGTCCCTGTGTGGGCGGGGTTGGGGGGGAGCAGTGTGTGCTTTCGGGTGGCTCCGAGCGGAGCATCGGTCACCCAGCCGTGTCTTTGGCAGGTCCCCCCGGCTGCGGTCCTGGTGGCGCTGCCAGGCTGGCCGGGCCCTCCTGCGGGGACCGTCGTGCACGCCCGCAGCCTGGCTGCGCTTCGGAACCATCTCTGCAGTTACCGGCAAGGTCCGGAGCAGCCAACGGCCTTCCCGGCGCGGGGGGAGCCTGTCCTGCGTCACTTGTCCTGCCTCACCCTTCTTTGGTGGTGGCAGGTCCCCAGGAGTTGCTTGTCAGGGCCACGTCCCCACAGGGACCTCGAGGCTCTGGCCATGCCCAGGGTGGGGATGGAGATGGAGGGTTGTGGCTGTGGCTCGCGTGGCAGCAGGGTTGCGGCAACCAGGACAGCCGCCCTTGGTGGGAACCATCGTGGCCGTCCTTCCCCGGCAGCTGCCGTGGGAACGGGACCGGCACATTCCTCCGGAGCGGGAGGCAGTGAAACCAGAGAGGAGGGCGGCTGACAGAGCGTGTCGCAACCGGCGCCGGCGAACGCCTTCCCCGAAAAGGCTCCAAACTGTGGCTTTAGGGATGGACAGATCCAGGCTTGGAAACATCTTGTGGGGGGAGGACAACAGTGGCAGCTGTGTACCGGAGAGGAGCTGGGTTCGTTTGGCCGCAGATGTGGGGTGAGCTGGGGCTGGAGGTGGCTGTGGACACATCCAGAAGGACCTGTGGAGGTGGAGCTGGTGTCCCCTGATGCTGGTGCCACATCCCTCTGTCCCCAGAGTGGTCCAAGGCCCACTCTGAGAAGCAGGATGAGCAATGGTCCCCCTCAACCTCTGCTCCTGGCTCTTAGTGGGCTGGTTCTTCTCACTTGTCCCCACGTGCTGAGACGCCGCCTTGTTTCCAGCCCAGACAGGCCCCGCTGTCACTTGTCGGCTCGCAGGGAGCCATCGCACATGGTCCCATCCTGGGGTCCTTGCGCAGGCGCTTGTAGGTCCCTTGAGCTTTAGGGTTCCCTGCAGGAACGGGGCTGGAGCTGCTGC
The DNA here is from genome assembly GCF_028500815.1 of Rissa tridactyla. NCBI lineage: Eukaryota > Metazoa > Chordata > Aves > Charadriiformes > Laridae > Rissa > Rissa tridactyla. The sequence goes on from NC_071472.1 coordinate 45,234,424, forward strand.
ACTGGGGGATGTGTGGGAAAGGCTCTCATCCCGCGTGCTCACCCGCCTGGTGCTGACACCCTGCCCGACCGGGGACCTGTGCCGCTGCCTGCCTTTGTGTCCATCAGGCTGTTAGAGCTGGTGGTAGACTCAGTTTCCCAACTGGGGTGTTGCTGATGGGATGGGAGGGGAGAGCTGGGGGTGAGACACTCGATTACAGCACGCCGGCAGGAGCGTCCCATGCATCCGGAGGCAGCCCAGGTGTTGCCTGCCCCAGGGAAGAGTGAAGCTGGTCCCGGCAGAGCTGGGCTTTGGTGGGGGCCACCGTGCCCTTGTCCCATGTGGAGCTCGTTCCTTTGGGACAGGGTGTTTGTGCCTGGGATGCTCAGCTGTGGTGGAGCGGTGGGTGCTGTGCTGTGGGTGGCACATCTGGATGTCACCTTTGGGTGGGCTGGGGACACCTCGTCCAGCCTGGTTGCGGGGACAGCATCTCACTGGGACCTTCCCTTCCTTTCCCTGCAGAAACAGGCTGGGAAAACGCATCCCATGGGAATGTGGTGCCAGGCAGAAAGATGCAAAGGGGCAGCCGGAGGCTTTCCCAGCTGGGGCTTCGCCTGCTGCCCCAGTGCCCCCCTCTGCCGCGGCCTCGGGCTGTCACCGCGAGGGGAAGGTGTGATGCAGTGTGACAGGTGGGGACGCGGCAGAGCGAGTGCCACCTCGCTGGAGCTGCTGGGCCGGTGACAGCCCCGACGCCGAGAGCCGTCTCGCAGGCAGCCGGGCGCGTAATCCGCTTACGGGGACACCGGCGCTGCCCCAGGCTCTCGCTGCGGTAAATCCCTGCTCCTGCCGGGAGTGGGACGGTTAGAAAGCGGTGGGTGTTGTAGGAGAACTTTGCTACACCCGGCAGGGGGGGTCTGGGGGGCGAGGGGCACCGCTGATAGGGTGCAGAGCCTGGCTGGGGTGGTGGTGGGGTGCTGCAGCCTGCGATGGTGGGGGAAAAAAGGGCTGCAAAACAATCGGGGAGGTGCAGTGTCAGCCAGGGATGGTGGGAGCGGGCTGAGCAGGGATGGCTGAGGCCAGGAGGGGATGGTGGCATCTCTGCCACCGGGGTTGGGTGACCGCAAAGCTGGGTGGGGGGAGAGCCCAGGGTTAGGAGAGTGGCTGGGACCCAGGGTTGCTGGGGTCCGGCACAAGAGCATTCAGGGCCCACTCTGCACCCGCCGACTCGGGGTTCCTGGCGTCTGTCCCAGCCCCAGCTGATGCTTTGGGTTTTTTCAGCACTTTCCTGGTGAACGAAGCCCTTCTGTGGCCGAGTGACCCCGCGCCTGAGCTGCTCTGATGCATCTTGACATGCATCAAGGTGAATCACCATCCCGGGTGACCCCCCACAGTGACAGCTCAGGTGCCCTCCCTCGGCTCCTCCCGGGGCACTGTTAACCCTTTACCTCCCCAAGGATGAGCCAGGAAAGCCGAGGCAGGACCTCTGGAGCTTCTGCCAGAGATCCCTGTGGTGGGCATCATCCCTCCTTCTCCCAGCCAGACCCAGCAGGCATAGCTGGAGCAGCAACTTGGAGCTGTGTGGGTTGTCAGGCACAAAAGTGTTTGAGTTTTCAAGCTGTCTTTTATGGAAAATTGGGTTTCTCTCCTCAAAGAGGGCTGGGGGCCTGCTGGGATGGCTGCGGGTTACTCCAGGGTGGGGAGTGGGAGAGGATCTGGTGTGCACTGGGATGGAGGAGGTTTTTGTCCTGGGATGGAGGTGATTGCCAGGGCTGAACGTCCTCCTGGGCTGTAGCCAAGCTGTGTGCTCAGCCCAGGGGTGCTGGTGGTCATGCAGTCCCCCAGGACCTGCCTTGCCGCCTCTCTGGCTAACGGCGCTTTGCGGGTCCTTCACGTCTCCACAACTGGGCAGGAGCTGGCCTTGGCTCTCCCTGTCTGTGCCCCCCCCCCGCTGGTCCTGCCCCCCAGCACCCAACAGGGGCCGTGCCTGGCTGCTGGGTGCCGTGGGCGCCCCAGCCCTGGTGCCTGCCTGGGGTGGAGTTATGCTAATGCTGCTCCCCATCCCTCAGCTCAGCCGTGCCGCTCGGCATCCTCTCCAGGACGTGGGCGACACCGGCTCTGCCATGGCCACCTGCCCCGAGCTGCAGCCTGGGCAAGAGGTACGGGGGCAGCATCCCTCCCCGGCAGGGCGAGAGAGGGGGCAGGTGGAGATGGGGGACGCGGAGCACCCTGCTGCTGCGGGGAGGTGCCACAGCTGATGCTCTGTCCCCGGGACAGCCTTGCTGGGGGATGCGCTTGCTGCGGGACCCCCGAGGATGCGGTGCAAACCCACCCCATGGCACAGCATCACCGAGGCCATCGCTTTCTCTGGGGAGGGGGAGCCCCGAAGGGCTGGAGCCCCCATGGGATGGAGCGGCAGCAGGGCCGGGAGCCCTTGGCAGTGGTGGCATCGTCTCGCATCCCTGTGCAGCCCCCAGTCGGGCTGTGCTGTGGTGGGGGCTGGTGCTGAGCCCCCACCCCAGGTCAAGGTCGGTGAGGAAGAGGATGCTGCAGTGACACAGACCCACTGAATGCTATCGACCTGCTGGGGGAGAGGGGAGTGTGGGGCCCCCACAGCCTCTGCCATGAGGGCACCCGCTGCCCCCCGCAGTCCCTGCCACCGAGCACCATGCTGGTGGCTGCAGGGGTACTGGGGAGCTGGGGGCAGGCGTGCGAGCGCGCAGCCCCAGCAGCGCCGTGACCTTGTTTCCAGCCCGCTAATTCGGTGCATCTCGCCTTGCCGCCGGCACGGCTGCCCTCCCCGCCGATGGAGCGGGGACAAGGGACAGGGGAGGACGCGTGTCCCCATGGAGGACTCTTGCCTTGAGGCTCCCACCCCGGGGGGGGGGGCACTGACCCCCAGGTGTGAGTCTGCAGAGTCGGGGGCTCCCCCTGACCCTGTGTGCCCCCCATTTGGGGGTCTCCCTACCCACGGACCTGAGGTGTCATGCCAGTTGTCGTAGCGGGGTATAGGGGACCCGAGTGCCTGCTGGCAGAAGGGCTTGGTTCCGCGGGAGCTGCTGCCGGACATGCCCTTGGGAACGCGTCTCCTCCCGCCAGCGCTTGTAAACAGGATGTGGAGCCGTCCCAGTCCCGCCGTCCCTCATCCCAGCCCCACCAACCCGCGGGGTCACCGGCTCGGGGGCCACTGTGCCTGGTCCCCCTCCACCCCCCCACCCCCCCAATCCCTGCCTGGGGCTGCTGCCTGCACTGGCTCCGGGATGGGCAGAGGCAGGAGAAGGGGATGTCGGGGTCCCGGTGCATGTGAGGACACGGCCTGAGTGTGGCCATGGGGTTTGTAGCCCCTTTGCCCGGCAGGTTCCGCTGCCCTGAGCCCTTTGCCTGTGGGGTTGGTGATGGCTGCAGGTCGGGTCCCCCGGGGCTGCAGGGATGGGACCCCCTTGTGCCATCGCCCACGCTGAGACCCTGCGAGCGGGCAGGCAGGGGGGGCATAGGCAGACCCCTGCCCACCCTCCGCTGCCCCCCTGGGTCTGGCCCCCCCGCCAGCTCCTCCACTGCTGCTGTTCATCTCTTCTTGGTATCTCTTCCTCCTCCCTGTCCTCCCGGCAGGCCATGGGGTGTGTGGGGGTCCTGGCCACCCCAGAAGACCCCGAGGAGCGGCGGGGTGCCCAGGGGGAAGGTCCCCATCCCTGTCCCCTGGAGCACCAGGAGCCAGCTGCCATCCCCGCACCGCCAGCTGTAAGCGCCTAGGGGGCATAGGACCATGGCCGTCCCCACTGCCATCCCCATGGCTGTCCCCAGGGTGGTGGCCTGTCCCCTGGGGTGGACATGTCCTCCCTCTCCTCCCATCTCTGCTATCCTTGGGGTGCATGTGTCTGGCTGCTGTGGCTGAGGGGCTTGTGACGCTGAGTCGGGCAATGCCACCTCAGGCTGGCACTGCCACCATTTCTGTCCCTTCCTGTTTTGGTCCCCAGATAAAGCGTTTCCTGAAGGAGGACTCGGAGGAGGCTGAGCTGACCCAGTTCCTACGGGATTGCCCGCCGGCTGACAGCCCCAGGAAGGTGGAGCCCCCGGAGAGCCGGCGGGAGCCCGGCCACCCCCTCTGCGGCGTGGGCAGGGTCCCCCCTGACGAACCTGCCGACGAGAGGGATGCCAGGATCTTCTCCCGGTCTCGGCCCTCGGATTTCCAGCAGCACATCGCCGCCCCCCCGCCCCCCAGCCCCAACCGCCCGCGGAGCCCCTGGGGGCAGCTGGACCCCTACGACTCCTCCGAGGTGCAGGATGTGTCTGTGGGGAGGGGACGTGGGGCGAGGGGCTGCAGGAGTCGCTGTGGAGGCCATTCCCACCCTCCCAACCCAAGGGGTTTGGGCAGGCTTTGGCCGCATCCTGCAGCGCCCTGACCCTGCAGGACCACTTTGGGGGGGTGCAGGCAAGGGGGTGGCCAGCCAGGATGAGGGGACGGGGTGGGATGGTGGCGATCCCTGTGCCATGTCCCCTCTGCCCACAGGATGACAAGGAGTACGTGGGCTTCGCCACGCTGCCCAACCAGGTCCATCGGAAGTCGGTGAAGAAGGGCTTCGATTTCACCCTCATGGTGGCAGGTATGGAGGGGGTGGGGGGTGAGCCTGGCACGGAGGATGCTGACCCCCCCCCCGGATCCCAAAAGTCATGGAGCGGGGGGCGGGTAGCTGCTGCCCCCTCCTCACCTTTGTCGCTTTGTCCCAGGGGAATCTGGGCTGGGCAAGTCCACCCTGGTCAACAGCCTCTTCCTGACGGACATGTACAGGGACCGCAAGCTGCTGAACGCTGAAGGTGAGGGGATGGTCCCAGTGGGGGGGTGTCCTGGAGGCAGGGGGGGTGGAGGGTGGGGTGGTGGCAGAGCTCCTGGGGGGCTGCAGCCCCTCTCCCTGCCCAGCCGGGTTCCTCCGGGTCTCCAAAGCCACGTGTGGCGCGTTGCCAGCTGCCTGCCGGCACTGGGGACCGCTCCAAGGCAGCGGGGGGACCCTCCCCCGCCCCCCCCGCCTGGCACCAGGACCCCCCACAGGGTCTTTGTGCCCACTGGGAAAACAAGCCCCAGCTTGTTGGGGATCAGCTGGATCCAAGAGGCTGCGGCCAGTCGGGGTCCAGGGCACAGTGCTGGTTCAGCTGCAGCCAGTTTGTGAATTTAAAATCGCCCAAACTTGCCCAAATCCCCAGGGGCTTGAGGCATTTGCTTGATTTGTTTTGAGGAGGTTATTTGATTTGTTTCCGTTGCTCGGAGCAAAAGCCAAAACACCCATGGCCGCGTGCATGGGAGGCAGCGGGAGCATCCTTGAGGATGCGGGGACATGGAGGGGTCCTGGGGGCAAAGGGGCACCCCCAGTGCCGGAGCCGTGGGGCCACACGGAGCCAGAAATGCTCCCGCAGTGATGCCTGGGCCCAGCAGACCCTGCGATGCCGGAGCCAGGCTGTCACAGGGTGGCGATGGCACAGCCACTGAGGGAGGGGCGCACATCCGTGTTGGGATGCGGGTGTTTGTGGCACAGAGCATCCCGTCTTGGTGCCGGACCCTGGCACTCGTGGGGGCTGATCCTGCAAAGCCACCCCAGCCCTCCAAGGTGGAGGGTGACACCTGGGGGTTGCAGCATCTCCCCGTGTCACCCCCATTGTCACTCGCCTGGCGTGTCCCCCACCGTCTCCGTGTCTCCTGCTGCTGCAGAGCGTATCACGCAGACGGTGGAGATCACCAAGCACGTGGTGGACATTGAGGAGAAGGGTGTCAAGCTGCGCCTGACCATCGTGGACACGCCGGGCTTTGGTGATGCTGTCAACAACACTGAATGGTGCGTCCCATGGGTGGGGGGGTCTCCCCGGGGCTGGGCAGTGCCACCACGGGTGCCAGTGGCTCCTCGGGGTGGGATGCCCATGGCCCCTCGGGGTGGGATGCTGAGCCATGGGAGGCGTTGAGCTGCGGATCCAGGGAAAGCCGGGGGGTCCTGCAGGGGGGACTCTGATGGTCACCTCCCTGTCCTTACAGCTGGAAGCCGGTGGCCGACTACATCGACCAGCAGTTTGAGCAGTATTTCCGTGATGAAAGTGGCCTCAACAGGAAAAACATCCAGGACAACCGCGTCCACTGCTGCATTTACTTCATCTCGCCCTTCGGCCATGGGTACGGGCAGCCCCTGCCTGCGCTGCCGGGATGGAGGGGGGCTGCGGAAGGGGCTTGGTAGGACAGTGCTCACCAGGCTTCCCCCACAGGCTCCGGCCCATGGATGTGGAATTCATGAGAGCCCTGCACCAGCGGGTGAACATCGTGCCTGTGCTGGCCAAGGCTGACGCCCTGACCCCCGCCGAGGTGGAGCGAATGAAGAACAAGGTAAAGGGAGGTTGGTCCAGCCTGGAGCCATCCCAGCAGGTCCCTGGGGATGGGGGTGCCCTGGGGGCTGGTGTCCCCACTCAGCTGGGGACTCTCTCCATCCCCTGCCCAGAGTTTGTCATGTTCGCAGCACTGCGGAGTACCATGTTGCCCACATGGCCACCAAGGACACATCTTCCCTGGTGCTCAGCTGGGGGCTGGAAGGGTCTGGAGGGGCGTCCGTGACACTTATTCTTGGGGGGGGCGGGGACAGGCTTTTGTGGGTCCTTGGGGAACACCAGCGCTGTGTGGTGCTTCCCACCCCATTTCCAAGTCCTGCCCTCAGTGGGGCTGTCTGCCTCCAGATCCGGGAGGAGATCGACCACTACGGCATCCGCATCTACCAGTTCCCTGAGTGCGACTCAGATGAGGATGAGGAGTTCAAGCTGCAGGACCAGGCGTTGAAGGTGGGTCTGGCTCCTCCAGCTCCGTCCTTGGAGGAGCAGGGCCCCATGGCCAGGAGGACATGTCATCCTGGAGTACCCTTGGGACTCTTTGGGGCCACACAAGCCCTCTGGCATCCCCAGCAGGGTGGGGTTGGTACATATCGCACTCCCCAGATGCATCACCAAGACCCCCCCAAGTGCCACCTGCAGCTTGGTGGGATGGGGCCGGGGTGGAGAAACCCATGCAGTGACTGCTGCCATCCCACCTGGGGCTCTCCGAAGCCCGGGGAGGCTTGGGAATATCTTGGCAAATGGTGCTGGATCCAGCCGAGGAGATACATGTGGAGGGATGTGGGCTGGGTGGGCAGGACCGAGCCCTGCTAACCCCCCTGTCCTCTTGCAGGAGAGCATCCCTTTTGCTGTCATCGGCAGCAACACAGTTGTGGAGGCCAAAGGCCGGCGTGTCCGCGGGCGCCTCTACCCCTGGGGCATCGTGGAAGGTAACGCTGGGCTGTGTCCCTGGTGTCCCACCAGCCCTGGTGGGATGGGGATATCACATGCCCCACCTCCACGCTGCTCAGCTTCTGGGGGGCGCTCAGGGGGACGTGGGGGGCTGGCTGTGGCTCCCTGACCCCGGGCTCCCCCACAGTGGAGAACCTGTCCCACTGCGACTTCGTGAAGCTGCGGACGATGCTGGTGAGGACCCACATGCAGGACCTCAAGGACGTGACGCGGGAAACCCACTACGAGAACTACCGCACGCAGTGCATCCAGAGCATGACCCGCATGGTGGTGAAAGAGAGGAACCGCAAGTACGGGGCTGGGAGCGGGGTGCCAGGCTGGGGGGTGTGCAGGGGGTGGTGGTGGTGGGGGGGGGTGTCTCTCCTCTCTTTGGGGTGACCCAGCAAGTGGTGATCTCAGGGGCAGGGGGGGTTGGGGTTGTGTGAGGGTCCATGCTGGGCAGCGTGGTGGGCTGGGGAAGGAAGACTCGGTGATGCGATGGGGAGGCACAATGTGGTGGGGGACCGTTCCTGTGCCATTGGGGGGGCTGGGGTGGGCGCTGCTCTGGCAGCGATGGGGACGACCTTGTTGTCCCCCCAGGGCTGGGTCTGTCTTAGGGGGGGCTGCACCAGCAGCGAGAGGGACCCTGTGTCCCCCCAGGGCTGGGGGTGTGTGTGTGTGTGCACTGGCAATGATGGGGGGGACCTTAACATCCCCCCAGGGCTGGGGCTGGCCCTGGGGAGGGATGCTCCAGCAGCAAGGGGAACCCTGTGTCCCCCCAGGGCTGGCCGGGGCGGGGATGCACCAGCAGCAAGGACCCTGCATCCCCACCCCCGCCTCAGCTGGATGTGTCTCGGGGGACGCTTTGGCAATGAGGGAGACCCCCCCGCATCCTCCTGGGACTGGCTGGGGGGGGGGATGCTCAAGCAGTGGGGGGGGACCCCGCATCCCTGCGGGCTCTGGGGCCAGAGCAGGAGCCAAGCAAGCAGCCGCTGCTGGGGCACAGTTGCCAGTACCAGCTGGATTCATGGCACCCGCATCCCATTTAGCCCCCCACCCCAAAGATGCTGGGGGAAGCCTCCCACAGCAGGGTCCCCAGTGGGACCCTCCGTGCAGGGGCATGGAGCGGTGCGGGAGCAAGCAGAGGCTGGGGAGGGGTGGGGAGACAACAAAGCAGCAGTGCTGGCGGGGGGCTGGCAGTGGCTGTAGGTTCCTCTAAGCTGGTCTCTCCATACGTGCCGCCGGCGAAGGCGGCATCCCTCCGCGCTGAGGCTGTGCTGCGCCGACTGCTCCGCCGACTGAGCCAGGACCTGGCCGGGGCCGTGCTTGGCCCCCGCCGTCCTCTTCCCCCTGCCCGTCCCCCTGAGCCCTACATAAAGAACTTGCTGGTATCCAACCCTGTCTCGGTCCTTCTGTGCCCAGGCAAGGGCCGGGCAGCCTCTCTCGGGGAGAGCCAGCCCCGTGGCCACCCACCACCCGTTGTCCCCACAAGTTGCCCTTGGGGTGCCGGCGCCACTGGCGGTGCCGGGAGGACACTGTGTGCCAGCGACGTCGCCCCGGCTCCCCCAGGCAAGGTGGGGTTGGAGGGATGTGTCAACATTTGGTGGCACCCAGTTTTTCCCAGTCGAGGGCTGCCCAAGGTAAGGGATACAGGGCGGGGGCACCCCCATCGTCCTGCCATCCCAGGGGGATGCGATTTTGGGGTGCAGGAGGCAGTGATGGACAGTCTTTCCCGGACTGGTGAAGCTGCTCGCCCCATTGCCAGTGCCCGGCTCAAGCCTGGTCTTGCTGCCAGGGCTAGAAGGAGCTCAATGCTCCCCCCACACCGGGCCCCCTACGGCAGGGAGCCGTGACAACGGGCAGTGACTTCCAAAGCGGCTCAAAACACGGCCAAACCCCCTCCCTTGCCATGGCACGCTGGCACAGCCCCCCCCCGGCACAAGGGGACCCCGCAGGGCAGGGGTGGCCCAGCCCCTGTGCAACATCCGCCGTGTCCATCACCCCTTTACGTGGGAGGGGCTGCACCGGCAGTGGCACGTTCCAGTGACACGTGGCGGCACGCGTGACACCTGCCAGCCATGGTGGCGGTGTCCCAGCCATGTCGTCACCCGCTGGGGTGGCACGTGGCATCCACAGGGACCCGGCTGTGAGAGCTGGTCCCTCCCCATTGCCGTTGGCATGGGAGAAGCCATCGATTCAGTTGGCTGCGATCCTTCGTGGTGGGGCGGCCCCGGGGATGCCTCCGGCTCCCCCCAGCAGGGATGGGCTTGAGTGGGAGCCGATGCTCGGGAAAAGGGGTGCGGGAGCATCCCTGGGGCTGGCCGGGCAGCGGGGTGCCCAGGGACCCCATCCTGCAGCGGGTCTGGGGCCATGGGAGAGAAGGCAGATGCTGAATTTAAGATGTTTTTAAAGCAGCAGAGGAAAATATTGGGCTCAGGGGGGATGCCGGCTCTGAGCATCCAGTGGGATGGTTCCCAAAATGGGAGAGCGTGGAGAAAGGCAGGCAGGGCTCTGCACCCTGGTGGAGGGTTCCCTGGTACCCCTTGCTCTGGTGGTGCCTCCCTGGGTCCCCCCCAAACTGGTGCATGGCAGGTGGGGGGGTGAGGTTTGGAGGGATGCTTGGAGCTGGTCCTATGTCCCCCGCCTGGAAAAAAGCCCGGAGTGATGCTGGCTCAGGGTCTGTGCTGGTGGGTGTTGGGTACCTGCAAGGTTTGGGGTCTCTGAGGCTGCAACACCCCTGGGGAACTGTCCCCTGGTGGGGAGGGGGGGGTGGCAGGGCTGTGACAGCATCCTCACCTCCTCTCTCTGCCCGCAGCAAGCTGACCCGGGAGAGCGGGACGGATTTCCCCATCCCTGTCATCCCCCCGGTGCCGGACGCGGAGACAGAGAAGCTCATCCGGGAAAAGGACGAGGAGGTGAGTGGGGGGGAGGGCTGAGCCCCCGCCCCGATCACCCCCTCAACCACGTCCCCGTCCCCAGCGCTGGCACAGCCGCTTGGGGCCACCCTTCCTTGCCCCATCCCGGAGGCTGCTGCCCCTCAGGCCAGGGTGAGGAGGTGTCAGAGGGGCAGCAGAGGGGTTCCCCCCCCACCAGCCCGCAGTTCTCGGGGATCCCAGTCCATTTGGGATGCTTGACCCAAATACGTTTGCAAGGGAGCTGGGGTGGCTGGGGGGTGCCAGCCCCTCCCCGCCCATGATCCCTGCTCTGCTCCCTTCCAGCTGCGGCGGATGCAGGAGATGCTCCAGAAGATCCAGAAGCAGATGAAAGACTCGCACTAGCCCCCTCCTCCTCCTCCTCCCCCCCCCCCCTCCCCCCATCCCCCAGATCAGGAATGTTTACATCATGCTCCATCCTGCCCCGGCCCCGCTGCGAGACTCGGTACCAACACCGCACCCGCCACCTTAAGCTGCTGTGGTATCGCCTTATCCAACCGGGACAGCGAGGGGACAGGCACCGGGTCCTGGAGTCCCCTGCACCCTGTCCTGGCTGGGTGCCTCCTCAGCTCCCCCCCACCCCCCCCAGGCTGGGCACAGCTTTGTCCCCTCAGCTTTGGCTTTCTCTGTTTGCCCTGCAGCTCTGGGGAGGGCCACCGGCCAGCTCTCCACATTGTGTCCCTTGTCCCCGTGTCACCTCGGGCTGCCTGCTTACAGCCGCTGTACTCCGCTTGGCCCTTGCTTAAGGCAAGAGGAAAGGGGGGGGATTGGTCCCAGCCCCCCCGCTCCGCCACAAGCCCCCAGCTGCCCTGCTGTGGGGGACAAGGTTGCCCCCCCCCCCCCCCAGCACTTGGCTGGCACGGAGGGACAGCAGCTCCTGGGGACCACAGGTGACCGAGGGGACGTAGGGGCCGCCAGTGTCCCTGCCAGGGTGACAGTGAGCACCTGGGCCCTTGGCCGCCTTCATGCCAACACTGCTGTGAGGAGGGACTGAAGCTCGGCGGCGTCCAGCCCTGTGTCCTCCGCAGGGTCCCTGTCCCCACCAAGTGTCGCCCCTTGGGCGCACCCCGTGTCCCTGGGCGGTGGGGAGAGCCATGGCATGGGGAGCACTGGGGAATCACAGTCCCTGGACAAAGTCCTTTGAACCCCAAATCAGAGGCCGGGTCCCCAGCCTGGCCTGCCCTTGGTGTTGGCCCTGTAAAGCAATAACGACTGTCCTGCCGCCCGCGGTGCCTCCTGACCCGCGGCAACAGCATTGTCCCTCGCTGGTGTTTTGGCCGCTGCTGCCACTCGCTTGTCTGTGGTGTCCCTGTGTGTCCCCAGGATGTCCCTGTCCCTGCTGCTTCCAGGCAGAGCATCGCTGCGTCCCCCCCAAGGATCTCGCCACCTGTGTTGCTTCCCAGTGTTCCCGTGATGTCCCCGGCGGTGTTGCTGCCCTGCAGAGCACTGCAGCGTGTCCCGCCCCAAGGCTGTCCCCGTCTGTGTTGCTTTCCCCCGAAGTACTATGTCATGTCCCTGTGTTCTCCCAGGATGTCCCCATCCATGTTGCTTCCCAGCAAAGCACCTTTGTGTGTCCCTGGGGCGAGCCCTGGCCCGCACCTCCTGGCCAGCAGGCACAGGGCATCCCTGGGGAGAGGGACCCAAACCCCGCCCCCCCCCGCAGCTCCCTGCTCCCTTCTGGGCATGGGCGAAGACAAAAGGGGATGGCGAGGCTGCAGGGTGGAGGCAGAACTGGGGAGCAGTGGGATCACCGGGAGCTTTCTGGCATGGGGACGCGTCCCCTCCCTGGCAGGACCACTCAAAACGGGGTCCCCCGGGCGGGTTCACCCCCGGGCGGGTTCACCCCCGGGCGAGGGTTTGCATCCAGGCGGCTTGGCTGGCAGGGGCCGCGTGCGGCCGAGGCGCGGGGTGGGTGCTGCGGGGTGCTGGGGCAGCCTCCGGCACGTGCCACCCGCGTCCCCACACCAGCCAGAGGGTCCCCTGGCCCCCCCCGGGCAGGGACCCCGTGGGCAGGGCCCCGCAGGGTGTATTAGCGCTTTCCTTTTTTTAATCTTGCTATTTTCTTACAGAAGTACCTACCTTCGCATGACGGTCATAGAGGCATTTATTAAAGGATAAGCAGTGTATAGGTTTATAAATTCTTATAGAGCTAGTGGAAATATTTTTATCCCTCCACAACTGTTCTCAATAAATATGGCTGACCCGGCTTGTCTGCAACCCCGAGTCGTTTCCGCATGGGCGCTGGGTCCCCATGTCCCCGGGCAGGCGAGGAGAGGGGCTGAGGGTGGCCGGTCCCGTGGCCTCATGCTCCTGGCTCCCGTTTTCCCTGCAAAGGCTCAAAATGGATACTGGGGGGGGGTGGGGTGGGTGTGTTTGTGCTGCACCCACAGGGGCACCCAGCTTGGGGTGGGGTGGGAGAGCCCCATGGCACCCAGCTCTGGGGCTGAGGTGGGGCACAAGGAGCAGGTCCCCCCCTGCCTGCTGCTGGCTCATGTCCCCCTCCTGCGCTGCCTTGGGGTCCCATTGCCCCCGGGCGCTGCTGGTGTCGGGGCTGGGATGGGAACTGGGGGGGCAGAGCGGGGAGCCCGAGCCAGGGGATGGAACTGCCCTCCACCTGCTGCCCCCTGGGCATCCTTGCACCACCCCCCCACGGTGGGGTGACCCCTGCTGGGAGACACGGCGGGTGCTCGGCATGGCTGGGCCTCCCCTGCGAGTGCCAAGGCCCAGTTACCCCAGTTTGGCTTCACCAGGAGCTGGCGGGGTGAAGCGATAGGAGTCGGGGGGGGGCGGCAGAGTGGCAGCAGGAGGGATGAGAGCTGTGCCTCTACCTGCCTTCCAGAGGGCATCGTCCCCCCGCACACCGCTATCCCCCCCTGCACACCGCTGCCCCCCCCTGCACCCTGCTATCCCCCCGCTGTCCACCCCTGCACACCGCTGTCCCCCCCCCTGCACCCTGCTATCCCCCCCTGCACTCTGCTATCCCCCCGCTGTCCCCCCCTGCACCCTGCTGTCCCCCCCTGCACCCTGCTATCCCCCCGCTGTCCCCCCCTGCACCCTGCTGTTCCCCCCTGCACCCTGCTATCCCCCCGCTGTCCCCCCCTGCACCCTGCTATCCTCCCTGCTGCTCCCTTCTATCCCCCTCTGCAACCTGCTCTCCTCTCCTGCACCCCACTATCCTCCTCCCTACATCCTGCCATCTCACCACTATTCCCCCTGCCCCCCCCCCAACTTTCCCCCTTGCCCCCCACTATCCCCCCCGCCCCCCACTCTCCTCCGCACTGTGCTGTTTGGGCTGATCCCAGCACAGGGATGTGCCCGACAGTTCTCCCCCAGACCCCCCCCCAGCCGAACCCCGCTGTGACCCAGCAGACCCCGGCACAGCCCAGCCCCGCTGTGCCTGGCTGGGGGTGGCAGCAAGTGGGGGGTGCACAGGAGTGGCGTTGGGGGGGGGGCCAGCAGTTTGGGAGGGCGCCCACGCTTGTGTAGGCCTGGCTCCAGGGATGGGTCTGGGTCCCTTGCTGTGACACCCAGCAGCAGCCATCATGCATGTGGCACGGGGCTGTACCTGTCCCCCTGCAGCCTGCAGAGCTGCGATGTGGGGTGCTGAGGAGAAACACATTCCCAGGCACCCCCCAAGCCCTCAGAGCCCCCCACCACATCCCTCCAACCATCCTTCCCTCCCTCCCTCCCTCCCTCCATCCACTCATCTATCCATTCTATCTATATATCTATTCATTCTATCCCTCCATCCATCCATCCATCCATCCATCCATCCATCCATCCATCCACTCATCTATCTATTCTATCTATGTATTCATTCTATCTATCCCTCCCTCCCTCCATCCATCCCCCCCTCCATCCCCCCCACCACATCCCTGCAATCATCCCTTCCTCCTCCCTCCCTCCCTCCATCCATCCACTCATCTATCTATCTCTCTATCTATCTATATCTGTCCCTCCATCCATCCATCCATCCACTCATCTATCTATCTATCCCTCCATCCATCCATCCATCTGTCCATCACCCCCACCACATCCCTCCAATCAGCCCTTCCTCCCTCCCTCCCTCCATCCACTCATCTATCTGTTCTTTCTATCTATCCCTCCACCCATCCCTCCATCCATCCCACCCTCCATCCCCCCTCCATCCACTCATCTATTCTATCTTTCTATCTATCTATCCATCCATCCATCCACTCATCTATTCTCTTTCTATCTATCTTTCTGTCTGTCTGTCTATCTATCCATCCATCCACCCATCCAACCATTCACTCATCTATCTATCCATCCATCCATCCATCCATCCATCCATCCATCCATCCATCCATCCACTCATCTATTCTATCTGTCTGTCTGGCTGTCTATCTATCTATCTATCTATCCCTCCATCCATCCCCCCCACCCATGGACATCCCTGCCCCTGATGCCTTGATCACCTTCACCATCCTCACCTGCCCCCACCCACACCCTTGACACCCCGTTTGGGCTCAGCAGCAGCACCCAGCCCCTGTGCCGTGGGCGTGCTTGGCCCAGCCCTGTTCCCTGCAGCCCCCTTGCTTACGGGGCTTCCCCGTAGGTGGTGTTTTACTTCCATCCCATGGGCGCTGGACGCATGGTGGGACCTGCTGCTGCCACAGCCCTGCTCGCTGCCCTGGGACGGCGGGTGCCAGGGCCATCTGCAGCTCCCGGCTTGTCCCCTCCGTGCAGAGCACCCTGCGCTCGCTGCTGTTCCCCACACGGGCAGGAAACCTGGTGACGGGGCTGGAAAACCAGCCTTTCCCCACCCTGGGGGGCACCCCCGGTCCCCTGTGCCCCCCGTCTCTGGGCGGTAGGTTCTCCCCATCCCTCATCCCCTGCACATCTTCCCTCCAGTCCCTCTGATCCTAAATATCACCATCTCCTGTGCTCCCCTTTGCTGGCACTCACCCCTGCCTTGGCTCCCCGCAGTCCGCCCCCATCCCTCTTTGCCCCCACACCCCAGCCAGCTCCATCCCCTCTGCAGGGCTTTGCTCCTGTCCTATGCTCCAGCACCTCTGCCCCCAACCAAACACCTCCAGCACAGCTCTGGTCCCCTCCCTGCTCACTTGTGTCCTTCATGACACCCCCTGCACCCTCTGATCCCCCTCCCTGGATCCCCCCGGGCCCCTTCGCTTGCTGCCTCCAAGACTTTCTCTGGGTCTGCTCCCTCCAGGGCCATCCAGACTCCTCTGCCCCTTCCTCCGCTGCCCATGCAGCCTGCGAGGGCAACGAGAGCTCGGGCAGGCTCTGCCCACCATGTCCCCCACAGATGGGACCCTGCCCCACGGTCCGACAGGGAAAGGAGCCCGCAAAGGGGCTCCGCTTTCAGCTGCTCCTGGTCGCTGGCAGCACGGCCGGGCTGGGACGAGCAGCAGCTGCCTCCTTCCCGAGGTAAGATGGAGCCGGTCGGGTCAGCGCGGGGGTTTCAGCAGTGACTCCCCTCCTCGCTCCTGTTCTTCAGAGGAGCTGAATCACAGGCAGCAAAATGCCTCCCATCAGTATCCCCCCAAACAGACACCGGTGTCAGAACCAGGGAGATCCTGAGCGAGAGCTGTGCCATCCCCACACCATCCCTTGTCCCCGTGGGGATGGCAAACCCCTGCCGAGTGCATGGTTGTATTATTTTTCTCTGCTAAAGCGGCTGAAGCATCTCAAAGGGGTTCCCCAGACGTCCTTGGCAGAGAGCTAAGGCCAGGCTCCGTGTTCCTCTGGTCTCTGCATCACTCAAGACAGACTAATTTTGGTTTTCCACCGAGCTGAGCGGGGCAGTCGACATGCTGGAGGGAGGGGGTGGCATCCAGAGGGACCCAGACAGGCTGGAGGAGTGGGTCCATGTGAACCTCGTGAAGTTCAACCAGGACAAGTGCAGGGTTCTGCACCTGGGTGGGGGCAACCCCCAGTACGCTGGTACAGACTGGAGGAGGGACGGAGGGATGGATGGATGGATGGAGGGAGGGAGGGATGGATGGATGGATGAAGAGCACCCTGCAGAGAAGGACTAGGAGATACTGGCAGGTGACAAATGGGACATCAGCCGGCAATGTGCGCTTGCAGCCCAGAAAGCCAAGCGTCTCCTGGGCTGCATCCCCAGCAGCGTGGCCAGCAGGGACAGGGAGGGGATGCTCCCCCTCTGCTCTGCTCTCCTCACCCCCCCCAGGAGCCTCCAGCTCTGGGGTCCTCACGACAAGGCAGACACGGACCTGGCAGAGACGAGATGCTCCACAGGAGCCACCAACATGGTCCGAGGGCTGGAACGCCTCTGCTCTGGAGAAAAGCTGCCTGCTGAGGAGCTGTCAGCCCCATCCACCGCCTGCTGCAACTTCTCCTCTTGCCGTGGGTTGGAGCTGGGTCAGGAAACCACCCCTATGGGGTCCTTCCCTCCTTCCCTGCTACAGTCCCACCTTGCTCCCTCCATTTTACAAAGATGCTGAAACCCACCTCTGGACAGTGGTGCCAAAATAGGCTACTTATTGGGCCCAAACCCACAACATTAACCCTCTTAACATCAATGTGGAAAAATATTTGTCCTTCCTCACGGGGAAGAAGCTCTTGCTCCAAAGGCCGGGATGTATGACCCTGCCTCCTCCTGCATCCCACCCTTGCAGCTCCCAGCGCTCCAAGGTGGGCCCCTGCACTGGGGGCCCTGCCGGCCTCTCCTTTCCCGGAAGACCCAACAGAGCCTCTTGTGTTGGGCTCCAAACCAGCTGATTTAGCCTGGTCCCCCTTCTCCCTGGAGGATAAAACCCAGTGCTGAAGCTCCGGCGACAGTCTCAGCCTGTGCCTACCCTTCCTTGCGCTTCACTGCATGTGATTTTTGATAACATCTTTAAAAATAAAAAAAAGAAAATAAAAAAAATAAAAAAAAAACCCAAACCCAAACCCACTCAAACCCAGCCTTTCCAGGGCAGAGATATTTCCACACGGCAAACGCTCCAATGTGAATTCTCCGATGCCCTATTTTAGGTTTCTCACCGGCTGCAGACGCCTGTGCTGGAGCTCCTGGCGAGCCCTCGGCCGTGAGTGCGATGGAAGGAATGAAGGGTTCGTCAGGGCAGAAAAGGAGATCTCTGCCCTCCTTCCTTGGGCTGTGCCACCCCACGCCTGCCCCTAACGAAACCCCAACCGGCTCCGGCCCTTCCTTCCCTCCCTCCCCTGTGTTTATCCATTTATTCCTTATATTAATTCTATCGTCCCCTATTGGAGAGCACCAGGCAACCCCACCTCTTTTCCCAGCATTTGGGGATGTGTGCACGGGGTGAGCCCCAGCTTGGGGTCCCCCCCGCGTGGCTCTCCTGCCCCACAGCCTCCGTGGGGCGGGGGCAGCGCCCTGCCATGCTCCGTGCTGCTCCCCTGCCCGTTGCAGGCGGTGGCGGGGGGCGTCCCATATGGCTCAGGGGTCGCTTTGGCAGGAGGACACCCGGGTGCTGCTCCGAACCCCGCGCCGCCCTCCTGAGGCACCCATGGTTGAGTGGTTTGTTTAAATCCAGGCACCAAGGCGCTGCCTCTGGTTTCTTCCCTCTCTCTCTTGCACTTCTTGGCCGCTTGTCACATCCATTTCCAACGCCGCCTCTCCCGGGTGCAGGCAGGGCAGCAGCAGTCAGTCTGATTGCACCCAGCGCCGTCCGCCCGGTCGGGAGCACGCTGCCTGGCTGGGAGCTGCGGGGTGACAATCCCTTCTCCTCGCCTTGCAGACGTGACGAGGATTTGGGATGCTGCGTCTGAACGCATTCAGCGAATGCTCTTGATGAATCAGGTAGGCTTTGTGTCTCCAGTAGACCTGAAACCACCAGGGCATTGCGTGCTGCAGCTCTTCCCCTCTTTTAATGGCAGCTAAATCCAGTTGGCAGCTGGTCACAAGCGGTGATCTTAAAGGTCTTTTCCGACTTAGAGGATTCTATTATTCTACGACTCTAAAATATCCCAGAATTACCTTGCAGCTGGCAAATGGGCCACAGACCCGATTGTCCACAAATAGAGACTGAAAAAGTGCAGCTCTAGCAGAGAGAAGTCTTCAACACATTTTGCGGCTTCTCTGGTCCCCACAGCCAGAGTGGAAAGACCAGACCAAGAGTTGGAAGCATTTTTTTCAGGGTTTATCCCAAACGATGGGAAGCCCCTGGCCTAGCTGAGGAATGTTGGCTCTGCTCCTCACCAAATACTTTTTAGAGGCTGGACAGGAAACTTCTCAGCATATGGAGGTCTTCCCCAAAGCTTTCCCGTCTCTTCTTGCTCCTCAGTACATCAGGGCAGAAGGGACAAAGCACCACCACCATGCTCTAAAAAGTCATCCTTCACTTCTACCAGCCACAAAACACTTATTATTTGCTCCTTCTCTTCTCCTCGGCCTTCAGGCTATCAGAATACCTGGAACTGGGAATCGTTGACTGAGAGACCCCAGATCTTCGGCTTGGTGATGTCACTGCCGAGAGGTGGGTTTCTCCACTGAGACTTTGGCAGATGTTTGTGGGGTCATCGCTGCTCAGGCCAGCATTCTTGGTAAGAGGAGAGATGAAACCTGTGACTTCCCCTTGCAGCGCCTGTGGGGTGCACGCTCGTTTCTGCATCACCAGGAAGGAAAGGGAACTGTTCAGAAGGCCCTGAGGACGTCACAAGAGGAAACCACCCCCAACATAGCCAGGTGTATAAAGCTAGAGTCTCTTTTTGGTTTATCAACCGGCTTCAAACCACTCATATTTATTCAGTGGTGCGGTGCTGCTGTCTAAGAGACACGTCCTGGAGCTGCTGCTTCTAAGCCCATTGAGACAAAAATTGATCCTCCATCGTTCTGCTGTGCCAGACCATGTAAAGGCAAACACCAGAGTTCATGCCAGCTCCTACAGCTTTGTCATAGGCAAAACTGTTTTGGCAGCAGCTGCAGACAGTGCCAAAAATGACCCCCCACCAGTCTTTCAGCCACCTCTCCACCTTCATTGCCCTCAGCACAAGAAGGACATGGACCTGTTGGAGTGGGGCCAGAGGAGGGCCACGAAGACGATCCGAGGGCTGGAGCCCCTCTGCTGTGAGGACAGGCTGAGAGAGCTGGGGGGGTTCAGCCTGGAGAAGAGAAGGCTCTGGGGAGACCTTATAGTGTCCTTACAGTCCTTAAAGGGGCTACAGGAAAGCTGGGGAGGGGCTGTTTGCAAGGGCATGGAGCCATAGGACGAGGGGCAATGGTTTAAACTAGAGCAGGGCAGGTTTAGATGAAACATGAGGAAGAAGTTCTTTACACTGAGGGTGGTGAGACACTGGCCCAGGTTGCCCAGAGAGGTGGTGGAGGCCCCATCCCTGGAGACATTCAAGGCCAGGCTGGATGAGGCTCTGAGCAACCTGATCTAGTTGAAGATGTCCCTGCTGACTGCAGGGGGGTTGGACTAGATGGCCTTTAGAGGTCCCTTCCAACCCAACACATTCTGTGATTGTATGAAAAGAGAGAGGGATGGATGGTTTGTACAAAAGTCTGTGGACGGGCAGATATTCCATGATTTCTGGTCAATACTGGGCCTCCCTGCAACTGTGTCTCCCCAGGGTGCCAGGAGGGCACCAAGGGCCTGGGGTACACGAATGTCTACATCAGCCTGGTGGCTCTCTGCACCTAAAGCAGGGATGTCTTCTGCTCTAGTCAGCTAGAAGGGTGGTCACAGTTGCCTTACGTGGCATTGTGCAGGTATTTTGCTTCTTAAGGAGAGCTGTTTGGGCATAGCCTACTCAACGTGGCCTGGCTGTTCCTTCAGACTCTGGGTGTGTTGAGTGGCCCAGCCCCATCCACCCATGCTGTCCACTTGCCCCCCCTGGTTTGCAGGGTATTTTCAGATCACTGCTGCCAGGACTGCCTGGCCCAGACCCCAGCCCACACCCTGGCTGTGGTGGGCACATGAGAACAGGACAGGGACAGGAGACGGATGGATGTAATTATAGTGTGGTCTTTAATTGAAGAAGACTATATGGCTATTGGTTCTGGGAAGCTCCATCAGATGACGTCACTGGCACATAACGCTATTTCTGGAGCTTCCTTTAAAAGACACAAGTTGCACTGTATTTTGGCAATGTGTTCCCCCATACCTGTAGTCTCACAAAACCCACCGAGACCATTTGGTGTGACCTGCCAGTCTGCTGGGAGGCTTGGCAGAAACAGCCATTCGTCCCCTGCATGACGATGTGACAAGTGATGTCAGCATGAAGTACAGGGACCAAGTAGAAATGACAGTGAAACCTTGGTCTGATGCTGATGTCCTCCTGCGACATACCTGAGGTGCGACTCTCCTGGGTCTCCAGCCAGGACTACAGGAACCTGGCAGAAGCCCTCAGTGTTGGTTGTGCTTGGAGAAACAGCACCATCTATTTGCGGCATTGTTTTATGAGTGCCTTTGTAGAGAAGACGACATGGCCTCTGTGGTTGGATGTCCATGACCCACCAGCAGGGCTGGGGATCCAACCCCAAGCCACAAGCTTGGCTGTAGCATCCTCTGCTGTCCTAGGTCACATTGGGTTAGACCCTGAAGCCCTAAGGTAGTGCCTGACTACTTCTTTGAGTTGAGGGTTGTGAGTACGAGTTGCACAACGTGCGTGCAGGCACCAGGGGAGGGAAGAGGCACGAAGGGTCCGCAGGCAGGTCAGACAGTCCCAGGTCCCCAGCTGCATCCCAGATTTGCCCCTCCCATTCCAAGGCAGGGTCTGCCCCTCTGCTCCCACGCACGGACACCCACCCTGAGGTCCGATCCCCCTACAGGTCTCAGCCCCTGCCCCACATTTCCCCATAGCTGCCTTGGAAACATGCCAGCCCACTGGGGTCCAGAGCTGTCTGGGGGGCAGAAGTCCCAGGAAGGTGTTGACCCCACAGGACCAAGGGGGAGAAAGCCAGCCTGCCCCCAGCTTTGCTCTTGCCAGGAAAAGCTGTCCCCACCCCAGCCAATCCCCACATCTGCGGGAAGAGCAGCTGGGCCAGGGGCAGGGGGACAAGGCATGGGGATGGGGCTGCCTCCAAACCCAGCTCAGCACCCCTCAGGGTTTGTCCCCCATGTGTCCCGGGTGGCACGTGTGATCTAGGACCCCCCGATCCAGCTTTACCACAGGCTTGGGAGGAATGAAAAAGATCTGCTCTATTAAACCTGCTGGAAAAAAGGGTACAAGGGGTGGTGTGGGGCATCCAAAGCACAACAGGTGGTCTGGGGCATCCAAAGGTCTTGTGGAGCATCCTCTACTTTTTCTTGCTGGCTTTCTTCTTGCTTTCGATCAGGTGCAGCCCCTGCTTCTTGATGTCTTCCCGGGTGAGGACAAGGCCATGGTCTTTGTCAGCAAAATCAAAGGGGTCTGGAGGAGAGAGCGGAGAGGAGCAGGCTGAGGAGAGGCTGTGGAGACACCTCCACTTTGCCCATGTCCCTGGGGTGAGCTGGCACATTTTGGAGGGCTGGTGGCATCACGGTGAGATTCCTCATGCCGAGCCCTCCAGTACAGGCGCTACTGACTGGCTTTTCCACCCCAGCATCCCAGGGTGACCTGCAGGGCCTGGCAATGCCACTGCTGTGACCCGTTTCCAACACTGCTGGGGCTTCCCATAAAGGTCTGGAGCCCTGGATGGTGGAGCCATGTGGTAGGCACAGCTTTCACTTCATTAAAAAAAGGCGGTAAGCTGCCAAAAGCTCAGTGGTTCCTCCAAGAGCATCCAGCAGGAGGTGGCCACAGACAGACCCAAGCACTTGTTATTCTTCACAACCAGGTGATTTTAAAGACAAGGGTCTCCCTTCTTGCCCCACGGCATCTCTCCCTGTTCCTGCTGTGGTTTGACGCCCCCCACTCCACTGGCTGCCTTCGTTCTCCCACATCCCCACCTAAAACCACACTCAAAGCCTTGGAGACAGCCAAGGTCAGCCCTAAGGTGCGGAGACAACTCATGGGTTGGGGTCTGCTGGGGCAGTGGGAGACAGGCAAGGATGCCCAGAAACCCCCGGAGGCAGGGGCTGGGACAGTCGCTGTGGGACGCATCCCCACTGTGCTTCCCTACCTTGGATGCTGCTGCCTATGTCATCCAAGGAAATCTTCAGGTTCTGTGGATCATTCGCAGTTGTTTTCTCCAGAAAATTCCTGACCTTCACAAAAGTCTATGAAAGACACCCTGGGTTAACTGCTGAAGGGGAGGTGGGTGTTACAACCCAAGGGGTGTCCCCACCTTGAGGTCCCCCTGGGGGGGGACACCCTGCAGTGCTCCAGTGCCACCTGGGGCTGAGCTGCTCGGTGGCTCTTCCCTGGAGCTACCTCCATCCTCCCAGCTGGGAGGATATCTTAGGATGGGCCATCCAGGAGAACCCCATGTGGGTCCCCAGAGACCACAGCAGGGACGGAGTCCCCACACACCTCGTTGTTCTCATCGGGGCTGTGGCTCTCGGGGGGCAAGTCAGCCACCCGCTGCAACAGGTACTGCAGCTTCTGCTCACAGTGCCGGAGCTTGTCCTCCACCCCGCTGGCCTTGACAGAATCATCCTGGAGTCAGAGAGAGAAGAACAACCTTGGTGGGGAAAATGAGCCACTTGGGGTGACGGTGGCTGCACCAAGTGTGACTGGACTGTACCATCGCACCCCCTGGGGCTGCGCTCACCCCAGAGCCACACGGGTACCTGGTCGGGCACGGTGATGCCATGCAGACGGACAAAGAGGTTGTCAATGCCATTTTCAAACTCAACCAGGAGCTCCTGGTTCCTCAGCATCTGGGCTCGCATCTGCTCCAGCCGAGCCTTTTCCAGCTGCAGGTTCATCCTCAGCTGCTCCTCCAGCACCCTGGAACCAACCACATTCACATCCACACTAATGCACAGGGGTGCAGAGACACCCCAAATCTGCTGAAAAACCTGCCCAGGTTGCCCCCTCCCCAATGGACTTCAGAGCAGAGATGCTGCCTGTGACCCAGCTCCATGCTGGTCCCACTTCCCAGGCCAGGCAAGGAGCAAGGGTCCTCCTGCTCCCCCAGCAGGACCTTTGGGTGCTCTGCCAGGACCAGAGCCAGGGGAGCACCCCGCTCGGAAAACCTCCCGCTGCAGGAGCAGTGGGTGGCTGCAGTGGGATGAAGGGGTGCCCTGCTGGGACACCCGTGATGCACATGTGTCCTCCTCAAGGGTGGTGGCCTTGTTGACACAGTTGTCCCGAGGCCAGCAGCACCTGGTTGTGTTGGGGGGCTGACGAAACTTCAGCTCAGCCTGCTTCAGTTCCAGCTCCTTCAGCTTCTCCTTCAGTGCCTGCTGCTTCTCCTTGCACTCGTTGACATACTGCTCCAGGTCCACCGAGGACTTCTGCTGTGCCAGGAGCCTGCTGGGGATGTCCTGGCCAGGGGAGAGCACAAGGACTCAGCACACGGTACTCCTGCAGGGTACAGGATCTGGGCCGTGGCCTGGGGGAGGTTTCTGCACCATGGACTGCTGCAAGCTCGTGGCATGGAGAAAAGCAGCTCCCTCTCTGCCCACACAAGAAGGGCGTTGAGGGGCTCCAGGGGCAGAGGAGAGCAGATAACCCTGCAATGAAACAAGGTGAGCAGAGAGGTCTTGGCTCCCCGTGGCTTGAGCAGCCCAGGGTTTTACCAGAGATGGGTTTTTACGTTACCCAGAGGCGAGAGCACTGCACCGCAGCCTTGGCCTTCTCCATCTTCTCGGTCACCCAGGCCTCGCGCTCCATCTGGGACTTGGTGGCCTTCAGTTTGGTGTCTAGGATGGGAGGGAAGCAGTAGGGAAGGATGCCTGCGGCTGTGCCCCTGTCCCACTCCCCTGCACCCCACCGGGCACTCACCCTCCACCGGGTCCTGCAAGTGCAGGTTCAAGTCCATGGCGAGGTCGTACCTGGCTTGCTGCAAGGATGTTCATCGTCACCCCTCCAGCTGCTGGCACCCTGGGGGAGCTGCAGGGTCAGCTCCGCACCCATGGGGGGCTTGGCACTGATGCCCGCCATCTGCCTGCAGCCCTGCCTGCCCCGGGCCCCCCCAGCTCACCGCTTTCAGATGTTTTTCGCTTGCTTCCTTGAGCCAGAGCCTGTCGACGGGCACATTCTGGGCAGCCAGGGAGCGGTACCGGAGCTCTCGCTCCGCACGGAACTGGGTTTCCATCTTGGTCATTTCCTCCTGGAGCATATCAGAGAAGGGAGAAGCAGTTGCCAAAGCTGGGATGGACCTTTGTGAGCCAGCTGAGCTACTGGGATGGCCAGTGCCAAAAATGACCCCCCACCATGTAAACAGGCTAGGAAGAAAACTGGGCAAGGAGGGCTGAAAGGTGGAGCATGCTGCCTTCACCATGGGTGGTGCTTCGGGAAGGCTGTCCCCAGCCCACCTGGCCCAAGAGCAAGATGCGGGAGCAGCTATGGAGGCATCTAGGTGCTGGTGGGCAAGCCCAGCTCAGTCTTTATCGCAGGAAGACTCACCATACTGGGTATGTGGGGCTGTCTGTGGACTCTGGAGAGTGGGAGAGGGCCCCAAGGTGCCCCAGACCATCTCACCTTGGTTACATCAGCAGCTTTGAGGGCACTCAAGGCCATTAGCTCCATGTCTTCCAGCTCCCAATGGTACCGCTCAGTCATCCCATACAGGAGGTCCAAGTGCAGAGGCAGGTGGTCCAGTTCCTGGGACACAGGGAGCCACAGCGTGTCACTCCGCTGAGCCCCGGGTGTCTCCTGCGTGCTGTGACAGGGGATGGTGGGGAGCAGGAGGACCTCACCAAGCCAGGAGTGTGTCCCACCAGCACAGCTCCTGGGGCACTTCATTGCCTTTGCAGGGGGAGTGGGTGGGACAGTGGCACAGTGAGGAGGAGCTCACCTTCTTCAGGACATTCCTCACCGCCAGGTACAGGGTGGTCACCTTCTGTCCAGCGTGGACTTTCATGAGCATCTTCTCAATGCTGTTCTCCAGCTGGCGAATCACCTGGGGCAGAGACGGGAGCAGGGGACATGGGGTGACACCGCATGCTGAGCCCAGCACCCACCCAGGGAATGAAGGTTGGATTAAAATCCCCAGTGGGTGCTGCCACCCCAGGAAGGGGTCCTGGGTACCTGCACCTGTGCCTGGTGTCGCTTGTCACTCATCTGGACATCCTGCAACTGCTGCAGCTGCCTCTGCAGCTCGCCCAAGGCTCGGCTCCGCTGCCTCAGCTGGTACAGCAGCATGTTGCACGTGTTCACCCGTTCATAGATTTTGGCCCGGAGCTTCTCCTGGGCCACCTGGATGGGCATGCGAGAGTTCACCAGGCTGCAGGCAAGGTTCGCTGGGCAACCGTAGAAGGGGGTCCTGCCTGGAAAACTCCCCCCAGGGTAGAGCCAAGGATGCTGGGACGTTGCTGCAGGACATTGTCACTCCCTTGGCAGGAGGGGGTCTGGAAAGCTTTGTTGTGGGGGCTCTGGGATAGGGCAGAGGTGGGCATCTGCTGATGGCAGCGGTGGGTCACACTTAGGGGCTCTGCATAATGCAGACCCGGGGTGGGTGTCAATAAAATCGATCGGTGCCCCAGATGCAGATGCTGGCGGAGAGCGGTGGCACTGCTCTGTCCCTGCAAGAGGCCCCCAGGCAATGGCAGCTCCGCGAGGCCAGTGCCTCCATCCATCTCCATGGGCTTGTAACCAGGTCATAACCTTGGGACAGGCAGCGAAGGGCAGAGACAGCATCTCTCTCCTAGGGATGCAGCTGGACCCCGCAGGAACCCGGGCAGCCCCGGGGATGAGCAGGGTGGGATGGGCAGGAGCTCAGCTGGGGCAAAGGATCTGCTCAGGGAGCTAAAGGAGGACCTGCCCGGATGCGTCCCGCGGTGGAAAGGGGCCCTGTGGGACCACATGTGAACGCCCCATGTCTCGTCGCACCAGCCCCATGTCCTTGTGCCGGCCCCAGGTCCCTCTGCTGTGCAACCCGTTCATCCGAGCGTCCCCGGAGCCCCAAGCCCCCTGTGAGCAGCCTGTGCCCGCCAGACCCTGCCCTTACCTCCACTGTCTTCCTGGCCAAAGCAATGCCCAAGGGCTTCTGCGCTCTACAAGCCTCGGTGACAGTGAGCCTGTACTGTGGGCAGGAGAGGGGCAGAGAGAACGTCACCGTCAGCCTGGGGACGGTCACATCCTACTGCTGCCCTGCGCTGCCTGCTCCGGGAGAGACACGGTGGAGGAGCTGGCTCTGCAGGGCCAGCAGCAGGCAGGGGTGCCGCAGATGGGACCTGCCGGTACCTTCTGGACAAGGTCCAGGGCATGGATGTCCTCCTTCACCGCCTCACGCAGGCGGGGGAGCAGCTGCCTGTTCTGACCGAGCTTTTCCTCACATGACAGCGTGAAAATCTTCCTCCCTTGCTCTGGAGGACATTAAGGTGATGTTGGTACCATGCAGGACAATGCGGGGGAACTAAGAGCCCCCCCGGCTTGCCCTGGGACGGCCCCATGAAGCCCAAGGGGCAGCACCTTGTAAGGTGATGACGGTGCGCAGCTCCTGGACACGCTGGCTAAGGCTTGCCTTCAGGCCCGGCCCGGTGCCAGTGCTCCTGCCACGGCCCTCCAGCCCTGCTGCCTGCGTGGTGGCCATGGTGGCTCCACTGGTCCTCAGGGTGTCACCAGGGATGGAGCCAAGCTCCTTGTGCCCACGGAACCGTTGGCGTGGCACCTCCAACTGCTGCACACCACGCTCCTGCTCCGCCATGGCCACTCACAGACCCTTTCTCTCTGCTTCTGCGGGCAACAGATTAATTAATAACCAATTACTGAGCTCCCTGAGGTAGCCAAAGGCTGGCCGGGAGTGGGGATCCCAGTTGTGTTTCCCATCACCGTGGTTACGGCGGTTGCACCCCGCCCAGCCGGGGGACACACCAAGCCTCACTAGGAACGGGGTGAGGACAATTTTGTACTCCCAACCACACTCCCAGCGCCCTCTTGGAACCTGCCAGCTTATTTCCCATGGCAAGAGGAGTCTATTACTACCCAGATATGTACCTTCGGAAATTTCAGTTAATTAGGAAACGCCAGAAAACTTCAGTTAATTACTGCAGGGAGTTACACTCCTATTGAAATGGGGAAAAACAAACCAGCTACCAATACTGATATTTATTTCGATGCTTACCATACATTCTTGCTGAACTACAAATACGACAAGAAACGCAAGCATGTACATTTATTTGTTGATAAATTAAATGAAGCTCCCTCTACCAGAGAAAATCCTTAACGCTTGATTCACAGAAAAAGACTCCAATAAGGAAATTGCCTTCCTAGCGCCAAGCTCGTAAATCAGCTTGGATTGTTTCTGTAACTCAAGATCTTTAACCTGCAGCCATCCTGTTGTGCTCTAGGTGTTGACCATAGAAAACAAAGCAATTACAGGATTGTGGAATCAAGTATTACCCACACCAACATCAACTGAGGCTCTCACTCAGTGTCTCATTTGCAGATTTATGAGTTGCATGTTAGCGCTAACAGCCTGCGACAAGCTGAATATTAACATAATAATCTTCAGTGCTTCACAAAGTATGCATGGAGAGATGGCCGTCTGAAAGACAAGGGCTTGTAGACACAAGGCATCTTGCCAGTCTGTCCATGCAGAGATCTCCACGTTGGGCCTGCATCCACACGGCAAGTATCTAATTATGTCGCTAAACCTTCCTAGGCAGAATTTAAACGCCATGGAAGATCACCTTGAGAGCAAGGGAAAGCATTTCAAATTGAATAAAATGCTTCAAGAATCTCTGTTTCACTAGCCCTCAGCAAAACGCAGACTCTACAGTGGCAGGTCCTTCCAAAATGTTACTGAAGAAATTTAACCCAACCTTGCACAAGCTCATGCCAATAGACTGATGCAGAAATCAGCTTCCAAGAGGAAGCCTTCAACTAAGGATCTAGTGCTGCAGGCCCTCTGCACCCCACAGGTCAAACCTCTCCCTGTCCAGCTGATTTCAACTCTCCCGGCAAAAATTCTAGAAAATTCACAATGTGTTAATGATACAAAGGAAAAGGTTATGTCAGAGTACAAACCAGAGCTCTGTCTAATCATCATCTAACAGGCAGAGATACGCACACAGCAAACAATGAACACAACACACGCTCATCCGGGAGAGAGCCGTCCTTGGCTGGCCCACAGCTCCTGACTCGCTGCCTGCTATCAGCATGGAAACAGGGACGTAATACCAAAGGCTCCTTAATTCCTGCTGCTTTAGCTTTTAGTCACCCAAGGATATATGCTTTCCCTGGTGGTATGTATTTTTACTATCTCCTTCTCCAGTTGTTGTCCTCTCTTCCCCTCTTCTTTGAAATACGCAAGTTCAACTTAAAAAGCATTTGTTTAACACAGCTGAAACAAGATTTAACAGAATTATCAAGAACTGTACACCGTGCCTCAGAAGCTGGCTGGAAATTCTGTGCATGTATTAGAAAGCAGCATAAAAACCCCAGAGGATAAAGGACAGCTGCCAGAATTGTTCTCTATCGCATTAAAGAGAAAAGGGGCACATACAAACAGTTACCGCTCGGGAATTACGGCCCAACAAAAGCCTGTCTGCCTCAATGGCCAGAGGCCACCGCTGCCGGTTCGAGATTCACTTTATCACGCGAATGAGAACAGCTCATGAGCGCAGGCTACCCCCCTTCATCCTACGAAGCATCGCCACGGCCAGAGATACCTCCTATACTAATAACAAAAATAATTATTTTCTTTCTTTCTGTATCTGTAATATATAAATAGATGATAGTTCATTTGTATTAAATGTAGCTAAATATATTTTACGAATAAGTTATTTGGAGAACATTTTTTCTAATTCAGCAAGTACTGTTATATCCAGTGAAGGAAATCTATAAGAATGGTCCTTTAAAGTACTCTAATTATCAAGCAGCCAATTATGGAAGTCTAAGTCAGTTTTTATGCTGCCAAGAGATCACTTTATACACGGATCCACACTTTGCACCTGTTTAGAAGTGAAAATGCAGCTTCCCTTTTCTTCAGGTTCCTCTCCTCGCATACAAAACTCACCCCTCAGTGACCTTTGGAATCTTCCACTCAACACTGACAACTTAGAGCAAAACTGATTGGCACCGTACCAGCCAAACACTCTTCAACAGCAACCCTTAAACTAAACCAAAGCTCGAGTAACTTCCACACCCGGTCTTAACTCAATCCTCATTAGTGCAACTCTGACACAAAACGTTCCTACAGGCAAACCCATTTGTAAACCAAGCAAGTGTAAAATGGTAAAAAAAACCCCACACTGCATGGAAAAATCCCAAAGGATTAGTGTCAGAAAATATTTGGCAGCAAGAGATTGGAAAAAACATGAAGGCCTAACAAAAGAGAGTGGCTAACGCCAGTCATTTCGTTGGACGTTGTTAAAGTAGAATCGCTCCAGGAAGGTTGCTGTTGTTATTCAAGCTTTTCATCTCCTTCCTCCACATCTTTCAGGCTGAGCACTTCCAGCGTTCCTTTCCCTTTTGTCTCACTCCGGATCAGCTCATCAATCTCCCTGAAGCAGCCCGGGTCAATAAGGCACACCTGAAATATTTCACATTTCATCAGTCAAGCAATAATATTTAATTTTTATTAGCCCCCTTTCAAGGTGGCAGCGTTGGGTTAACAGTTGGACTCAATGATCTCAAAGCTCTTTTCTAACCTAAATGATTCTATGATTCTAAGGTCCAACACTAATTTTTGTTTAAAAAAATTACGGTTTAGTTACTGAGAAGGACTTTGCAGAGTTGACAAGCGATTTCTGTCATGTAATCTTTCCACAGAAGTTCTGCAGTTCCATTTACCCATGCTGGACATGTCCTTTGACAGTTGGGATTACTAGATTCTAATCTCCTCTCAGAAAGATTTTCACCAATACCAAATTTTGCTTTACCACATACTAGTTTTTAAAAACCTAATTAACCACTGTCAAAATACAGGCCTGACCCACCAAATAAATAAAAGTAACATGCCATACTTGCAGAGAAACTTATCAGTGTTGTGGAAGAGTCACTGCCAGGAGACATTACATTGTGCCTCTCTGCTTGAAGCAGCAAACTCTGTGTAATAACGGCTACTTCCAAGCTTTCATCACTAGAATTGTGTGAAATTAAAAACTACAAACTACACCTCTAATTCAGAATCTCTGGTAAACTTGCAGGTTATCAAAACCACTTCCATATATTAATTAATCTTCTAGTAAACTGTACACGTGTAGTCAAAACAAGCAGGAAACCCAAGGACTGCTTTATCACTTACAATTTCCAGCTGCTCCTGAAAGTCTTCATTCTCAATAACTTTAATCAGTGGCTTGAGCTTCTCTTTCAGTTTCTTCCCCTCTTTTGCTGGAAGAATAAATCGCAGCCTCATGTGAGCACGTTCAATTTGCATGGTCTCCTTTAGCTGTCTGATCACTTCCAGTGCCTGTAACGGCATCAAGAAAGAGCGTTTACACACCTGCTTAAAAAACACCACACAGATCAAAATTTCAAATCCTTTGCATTAGCTTCAGACATATTTCTCAGTACTGATCACTGCCACTCTGCTGCAGGGAGTTTGCTGTTAGGCTATTTTGATAGATTAATAAGAAAAGGCAGAGTTCTTGCAGTTTGAAATTACTTCAAATACTAAAAAAACCTGGCCGAAATACTGGTAAGTAACAGTTGTACTGTAGAACAACCGAAACCCACGTGGCTCAGACGCAAAGCCTGAGTTACTGCCTCAATTTAAAATAAGCCATAAAACTTTTATTTCTGTTCCAGGCATATCACTGTTGCTGCTTTAATGAGTTTCTTTCTTTCTCTCTTCCCTGAATGGTTAGAAAACAAAGTGCACAAGTTTCAGAGGCTGCTCGTATCCAGCACTCAACTGCCAGCCAGCTGAGTAATCATTCTGCATGCTTTAGGCCACGGGGCTTTGTTGATCCCACTGTGACTGCTACCAGAGAAATTACACTTGAAGACAACACCTCTGAGCAGAAGCTGATTTTGCAAGAAAACTAACCTGCTGTTTTGTGCTCTTGTGTGGTTTGACGGAGTAGTGAATATCCTTCATGGCTCTTTCGATAAGGATTACTGTGTATGGCCTTTTCGTTTCAGGATTCACACATTTGTCAGCCACAATAGTCGCGATGTCTCTAAACATCTGCTCCAGCTGCGTGTGTCGTTCTTTGTCCGATACCTGCAGCTCCCCTTTTGACAAGATCTGCACAGTAAAAATCAAAAGAAAACAGTTAATAAACACCACATATTTGACTAAAGAGTGAAAACTGTAGTAACTTCGTTAAATTTAACAATTGCTTGAATGCTTTTGTTAGACGTGAAATGCAGAAAAACAATAATTATGACAGGCAACACTGGAAAGACTTCAGAGAAAAAAACCACCATCACCATCAAAACACTAAACTACAGAAAGAGAAGCGCAGATTTACTTGAATTCTCACCACCCACAACAAGTCCATAGTTCATACCTTAACAAGAAGGACTAAGAAATTAGATCCGTTCTTAAAATGTAATTGCATTGCCCCAAAAAAGCAACTGTCCTCTTCCTTTCCATGCACCCTTCAGAACATATCTTAGGTGGGAAACTCTTCAGTGCTGGTTAACCTTTTTTCCTTGTCCAAAGGCATCAGTGCATAGAGGCTGTATGTTACACAGCACACTCAGAACTCCGTTCAGCAAGAAGCAAATATAAAATTTAAGACCTACGCCACAGAGTTACCACTCTTTTCTACCCATTTCTAAACAAAAAACCCAATCCTTTTGGCACCTATTGGTGCTGGATTCTATGAAAACCTCCCAGTAAAAAAGCAACCTACCATGTCTGTGTGACTCTTACGTAAAACCTTTGGAAAGTTTTCTCCAAGCTTTTAAAAGGCAAAGTGGTTGAAACCTACCATCTTACAGATTTCCGTTTGGTCATCCGTCCCAAATGCTTTAACAAGATCTTCCTTCTTTGCCACCTGGCCTTTGGAAACATTGACAAACACCGTGTGTGTCTGCAGGACCTCATCGAGATCTTTCTCCCTAGAGATTAGGACAGGGTTATAAAATCCATGAAGTCAGCAACACAAGAGTGCAAGAGATTTTAGCGAGGAGGAACAAAAGTCTGCCAAGGACTGAATCAGTGGTGCC
Organism: Rissa tridactyla; assembly: GCF_028500815.1. NCBI lineage: Eukaryota > Metazoa > Chordata > Aves > Charadriiformes > Laridae > Rissa > Rissa tridactyla. The sequence goes on from NC_071472.1 coordinate 45,266,685, forward strand.
TGGGAACTTCTATTGCGCTAATGTCACTCCCCAGGGAATGGATGAGGCACGGCACAGCGTCTGGGGCGCTCCCACACAGGACTCGCCATCCCTCCACGCTTCATATTTGTACACCATGCAAGCTCTACGTCCGGACCCCATGCCGTTCTGCCCCTCCCTGATTCCATACCCGGGCCCCACGAAGGTCTGCCCCTCCCAGACTCCACGGACGAGCCCCACGCAGGTCAGCCCCTCCCGGGCTCCACGGACGAGCCCCACGCAGGTCTCCCCGTTCCGGGCTCCACGGATGAGCCTCACGCAGGTCTCCCCGTCCTGGGCTCCCTGGCTAGGCCCCACGCAGGTCTCCCCGTTCAGGGCTCCACAGCTGGGCCGCACGCAGGTCTCCCCATCCCGGGCCCTACGGCCGGGCCCCACGCAGGTCTCCCCATCCCACGCTCCACGGATGAGCCCCACGCAGGTCTCCCCATTCTGGGCTCCACGGCCGGGCCCCACGCAAGTCTCCCTGTTCCAGGCCCTACGGCCGGGCCCCACGCGGGTCTCCCCGTCCCGGGCTCCACGGCCGCGCCCCACGCAGATCTTCCCTTCCCGGGCCCCACGCAGGTCTCCCCGTCCCGGGCTCCACAGCCGGGCCCCACGCAGGTCTCCCCGTCCCGGGCTCCACAGCCGGGTCCCACGCGGGTCTCCCCCCACCACAATCAGGCTTCACACGGGCCTCTCCCTCACACTGTCCCGTCCCCCCAGCCCCGGCGGCGGCGGCGGCGACGACCCGGCACTCACGCTCCGCTGCGCCACCCCATGACCTTGTTGCGGTAGCAGGCGATCTCGAAGCGCTTGCCGCCGCGGCGCGCCCGCACCACGGCCACGTTGGTGAGGCGGATCTGGTTGGTGGGGGTGAAGATGGACATGGCGGCCGCCGCTCCTTCCCCGCCGCCGGGCGCGCGCGGGGCCAGGGGGGCGGGGTCGCCCCGCGATGCCTTCTCATTGGCCGCCGCAGCGCCCCGCCCGCCCCCCGTCGCGCCGGTGAAAACTGTCCGGGGGGAAACCGGGGCAGGCGGCAGGAAGGGGCGGGCGGTGGTGCGTGGTCTGAGGCGTGGGGGTGCCGGGGAGTACTGGCGTCGGGGTCGGTCGGTGAGGGCCGGGGTGATGGCTGTGAGGGGGGAGCGTGAGCGCGCGCGGGGTAATGAGCGGGGGCGGGGGGGTGGTATGAGCCGTGAGGGGGGTATGTGTGGCGGTTATAGCCGTGAGGGGAGAGAGAGAGTGAGTGAGTGTGTGTGGGGATAATAACCCTGAGGGAGAGAGGGCGTATGTGGGAGTCGGGTTATAACCCTCAGGGTGTGTGTGTGTGTGTGTGTAATAACTCCGGGGGGGGGTCATGTGTGTGTGTGGCGGGGAATAATCCTCAGGGGCGTGTGTATGTAGAGTAATAACGCGGGGGGGGGGGTGTATGTGGGGGCTAAAAACCGTGAGGGGGGGCTAATAACCGTGAAGGAGCTGGGGGGCTGTTTGTAGGATCTGTGACGGGGCAGGTAATAACCGTGAGGGTTGTGTGTGGTTAGTAACCATGGGGGGGGGTAGTAACTATGAGGGGCCCGTGGAGGGGGGGGGGGGGGTAAGAGCTACGAGGGAGGTGTATTGTGTGGGGGTGAGAATTGTGTTGGGAGGGTAAGAACCATGAGGGGGTAAGAACATGGGTGTAGGGGGTTAATAACTGTGTGTGTTGGGGTGTTTATAACTGTGAGGTGGTTACTGGGTGGGTGGGGGGATATGGGAGGCCTGTGTGACAGGGGTGGGGGCGAGTACAGATGAAGAATTAAATGGGCTGGGTGCAGGGGGGCAGGCACTAGGGTGAGGGATGGGGGGAAGGTCCAGTGGGGCGTCAGGCCCGGGGGATGGGTGCCATGGGGTGATGGCAGGGGTGGGTACAGGGGGTGAGGAGCAGCGGGGTACCCAGGCTGCGGTGGGTTTGTGAAGCCCCCTTGAGGGGTGTTTGCTGCTTATGTGGGCCATCAGCACTGGGGTCCTGACACCATGGCAAGCACTCTCTGCTTTTTTTTTTTTTTGGGGGGGGGGGGGGGTGTTCAGTGTTGCTGCTGGAGGGGTGACGAGGATCCCCTCCAGCTTTTGATCTGGTACTGTAAGTAACAGCCCAGGAGAAAAGTGAGATAACAAAGTTGCCAGCCTCTTGGAAGTACTCTGTTTCAGAAAGAATACAGTACAATAGAGTATTTCAGTTGGAAGGAACCTACAACGATCATCTAGTCCAACTGTGTGACCACTTCAGGGCTCACCAAAAGTTAAAGCAAGTTTTTAAGGGCATTGTTCAAATGCCTCTTCAACACTGACAGGCTTGGGGCTTGGATGATAAGGATCTGATAACATTCAGGATTTCCTCCCCCCAGAAGACTACTGCCTTACTACTAAATTAGAAATGAAGATTTTAATTTAGAAGATTAAGATTTTAATTTAGTTTCTGTGCTCTTCTCTGATATCTGCAAAAACAAGATCCAGGAGGACTGTAAATAACAGTAGGAGGGTGTCATTTGTGTTTCTCTGTCAATAAGCGTCACAAACAAGCCTTATTTAAGCTTCTGAATGTTTCACATGAGATAAGTAATCACAGGCACCGGCATCGTGCAAGTGTGCTCCTGGCTACAACATTATGTTCTGAACCAACCTGAAATTCAGGGTACAATCTCAGTTGTCCTGAATCAAACATCACCCACGTGATGGAATTCTGAAAAAGCACTTTCAGTTGAATCTAGGTTTCAGTGTGGCCTTGGCACTCTGGGTCAAAGCTCTCGTAACCAGAGTGGCGTTTAATGTGTACAAGCAAGGGTTCTGTTCTGCAGCAAGCTCTGTGGAGATGATTTCCCCCTTGAGATGGTGATTTTTAGCTGCAGAGATCTGCATGTGTAGGGTCTCTGGAAAACTAAGACCAGTACAATACAGTGGATGTTTCACAAGGGCTTTTTACTTTCAGATGCTTGCACAGCGCAAGTATTTTTCTGCTTTCCTTTATAACAGAACCTGGCTGCCCTATCTTAAGGAAAACCCAGAGTTTGCGTATGACAGTCTAAAAAATTAGCTTGGGTATACAGATGAAACTCAGTTTACACACCTCTCAGGAGGTGAAGTCTACGTGATTCAACTGATTTAGCTAAAAGCTGTTTTCTTCAGAGACCGGGAATGTCATGAGTCTGTGGGTCCTGTATGATTATTTTCTTGTGTGCTTATTCTAAATTCATACTGTATGAATCTGATCTTGCTAGATCTGTGGTTTATTCTAGATTTAAATGTCTCAATGGATACGTGGAACTTTTCCTATACTTGCCTGGTGTCCTTATGGCTGCACAGATTTTACATCTATTCTGTTGTTGCTTTTGGGATCAGCATTTGGATCATCATTCAGTTCTTCACCACCAAAACCAAAAAGAAGGTAACTGAACCCATAAGCACTTTTGTCTGAGAAGGCCCCAAAATCTGTGTGTGGAAGTGAGTAGTTGCAGGGTAAAGGTACCCCCTTGGTGCAGTGAAATGTGCTACTTCACTGTGAGCCCACCTAGGTGGTTGCAAATCCCAAATGTGCTCGTTTGTCTGATGGTTATAATCCTCAGTCTGGATTGTTTTATGTTGGTGGGTAATTAAACATCCTCGTTGCTCTGATATTAGAGCAGATCTCAGCTGAACTATTCTCACTTTGTTACTAAGGACGTGTCAGCCTGGGTTGCTCTGTTGCTTCAAGTAAATCCACTCTGCTTGTGCCCGGTGTTTCCAGTAAAGTTATTGATGAGGCTGGACTGGTTTTAGGTTGGGAGTGGGATTAGAACATTCAGAAAGTTAAAACCTCCTTGTGTGGGTGAGTAAATTTCTGCTGCACGATTTAGGAGGTTCTTAGGTTCAGCTGTGGATCCAGTTATCTCCCAGGTGTGTGAGATGAGTTTATTGTAGCATGGCCTAGTTCAGAGAAATAGTTACTTGTGTGTCTCTCGATGTGTGAGGAGCTAAAATGCTTTGACTGTTGCATTTGTGTGGTACTGAGAGTCTGGTCATGGGATTTGTATTTTAAGTGTCCTTGGGATTTTCCCAAGGGGTTAAAATCACTTTGAATGAAACACCGCGCTCTTTTCCTAGGGTGAAAAATCCAATGGGAATCCAGCTGCTTCTGAAGGAATAAAAGACAAACTAGTAAATGGATATGCCACCCTGCAGGCAAAGGAGGTCTATGTTGCTGGGGTAAAGATTTTCTATGGGTCCCAGACGGGCACAGCAAAGGTATAAGTTACTTTTTTCATGTGCCTGAAGTTGATTTTAAATAATGTTGTGATTCAAGTATGTTGCTTGCCTTAGAAATACTACACTGAAAGTTCATCAGAAAGTTCATTAGAAGTCACTGCCTAACATGAAAGATAAGTGAAAACTATATAAAAAAATAAATATTATTCTACTTACTTCATTTAAGTGGAACATACAGTAGAGACATTGATTATGAAACATAAAATTTATTCTTGCAATATACTTTTAATTTGCTAGCAGGTCTTGTTAGAGGGAACTGATGATTTAGATGCTTTATTTCTTAAAAAGAAATTTAATTTTTGTGCCTGTAAAATCATTAGTCATGAAAATTCATGTAACTCTCTTCTTTCAGCCAATGTACTTCACTTTTTAAATGTGAGGGATTATAGGTCCAGTGTCCAATTCTTGTGTGTCATTGTTCTTCCCATGGTGGGGGGCATCTCAGGGTAGCAGGCTCCAACCTTAATATAGTTGGGTTGAAGTAATTTATAACTTTTTGCGTTTCTTTTTTTTTTCAGAAATTTGCCAAAAGTCTGGCTGAAGCAGTTATTTCCCTTAATTTGCCTGTGGAAGTCATTAGTATGGGGGATTATGATCCAGATGATTGTTTAGCAGAGGAGGTAGGTACCTTATAAACATGAATAGTAAATACAAGTTCTTCTTGGGATTGTGAAGGCTCTTTTCTCTTTCTTGTATTTCTTTCTTGTTATCCTGGAAATCCCCAAAGCTGTGTGTTGAAAATTGCTTCCCTTCTTTCTATATAAGCAAGTATGGCCCATCAGTCCTTGTCAGAAAGTACCTGAATTTTGAAAATTACTAAGAGGATTATGTAGAATATTTTGATACTGACAGTGATTTTGTTTGAGCTACTTCAAGTGGGAGTTAAGTGAGAGTGGCTGCACTGGGTCCCCTGATCTGTCTCTTGACAGTGTACACCTGGGGAAGGGTTCAAAACCAGAACAAGTAGATGGTGATACTTCTGCAGCCTTCAAAGACTTACAAGTTAAGCTTTTTGGGAGCTGTGTTTATATTGAGTAATCAGTGATGGATTTTTCTTCTGTGAGTATTGATAGTTGCTTGTTGAATCCATGGGAGACTTTATCGCTGCAAGAGTCTGTTCAAGACGCTGTTGATTGGGGTAGGGAGGGTAGGCGTCCAGTTGTGTTTTACCACCATGTCTCTGTTAGGTAGGGGAAGACAGCTCGATGTCCCTTGGCTAGTTTAAGATGGCTTTGCAGGGAGGAGGGCCATTCACCACCATTGGGTTTATTACCTGCAGCACCCACACCAAAGATTCTTAACCCACTTAGCAAAAATCTTGTCTTTGACTTCTTGCAACTGTCCATGTGTTCCAGCTGTCTTCCTGATGTAAAGAGTTCTGCAAACTGCAGTGATCTCTTCTGTTCTCTTCTCTTCATGTTTTCAGACAACCAGCAGGAACATTTGTGTGTTCTTGGTAGCTACATACACAGATGGACAGCCGACTGAGAGTGCAGCCTGGTTCTGTAAGTGGTTAGGAGAGGCTGTGAATGACTTCCGCTTTGGGAAAACGTATCTGAAAGGCCTGAGATACGCTGTGTTTGGCCTGGGAAACTCAGTTTATGTTGATCATTACAACACAGTAAGTATCTCTGGTGCACCTTTCTTTGATTTCAGTGTCTCTGAAAGGCTAGCCTTCTTAAATGCTACAAAACCAAATGATACTGGTAGCTTGTGTGAGAATTGCAGCCACTGTGAGGACTTGATTAGAGACTGGGTTTAGGGCATAGACAGTGCAGCTTTGAAGCAATTGTGCTGCCCTTTTAAGTGGGAAAGGAGTCCCGTAAGCACTGCATTAATCTGGGAGGTATGAGAATACATTTGGTAAATCCTTACTGCATTAATTTCCCAGCTTTGAAAGCTTTCTATCGGTGCATGAGGGTACAGTACTGTAAACCTTGCTGTCTTTTAGTCTAGGGCGCTTTTCTCTATCTTATGTACTTTGCTGTATTGTGTGGGTTTTAGCTTTCTTTCCTGATGCAAAATATGATAACGTCTTAGCCTGGTAGTCAGATTCACCTCAGTCAGAAAAATGGCATGGCTTGCCCCCAGGTTGTTATGTTTGTATAGCTGGGGACAGAAGAAACGTGTTACACATGTGGGCATTTTGACTAACAAGCATTGCATGAAGAAGCTTGTTCCCAGAGCTCATCTCTTATCACATCAGTGTGATAGCAGAGGTATTTTCAGATGTGAGCCTGGGATGTGTGGGTGGAATAATTACTAAAATGATCAAAAATACAGCACTGTTCACACATTAAGGAAAGGTATAAAATCAAAGTTTCTAGAGTAGAATACAGCCACAGCTGGTATGCGAAGAATCCACTACATCTGCGATTCCCTATACAATATTGCTTGCAAAGCAACACGGGGGACAGAGCGGAATGGACCTTCCACGGCCCTGCCCTGTGATAATACAGCAGATTTGGGAACGAGATGGTCCTATGGAACTGATAAACTGCATACTTGCTACCCTGAGCCAACAGTCTGTCGAATTTTGACGAAGTGCTGTCCTTTGTGAGAACTTTGCTCGTTATCATGTCATTATAATGCCAAAACACACCTCTGTCCCAAAGGCTATCCGCCTCCAAGGTGCAACCACTCCTCCTTGAGTCTGCAGCCTGAATTTTTTGTAAACTCTACCTTTAAACGTGAAGCGAGAGAATTTTACACCAATCGTAATGAAGGTATTTATGACTAAAGTCACTCAAACTCCACCTTGAAGGTAAAAAATAGTATAAAAATAGCCCAAGAAAGGGGAGATATCAAGGAAGACACCCTCGTGAACAAGTCAGGGAGGACTCCATCACAGACTGCCTTTGACTTCTGGGACCAGTCGACAGGCTGAGCCTTTCTTCCCCCCCGTAGGGCTGCCTTTGGGTAAGACTTAGACTATACCGAGGGCTTCCTCAGGAAACTTAGAAATCTCTCTAGAGAGTCTCTTTCCTATATTTATAGCCAGGCTGTATTCTTTATAACTTTATCGCGCGTCTGTATAGTTAACAAGACTTTTATTTGCATGTGCTTTGCAGACAGTGTATTTATCACCGGCAACCATAAGAACCTATATATCTGTTGTTTAAATAAACTGCACTGTTTAAGTAGCTTGTTGTTCCGGTTTCTTATTGAACATGACCAAAGACTTGAGAGAGGCCGTGCTAGTTCATGAGCACGACTAGACTGAAGGTGCAGTCCACTGTTAGTGTATCCGGAATCGTAACAGTTTAATATATTAAATGCGACTGGACTGATAGTGCTGAATTGGGCATCCCTCAGAATTTAAACCTATCTGCACCTAGCCTCCCACCTCGGTGAGGAGTGTTAAAACGCAAGGGGGTTTATTTTCTGCCAAAACCGTTTTGCCCCTTAATGCAATAGTGTGATGGTGTTCAGGCTGACCTGTGGCCATGCTCTGAGTCAGCAGGTGAGAGGCAGTCCAGAGGTCCCTGCCATGCAGTGCTGTGCGGCTCACTAGCTCTGTTTCCAGGCTTGATCCTCACTTTCTTAACTGCCTGCTTTGTTTAACTTGGCTTCATTTAATTTGCTTCTGACTTTCATCCTGCCCTAGGTTGGAAGAAATATTGACAGGTGGCTGTGGATGCTCAGTGCCAGCCGTATCATGACTCGTGCCGAGGGGGACTGCAACGTGGCCCAGAGCAAGCATGGCAGCATTGAGGCCGACTTTGAAGCCTGGAAAGTCAAGTTCCTCAGTCGGCTCCAGGCGCTCTGCAGAGGGGAGAAGAAGCCCTGCAGTGGGAAGTGCAAGAAAGGGAAGTGCAAATCTTCAAGGAAGCAGAGCAAAGAGAGCTCAGATCATGAACACGGGGCATCAGAACATGAGAATACTGAGGTAGAGCCAAAATCCGCGTGGCCTTGTTTCTGGTTTAGTGCCCCTTGGAGCGCTATTTGACTTCTCTCCTCCCTCCTACAGCCCAGAGGGGTGCTGTGGGAGCTTGATACTTCCTTGTTGTGGAGCAGAGGGGGAAGAGGGATGAGATCCCGTGGTGGTTAACAGGTAGAATAAGCCATCCAAGAAGAAGGACCAAAGCATTAGTGATGGACCTAGGCTAGATAGCATTTATAGCATTTATATGATGCTATATATGCATATATTTATATATATATTTGTATTTATATATGCATATATTTATATGATGCAGTCTTCTTTCTGAACATGGCGAGGTATATGTTGTGACAGATGCTCCAGGGAGTCAGTCTGGGTTCTCATCAGAGTCTTTGCTTTGTCTCATGGCCAAGTGAAGCATTTAGTTCTCTGTGAGCGGTTAATCTGCTTCCGCTTCAACTTGTTGAAGCTTAGGTTCTTTGCCTGCATCCCAAGGTTTTTCCAAAGACAGTTGGGAGAGTGTTATCTGAGCAAGTCCTGTACTTCCTCTGAATGTGTCTGTAATCATCTGTGTGCCTTCTGGAGTGTTGACTGCAGGTTTTGAATAGAAATCCCCTCTCTTGCTCTACAATGCAAGACCCAGAGCTGCTATGGCACTTTAATCCTCCCTGCAAGCCATTTATTGTGGATTTGAAATGATTGCAATGGCCATATTGAATTTTGGAGGAAAATCGGGGCTTTTCTGGCTGAGTGAATTTGAGAGTGCTGTCCACTGCAGGAACAAGAGGACTAAATCTTGCTGTTACACCAGTGCTACTGTTCTGTATCTTGGCTGTGTACAGAAAGGGAGATGAGTCTTCTGCTGTGTGAAGAGGTTGACTTGGAAAGCAGATCTCTCACTCCCTGTGCATTCAGAAGGGGGCACCTGCAGGAGTTAAAGGGTTTTAGGCTTCCAGATCGTTGTAGTATGCAGTGGGAGCTGGGCTCCTCTGTATTGCCTCTCGTGATCGGCTAGGCATGTGAGGAAAACAGAGCAATCTGGAGGCAGGATATCCGGACTGAGTTTCAGGCGGTCTGTGTGCTCTGAACTCTTAAAAATACACACTGATAAAAGCCCCAAGTTTAAATGCATCTCATATACATTGTACAGCGTATTTGTAGACTATTCCTTGTTTTTCAGTAGTCTTGTTGATTTCGCTGGTTAGCATATATGAAGGTCTTATGTTTAACCTTCAGATACATTCCTTTTTTTTTTTTTTTCTCTCTGATCTCTTACCTAGGCAGAGGGGTTGTTTGAAACCAGTAGCGAGGAGGAGGCTGATGCTGAGGAAGCTGGAGGCACAAATGCTGTCGTCGATGTTGAAGATCTTGGCAATATCATGAGCCACATGAAGAAAGCAAAGGTACTGCTGTTAGAATGAGTATAGGACTGTCCGGTCTTTGTCACTGATCAGTTGAATTGACTAAAATATTACCTGCTGGATTTGAATCTGTAGGGTCTAGTTAAAGGGAGAATAAAATATGAGCTATTGGAGAACCTGTCCCAGAAGAACATACTTGGAGGTGTGTTGGATCTAGTTACGGGCTAACCGGCTTGTTCACCGAGCAAATGCTGCAATGGAAACCTATTATTTTCAGTCTGAGAAATAACTTCCACAACTAACATTCAGATCTGAATGTATGTCTCTGCCACTGTGATTCGCAGTCTGGTGTCTAAACATGAATCCTGTTCCAGTATCTGCCCGTGGGTATGTCAGCTGAAATGCAGGCATGTGTTGTGCTGGTATGTTGTGATGGGGAGCAAAGCTGCAGGTGAAGTGGTAACACATTGCTGCAAGACCTTCCGTGCCTTGCTGGCTGCCGCCCTAAGGTGAGGTGCTATGCTGGCAGAGCAAGCCCGTGAGCTTGATCTAACCTGTGCTGAGGCTGTCAAGGACAATCGTAATTCCTGATTTATTTCAGGGTGTTACTATCCCTCTTTCTGTGTGGTTCTGTTCATGTTTCTTTTCTCGTGTTCAGTCTGCAAGCAGGAAACCAAACTCATTTATTTGGCTAGCACACAAAAAGGAGTGAGGATCTAAATAGCTGCTAGGCTAAGCCTTGGTGTGCTCCCCACACTTTGCTGGCCGGGCAGCTGGCAGTCGGGATGGGAAAGGTTGGCGCCAGGATGCACCTGTGATGTACTGTGTTGCCATCTGCGGACTCTTCTTTGTCCCTTAGTGATCTTTCCATGGTGGTGTCTTTCCTCGTGAACCCTTGAGCTGCTATCCATCCCCCCTCAACAAGCCCACCTCTGTCTGCAATTACACCTTCCTTATCTTGCGTGCCTCTATGGTGTGGACTTCTCTGAGCCTTTTCCCAAAGCTTAACAATTTCCTCAGCAGTTTGAGCTGAGATGGCACCACTGGGCCACAGCAACCCAGGCTGTGGATTATGGGAGGCTGTGTGCTTAGGAGGGAAGGGGGTTACAAGGTCAGCGTGGGGATCTGCGTTCATCACCTTGGGGAGGGGGAAGGAGGAGAACACTTCGGCTGCTTGTAACACTGACGCTAGGAGAGTGGCTCTGTGGACTTGGGGACAAGGCACACTGCTGTGTGGGTACTCCTGTCCCTGAGCTTGTATTGACTTGTGTGCTGCAGCTTGCAAGAGAAGGGTGGATGTACTGTTAAGCTTTCCTTTGGGAGGGAGAAAGAATGATCCTTTCTCCCTGTGTAACTGCTGTGAGGTGGTCCTCTTCCTCCTCTCCTGCATGTGCTCACCACTAGAGGTCAGTGACTAAAAGGGAACTGCATTTTCTGTAGCAGCCCTGCCCTGGGAGGTGATTTAGAGCAGGGAAGGGAGGTGGTGTTGTCCAGCAGTTTTATGAGAAATTAGGCATTGAGTTTTCACTGACTGACAAAATATGGCAACACCATGATCAAGGTGTAGTGTAAACCAGGAAAACAATGTATCACAGTCCATTTTATGAATAAAAAGTGAGCACAGTAATAAAATACTTCTGCTCATAGCTTCTCGTGCCCATTGTTCTGGTAGCAAGCATGGCTGAAGTCACTATGGTATGGTTTTATACATAGGCAGTGAAAATTCATAGCTATCTACGATTTTGGCTGATGCATGATTCAAACAATTGACTGCTTTCTCCTTAGCTTTCTTGTTGCTGTGCTTGAGCAGTGAGAGGCCTGTACATTGTATGTACGAGTTAATACAGAAGTGTAAGTATCTGTGTAGATTAGGTTCTTGTGGCTCTGACCTAAGTAGCCTCTCTGATCTGAGCGGCAGCTTCTGTCTGAGCACAGATGCTCATCTGGAGTTGTAAGCTGTGGTTTTTTGATCTGCTGCCTTTTCCTCAGAGGAGGTGGCAAACAGTTGTTCTGCCGTGACAGCTGAATGCTGCCCTCTTGCCTCTGCAAATAGTTAAGTCCTGAGAGTGCAAGTGTTGGTGTGGGACTGGAAGTATACTTGTACTGTGCATGGAAGTGTGCTGGCCCTTTTGGATATGAGCTGTTGTCAGCTGATGAGACAGGAGGCCCTAAAACGTTGGATCAGCCTTTCTTGATTGCTGCTGCCACTGAACTGTGCTGCCATAGTCATGTCCCAGGTTTTTGGGTTAATTTTGAAACCTTGAACAATGTATTTCTCATTGCTGGCCCCTTTACTCCTGTTCTGGATGGTTGATGCATGTAGCTGCAATTTACGTTTCTGGTTTCATGCTCCTGTAACCAGAGCAGGTAATGGAGAAAGGGTCCTCAGCGGTGACTTCGATGTAAATCCTCAGCTCTCTTGAATGTGGTGTCGTTTCCAGAGCAATGGCAGGATATAGCTGTGTAAATATTTCCTGAGGGAGCCTGAACCCATGGCTATCCCTGTCATTAGCTGGGAGAAAGAATGACTTTGTCTCGGTGGTGAATCTCCTGGGGACTGTGCGCATTGCCTTGCAACAGGTTTATGCAAACACTTGAATTGTAAAATGATCCCGTAGGTGCAGTTATTTACTATAACAAAAATAAATGCTGAAGACTTGATATCAGAGAGCAGGAAGATCTGCATTTATGAAAGTAATTTATCGTGACCAGATTCTCTTGCTCCCAGGCAGGAGGATTTAGATGTTTAAATCCAGTGCATCTTGGTTTAAGTCACATCCTCACTTTAGTGGCTATGAGTTTGTACAATGAGAAGTTTTCTTTTTCAGATGAGTTGTGTTGTCCCTTTCACCACTTTTTCTCTCGCAGAATGCCGAACTGTGTAAAATTGCAGTAATCCTTACCAACACAGGCAAACGCTTTGGGTTTTTGTAGCTGAACTATCCATATATAAGCTAGCAAGTTTGGAGAAAACTTGGGTTTTTCAGGGTTATATCACAGACACCTCTTCATATGCAGAGTTGCTTGGATTTGAAATGTGCTTAACAGTTTTTAGCATGGGTTTTGTCGATGTCAGTGTTGTGTATTAACCCCTCTGCATACGGGAGAGCGAAGAGCAGGTTCTGCCTTGTGCAGTATAGTTAATTTGAAACGTTTTCGGGTCCGTCTTTGATCTCCCTTGCAGGCATGTATTGCCTCTTGTGAGAATCACTAGCAGATAAGACAGATGTGCAGTCACAGACAGTCATAATTCCTTGTCCTGCCTTTTATGGGAAAGGCAGAGGGAGGCTGTGGAGGCGACTGTATCTAATAAATGTTTGCTCACATCTCTGCAGGTGATCTTAATTTAATTTTGTATCCATCTTCTGTTGCTTGACTTGATGGGAATCAAGGCTGAGTTTTGTTTTACAGCTTTTTTTCTCCCCATATACTGCAATTTCATTGCGCTTTACAAGATACTGTCAAAGGGTTTGAGACAGGTACTGGATTCTTGCAGTCATTTGGGTTAGGCAGGTGGATTCAGGACTTCAAGGTGAATGCCAGAACCTCTCTTCCTGGTAGAGTTGTAGCTATTATGTACTCTCCCTTGGAAAAGAGATGTATTTTTAAAGAGCTGCTGAGGATAAAGGTACATGGTTCAAGGTGATGGTACGCTGAATCTGAGCACCAAAATTGGCACAGGGTTGGATGGCAACAGGATAGAAATATATTAAATGATGGTGTATACAAAGGCAAATTCCACACTTTGTTTACCGAATCTCATACTATGTGGTGATAACTACTTCATAGCTGCTAAAATCCAGCCCTTTTTTCCTGAGGATTTAGATTTCTGGAACTAGTTGCAGGTGATACTTATTTGGGTCCTGAACTGGAATTAAAACTTTGCATCAGCACAGATAACACTTAGGCTTTCACAAACCAAGTTGCTAGGCATGAAAAGCCCAACAGTGTGTAATTCGACCATGGCCTGGAGGGCTGGGGAGGTCTGAGGCTGCTTCTCTCAGGTACCTGATGACCCAAGGCTGTGGTGCTGTGACGTACAGCTTAGGTGGGTTAAGGTCTGGGATTTCTCTGCATTTACTACCCTTCCACCTGTTTATTTTTAGGCTGAGAACCTGTGCCTGTTCTCCAAATTGCTTTTAAGCAGCAGCAGAAGGCAGTGGTCGTTCTTAGGGGATTTAATAACTAAGCGAACTTTTACAATTGTGGCACGCTTTACTTGTCCTCCAAAGTTACTCCCCTGAAATGCATGTATCAGATAAAATGTGAAATCTGATGGGTGTTTTTGTGGCCTGCAAAACTGCTATTAATCATAGGGACACCATTTCTTAATGTAGATTATCTCCCGCAGCTGGGAGATTGTGATAAACTGGAAAGACAGATCAATCTTGACTTGTTCCCAGGGAATGAACTGGCTTTATTAACCTTCATATTTATAAACTGCAGGCATGAGTAATGGTAATAATAATATCCTAATTTTTTTTTGGATGGGTTGCGAAGTAATCAAACAGGCATATTTTGTTGACACAACTTTGAGATTAATGTTCTTGTTTTCTAAAACAAGAAGTTTAATGATGCTGATAGTCAGATTTGCAATGTAAATACAGAGGAGGGGTGTGTGTGAGAGAGCACGACTGAGACCGGGTTTAGGGGAAACAAAGTGTGTCCCAGAGACCACGTTCAAGAAGTTTCTGTTTACTTCTATGTCCGTTTGCCCCAGGAGAGGTTTCCTGATCCCCTTTGGCACTCTTCCCTAAAAAGTCATCCTACGTTAGCCATTTTACCACCTCTGGGACTGTAAATCACACTACTCGCAATGTTTCCCTAACAGCCTTTTGTGAGCATATGGCTGCTATGGAAGACCAGACCTTGCTGACGCTGGGTGAAGAAACTTCTAATGAAGTTGGCTGGAGTTTTATTTGAAATGGGAGAGTGAGTTTTAAGATTTATAAATTTAAGGTATAATGTTTGTAGACAAAGCCTTACTGCAGAAACTTTTAGAGCATGCAAGAATTGTTAGCTGTACTTTAACTGAACTGAATAAGGCTGGGGTACTTAACTGTCAGATTTAGAATTGGCTAAAAATGATGTGCGCGTTTAGAGTTCACTGAAAACTTTCTCTGACATTTAATGGGTGAAAGATTCCTATAGGAAAAATGTGCTCTTATCTGCAACAGCTCGGTCTCTGGGCTAGATTTCGACCTCCACTCCTCTGGCGCAGAATCCAGCATGATCCTACGTTTTAAAATAAGCTTTAAGAAATATCATTTAACTGCTTGGGGACTACTTCTAGCATTAAAGTCTGGATTTGTCACAGGGACGCTTCACCTTTCCCCTTTCCTATCTTCAAATCTTTCTTCTCTAAACCTTGGCTATTGAAAGAGGCTTGCCTTTTCCATGCAGGATTTGGGAGTACCCAAGGAAAAAGAGGAAAAAAAGAAAAAAATTACTTTAAAGATAACCTCTGGCTGGACGTTCTGCCTTTGACGTGTGGTATGATTCTGGCTTCCTTGACAAGCCTTTGTAAAGGGCTTTGAGATCTATGAATGAAGACTCTTATTTTTGACCTGGGTGGTAGATCTGATATCCCCTGCTCTTCTTTAGTCTCTTGTAAATCAGTCAGTAAATGGGTAGTGAAGCAGAGCTGATACATACCAAAAAATTCTGGAAGTCTGAAGTCCCTCTGAGTATTTGGCTTCCTTTTTTTTTTTTCTTTTTTTTTCTTTTTTGCAACCCTTTCTTGACCACATCTGTTGTTGGAGCTGATCAGGGTTTAGCCTGCAGCAGTCCAGCCCATCTGCTTCCTATTTCTCACAGACTTTGTGCTGCATTTCTCAGGTGTTTATTTTTTCTGTGCATTTTTTTTTTGAGGTTCTTGCCAGCCAAATAACACAGTTGAATGGAAGTCCACAAATCAATGCACAGACAGTAATTATCTGCTGATGGCAATTACTGGGAGAAGCATGGAGGAAGCAGCCTGTTGAATTCGTTGCTGTATCTGAGGAGAGAATAGCACAAGGCTGTCCTGTGGGAGAGCAGCATCTGTTGCCAAATAAATACATTGTTTGGATAAGGTGTTATGAGATAGAGTAAATGCGTCCGTGTTCCACTAGACAAACGCTGCGGATCGGTCATTCAGCAGAGCAGCTGGCAGTGAGCCTGTCCACGCTGAGTCTCCAAGCAAACCTTATATGCCATGGCTGCCCAGCGGTCGGTATGGTTTGTAAGAGGCTCTCAACTGCAAATTTTGCATCTTCGAATTGCTCAGTGTCCTGCCCCTCTGTGTAGAGGGCAGCACCACTTATGGGCAGTGGGAGCTGCTTTTTCTTTCCTGTTACGAGCCACAATTTTGCTTCCTTTGCTGATACTTGGGCTGGCAAAGCAGGCAAAGTATCTACCCTGTTCACATCAGAGCTGAGATTCTGACATCTCTCTCTTGCTGTTGGTTGCAGAGGCTTGGCATGAGATGAGGACTGTGTTTTGCTAGGTGGTGTGTATATGCAGGTGTGATGGAGCCGCTCCTAAAAGCCTTCTCAACAGAAGAGCATGGCATAAGAGAATGGAAGTAGCGTTATCTCAGCTCTACAGGAGCAGCTGGACACTACAATGTGGCATTAAGTGGGTTTTGAATCGCACAGAGCACTTAAACATGTGCCAAACTATGCTGTAGATTTGTCATGTAATAGTGCGGTTAAGCTTTTGCATGAGAAAACGATGTTTCTTTTTGCCGCTGGCACGGCCGGACCCTCTGTGCCAGTGCTTCATGGCAAGGCAATCTGGGTCTATCTGTGCGAGTAAGTGATCCCTGTGTAGGGGGTCATTCTGACCCTGCTCACCTGGGCTGGGCCCCTGTGATGATCAGCACTATCGAAACAACTACCAGTAGTTTTTAAAAGAGGAGTGCTGTTATGTATCATCTACTGTAAGCAAGCACGCAGAAGAGACTCAGGTGTGAAGCACAAGGCTTTGCTGGAAAAGCAGCTTCTGTGGTTGTGTGCATGGAGCTGTGCTGCGTGTGCCTTGAGAGGATGAAGCACCAAGTCATTTCTGACTCTTCTTTTGCCTGTAATTTTGGAAAGTGGGGCTTTGGATCTCAAGGGATGCTCTGCAGGGCTCTTGGATATCTGTCTTGTTTTCCTAATTGACTAGTTTACATTATCTTACAGTCAATGAAGATGGATTATGGTAGAAACCAGGCAATTTCCTTTTGACTTTAATACTGTATTCTTACGATAATCTTGTGGCCTGTCATCTACTCACTCTGAAAAGCTGGACGATGCATATCATTGAACGGGCTACAGACCAAAACTGTTAATTCAGGTGCTTGGAAGACTTGTATGCAGCTCCTGTTCAGGGATGTACGGCTTGTCTGCTGCTCTCCGGTTAGCGCTGACTTCTGCTGATTATGAGCTTTGCACGTAGCCTTTGGCAAAATGGTCTTCCTGGGAAGACTGACCCAAGTGGGGAGTTGTGCTCAGGACTCTCGTGGTCCTAGGAAAAGCGTCTCTCTGCTCAACAGTCTCTACAACTCCCTGAAAGGAGGTTGTAGGGAGGTGGGGGTTTGTCTCTTCTCCCAAGTAACAGGCAAGAAGACAAGAGGAAACAGCCTCAAGTTGCACCAGGGGAGATTTAGACTGGATAATAGGAAAAAATTTTACACTGAAAGGGTTATCAAGCATTGGAACGGGCTGCCCAGGGAAGTGGTGGAGTCACCATCCTTGGAGGTATTTAAAAGATGGATAAATGTAGTGCTTAGAGATATGGTTTAGTGATAATTTTTTTTTCCTGGAGTTAGGTTGATGGCTGGACTGGATGATCTTGAAGATCTCTTCCAACCTAGGCAGTTGTACGATTCTGTAACCTGTGTTAACATTTTATGGCTTTACTGCATTACAAAAATTCTGCAGACGGGTGAAAGCTAAGGCACATATGAGAACCGGCTGCTGCTTGCTGAGGTCTGAGTTGTGTCGGTGAACTGGATGCCTTCCGTTCTGTGGAAGGCATTCAGGGTTTCTAATACAAAATAGTTGTCTGCAGTCCAACCAGCTTTGTTGCTCACAAGGGCTGGCTTTTCCACAAGAGCTGCTGCTACTGAGAAATACACCCCTAGTTGGTACTAGCTCAGATTGACTGGAGGCTTCTTCAAACACAGCAAATTACTGTAGAAGCAAAATTCATCGCACTTTCTTTTTTTTTTTTTTCTTTTTAAATGTGTGCATGGCGTTTTGACCACTTGAAAGATTGGAGTTGAAATGAAATGCCCTTTTAGTCCTAAACTGTAAGGAAAAGAAAGAAATGATGGAGTGGAAAAGTCAGAGCCATTTTAAAAAAAATAATCTGCAAAATATGGCAAGGTGTTGTGAAAGGATGTGTGCTGCACGCTCTGCGTGTGAGAAAGCGGAATAGGCTGAAGTGGAAAATCTTACTGGTTTTAGGCTGGGCATTTCGGGACACTTGTTAAATCATGTTACCTGAATTTTAGTTCTGATTATTGTAGCACAGAGGAAAGGAATAAAAATGTGAATATATGGCCCAATTTTCAAGTATAAGCTAGTCACTTTTGGGTGGAGACAGACACATTTTTAGTTCTGATTCTCGTTTCCTTTGAAAATCAGTCTTCTGCATGGTGTGTCCAAGGAAGTTTCACAAATCAAACAAATGTCGACAGACTCATGCAGCAGTATGTGAAATGGAGTTGTGGTTTAATGGCACCTTGTAAAATCCTTCCCTACAGCAGAGCGGGGAAGTTATAGCGCAGTGAAGCAATCCTAACCCCCCCTGGAGCCATGCAGATGTATTTTTAGAGTTGCGATCTGGGAATTTTTTTTGTCTTTGAGGATTCTGGCCAATGTTGAACCTACGAGAAAATGGATGTTGGTGGGATTGTTTATCCTTCCACATTTTCAGAGAAGATGCACAGTGCCCTTTCAGACTGATTCAGTTGGATGGCAGCATAAGTCTTCTGTCATTACTTGTCTGCATGAGCTTGGGTTTTAAAATGATGTTGTATACGTCCAAAAAATCTCAGCCTTGACTTTTTAGACAAAAGGAAAAAAAAGATTGCCTCTGTGGGTGCTGAGCTGCAGGTCTGTCTGAATAGCATCCTTCAGATGGCAGCTCAGCTAGTACCTGCTGCCTGAGAATAACGCGAGGGACCTTCTGTTATTCTGCAGCAGAGTAAGGTAGAAGTGAATGGAGACTTCCATCTAGCTTGTCATTGAACATTCACAAAGGTTTCTATTCTAGGAGAAAAAAAAAAATCTTGCCTTTGAGTGTGGGTTTTTTTTTTTTCCTGTTTGGTTGTTTGTTTTTTCATTTACTTCTGGTTTCAGTCAGAACTTCTCAGGGGTTTTCCCCATT
Organism: Rissa tridactyla; assembly: GCF_028500815.1. Classification (NCBI taxonomy): domain Eukaryota; kingdom Metazoa; phylum Chordata; class Aves; order Charadriiformes; family Laridae; genus Rissa; species Rissa tridactyla. Next base: position 45,285,582 of record NC_071472.1, read on the forward strand.
TCAGGGACACTTCTTGGAAACGCATGCCAAGATTTTTGCTTTTGATGAAGCCACCCCTTATTTCAGTAGTGGCAAGGTAATGGATTGCCACGTTCCCCATCTCTCAGCTGTCGTGCTTTCCAGCCTTGTCTGCTTTTTGCTTCAGTTCAGGCTTTTGCGCTTAGCTGGGCAGCGATGTATGGGGTGGGCATGTAGCCTGTGATTATGTAGACTCTAGTAGCTATTTTTAATAAGATTTTCTTGCTGTTGGAGTGTTTGCTGGTTCACCGATTACTTGATCTAGGTTTCCAGCGTTCGTCTTGGTGCTCACTTGCAAATGCTCAAAGCCATTTTTATTGGTGACTGACAGCAGTTGGGTATCCCGCGTCGCTGTGAGATTGGCAGGGTGTTTCAGCCGTGGACTGAGCAAATTGCAGTTCCGTCTCCGTTTGTTACGGTTGGGTTGTGACAGCCAGAGCTTTGTACCTGAGGCAGGAAGGTCCCCACAGTGCCCTAGCAGTCTTCTGCTCCTCTTCCTCGTGTTCAAAAGTATCTTTGTGGAAGCCAGTTCCCTGTCCTGTTCTTTTTTTTCATGTGTTTTAGTCTTGCAGGAAGGCAGTTTGTAAGGAAACGAGTGACGGGCTGCCTGATGTCTAATCAACTTTCAAAAAACCCCCATGTGGCTCTTCCCTGTGGTGGCATTGACAGCTGAGCCTGAACTGGGGGAAAAGTTGTCAGCTTTTCTCGCTGTCCTCTTGCCACTGGAGCCTTGCTTCAGAGCTCTGCTTGGTGTGAACTTTCACTCTTCATTCATGTAATTCATGAACTTTAATACTTCATTTAACGACTCCCCAGGGAAAGTTTTGCTAATATTTCTTGCTGCCAGGCAGTCTTTTCCTGATAGTCTTGCCAACATTTTCCCTTAACGCTGATTCTGTTAGTCCTGGCTCCAGCCCCTGATGTATTACTGTTTTCTTAATGTTTGTGCCTTTCATTTGTTAGAAGATCCTGGAGCCTTTTGATGGATGAGGCTGTAAATCATGACAAGGCCAGGGGTTCCCTTTTGTTTGACCACTGGGAGGTTAAGTAGGAAAGAAGTTTAGTCAAAACTGGGATATTTTTTTTTTGTGTCATTTTCCTTCTGGGAGTAAAAACTTCTTGGGGAGCATGGCGGGGTTTTTTTCAGTTTGTATGTTTTGGTTTTTTTTCCCCAGCCATGGCACATCAATAAGTTGAGCCAGGAGGCTAAAAATGCTAAATTAAGTTAATTTAGGGAATGCTTCTTTGCATGGAGTTTAGCTTTCCTCTTTTCTTCTGTTTTTCTCACCCCTGTAGTGGTAGTTTGGAGAGCGTTTGATGTAATAAAATGGAAAACACGGGGGGATATCGGGCACCTTGACATCCTGGAGAGAGCACTTCAAAGAGGAGAAGCAGTGGTAGGATGTCCTGTTGGTCATATTTGGATGTGGTTGTGGATGAGTTTGGTAGGCATATTTTTAGGAAATCCTTTGAAACGCTTGAACTGTGATTTGTCACAGGGGCAGTGGCACCTCTGCCTTGGCACAGGGAATGCTGAGCCCTGTCTCATGTCTGTGCCCTGTCTCAATACTCTGTGCTCTTGACCCATCAAAAATGGGCTTCTGCCTCCCCAAAAAGTGTGTGCTGGCTGTTGTGCTGCCTGCATGGCAATAAAAGGGAAGAGATAAAGAGATTTTTTTTTTTTTTTGCCTTCACCTGTAGAGGAGGTCATCCTAAGTCCTCACAGCTGTGGTTTGATTGCTTTTTTTCAGGTCTGCTTCAATGGCAGTAACAAAAAAAACCCCATCAGGCTGCAGCAGGAGCTGTGCTGAGCCTTGTGGTGCCAAGAAATTGGGGGGTACCCCTAGGTCTTCTCATCTGTAGGTCCTCTTCTTTGTGAACACAGACCAGAGGATGACTCTTCAGTTTTTTTTTCAGCAGTGAAGTATTTCAAGGGCAGGAAAAGCTGACTCTTGTCACTACTTGCTTGATTTGTTATGGAAAGACAGTAATTTGCCTTAGATTTACTACAGGGCTTTCTGCTAAATCACCAGAACTTGAGAAGTTTGCTCAGTGCAAAGTTAACTTTGTTCTCTCTGCTCAAACTCTAAATAATAGATATGAAAGGTTTATTAAGCAAATAAGTAAAACTCCCAGGGCTGTGAATTCTATTTCCCCGCAAGAAATATCTGAAGCCAATCACCTGCCAAACCGAACAAGTCAGGTATTGCAGTTCAGAGAAAAACAAATGATTATTTTGTTTATACGCTTTCACATCAGGATGGAGGAGGGGGGATATTATTATCTCTGTGAGGGGAAAAATGATTATTGAAATAAATGTTTCTGCCCTGCCAGTAAGGCAGTTTTATTTGTTCTTCTTATGTTTATGTACTTTCCTCACATATTGCAGTAATAGGCACAGGAAGCGGGTAGAAATGGAAGCCCTCTAAATTCAGAAGGACTTTTTCTGTATCTGAAGACTGTCTTGGATGGGATGTCTCATTTGTACTGAAGTCAGCTGATGCATTTTTTTAATATTATGATGTGCTCCATAATGCATATTTAGTTCTTCTGGGAGAATTAATTTGGCATGAGATTGTAGAGCTTGATAGGCCAGCATGTGTCCACTTGTAAATCCTGCGTAGTGTTTTGCTTCGAGTAGCTGAGAAATGTGTGCTGAGATGGTGCCTTTCCTTTGTAACTGGACAACTGGGCCTAGTTGGGGGTTAAATGAGAGCTTGTGGGAGGAGAAGCTCTTTGTTTAAGACTTAATAGTTAAAAAATGAGGATTTTAGCCCCTTCCTTCCTTATGCATGAGGGTTTTCCAGTGAGATTAATATCTTACTGTTGAGGAAGCATCTTCCTGATGAATGAAGGTCAAGTCTCAAGAAATGAGCTTTTATACTCAACAAGCGCTGAGTACTTAATAGAGCTAGCCTTTCAGGGAAGTTTTGGTGCGTTACAGAAACCAAATAATTCTGCCTAAAAACTCAGCAAAGGGAGTGAAAGGAAGTAGAAGATGGAAACGCCTTTCCTTAAGTAAGGACCACGCTGTGTCACTGGTCACTAGAAAATACCTTTGTTGGACAACCTCACCGAAACCGAGGAAAGGTTTATTCAAAATGAGTAGGAAAGGTGGTAAACTCTGCCCCTAAATGTTTCACTTTCCTCTTCCCATCTTAAGCGCTTATTAGGAACTCTGTCCTTGAAACTCTGAGTCTGTGTGGGTTTTTTTTTTAAGTGCGTTGGTTTTGTATTTTTCTGGTTTTTTTTTTTCTTTCTGAGGCATCTTTAATTTCTGAAGTTTTGCTCAGGTACAAAAGAAATCTGTCTGTGTCTGCTTTCCCTGTTTGTGAAGCACACGGTTTGGCAAGTCAAGAGCACTGGTTTCCTCAGGGATGCGAACAGTTGGTGGGTAGACTCAAACTGGAAGTGCTTGTATGAACTTCTTGATGTCTTTGGCACAAAAGTGGCTTGGATGTGAAATAGCCAGAATTTTGTGAAAACAGAACGTCCTCTGTTTTTTGTTTTGTTGTTTATCCATAACTCCTCTAATATTTCAAAAAAAGCCGTAAAGAACTGACAGATTATAAGTTGCATGAAATATCAAAGGTAATTATTTACACTTTCATGCTTCTTAGTGCAGGCATGAAACAATAAATACCCATAAAGTCTCAGCAGTGGCACTTATACAGCGGAGGATTCACAATTTCTTCTGTGCTTATGTTTCTCCTGCTTGTAACTTTATGCTACTCCGTGATACTCCTGCATTTTGTTTTAAGTAAGCCCCAAGGGCTGAACCATGTCCTGTAAAGCAGCATTTGGTGGAAGGTAAAGGTCGGTGGGATGCTGCAGCTCGTGTGTCTGGAGTTGGCTGCGGGGTAGGGGGAAACAGCCTTTTCTTGCAGGGCCTTTGGTGATCACCGAATTTTGGTGGTGGACTTGTCTGCCTCTCTAGGTGACTTTTGGAGGCCGCGGCTTCTACTCTGGGAACTCCTGGGCTGTCTAACTCCTTGTAGTGATGCAGCTTTCTTCCCTGACCTGTCCCAAATAATTAGGACAACAGCTGCTTATCACTCCAGGCAATTGCGTGTCAGGCACAAAATGATTTGTTCCCTTCGGTTTGTGCTTGGCGGAGAGATGAGGTTATTGTGCAATCGTGGAACACTTGGGCTTAAACCCTGAGTCCCTCTCGCTCTCAGATGAGATTCAAACACCTTGTTTCTTAAAATGTCCTAGAGAATTTTATTGCTGTGCTAGTGGAACAAATCTAGTGTGTTGTGGGTTTTCTTCTTTTTTAAATTTAGTGTCCTGGATTACCAAAGGGTCAGAGTCTGATGGGAAGAGGGATAAAATGCAGGATTACACGAACGCAAGAATTCATGTGTGGGCACTTGTGTCAGTTTTAAGTTTAGCAGATCCATGGCTGAACTGTGCCACAGTGTTTAAAACATGATGCTTGAATCTAAATGGCTGTAATTTACTGTCTTTAAACAGAGAGAACGTGAGCTCGAGGAAGATGTTGGAATGAGCTTGACTCGAGAGAACGCTGGGAGGAAGGAGGAGGGTGAAAAGAGAGAGATGATTACGCCGGCTCTGAGGGAAGCGCTCACAAAACAAGGTGAGGTTCTGCAAAGACCAGATGGTGGAGCAGGCTTTGAAGTTTTAGGGGTAGACTTCTAACAGAGCAAGCGAAAGATGGTGTTCTTTATGTTAAAGACACTGCTCTGGATCCTCAGTCATGGGGAGGCTCTAACCAGAGGCAGGGGCTGTTTGTATCCCGTTGTTGCAGGGGCAGACTGTAAAGCTGGGTAATGCACCTCACCGTGATGCACGCTATAGTGTGTGGAGAGTGTATCAGGGTTCACAGGGCTTCATGTATCTGCTAAGGCAACTTGAGAGAGAAGATGACAGTCCCACGTGCTTCTAGCTCCCAGAGTGTAGGTTTCTCAAAGAATATTTAAAGATCAGCTTTGCATCTCTGTTTTGCATCTTAGTTCTTTTATTTCAAACTCTGATCTTGTTACTGAAAGTTTATTTCCAGAAAAGGAAGTAGTTCAAACTAACTTTAACAATCTACTAGATGACTAGATTAGTAGCTTTCCTGTGAGCTGTAGGGAAGAGTTTTGATGAACTTAATGCCTTTTTTAAAACAAAGGGGAAGCATGAGAAGAGCCGGGCTGACAGCCTTGCAGTTTGAAAGCCTCGGTTCTGAGTGGCAGAGCCAGGAGAAGGGTGATGGGAGCTTCCCTATGCTGCTCAGCTGAGACTGAAGGGGGTTTAGTCTAATTTCTTTTATCTCTTAGGATAAGAGTGTGTTCAGTTTTCTTCCTTGCTAAATTAATAGTATTTCTCCTGATGCTTCTGAGAACACACTTCTGGTTATCGCGTGCGGTGCAAGGCACCTTGCTGCAGAGTTGGGCTCTGAAGTTCCAGCTGTGTTCTGTGCGAGTCCAGCAGCTGTGGGATCCCAAAACCTTTTCTCTCCAGGATCTCAGCTGTTCTTCAGCCCGAGCTTTTCCAGGTGACTGGTGTTGCATCCTGCCCATCAGGTATCTGATGTGTTTGGTCATTAGGTTTTTGCATTAGCCTTAGCACAGCTACAAAGTAAAGAGCCATTCTTTAAATACATACTCTGAAGGAATGAAGTAAAGCCTTAGCAAGGAGTGGCAGCGACTTTGCCTCCTTCATGTCCGTAGTGGTGCTGCTGGCTGGGACCAGCGGAGGGATTGTAGGAGCCTGGTTTGATACTTGTTTTCAGCTTCAATTCTGCAGGCTGTAGTGTGGTGGCAGTTACACTGCAGCTTGCTGCAGAGGAGCTGGAGCACTCTTAGGGCCTTTTATTTTTATTTATTCATTTATTTAGTTACTACTGCTTGTGTTTGATCCAGAAGTCTAATCGTTCTGTTGGCCTGCAAAGGTGTTTGGAGGACAGGTGGATTTGGCTAGCAGGGCTGGGGCAGTGGGCTGCTGGAGAAGTGGTTGTCTAGAAATGGGCAGCAAGGAGGTGAGCATGCTTGTCTGTTGCAAGTCCCCGGTTTGGAGAGGTTAGAGGGGCCGCTGACTCCATGGAAGGGTGTGCCAAGTTCCCCAGACATCTCAGGATTTGCTTTGGGGCACAGGAACCCTAGTAGGGCTGTGGAGACTGCCTGGGGTCCTGACTTGCCCAGGCTTCTTTGTGGCGCATTGCTCTCGCCGTGCTGTGGTAGTGGCAGGAGTGGTTCACACTGGCTCACAGTCTCTATTGGCTCAGGTTTGGGGAGCGACTGAACGGTGCCTTTCTAATGATTCATAAAAAGTGGTCATTTGAAAAAATGAAAGCAGTGCGGGAGGGAAGGTCACCTTCCTACCGTAATTTTTTTGACACAAAGGCAAGCTCCCCAGAGAACTCAGATTTCCTTGTGATGTTCCAGGGACAAGAATTCATTATCCAGATAAGTAGGCATGTATTTCTCCCTGCCTTCGACATTCGGGGAAGTGCCAGCATTGGATCAACTAGTAGCATCCACTTACTTAAATCTGCAGTTTCAAAGACTTGAAACCATTGTGTCTGTATCCTTACAGCTACGACTGCCTCTGACTGGCACAACCCTCCCCTCCTTTCCTCTGCTACTTAATTCTTTAATGGTCACTCACCACTGAAGAACAGAAGGTGCCTTTCTTTTTTCACATGCCATATAACACTCTTTCCCATCGCCCCCCCCACCCCCCACCGCAAATAACACCCTAAGAAAGGCTTATGTGGCTATAAAAATAAAACCACTCCCTCCTTCCCTCAGCACCATTCCCCCCAAAATAACAAGTGCAATGTAGTCAAAAGATAATCTAATTTATTTAGCAACAACTGCTTGCTTTGCGTGTAGGTTCAGTGTCTTTTCAAGATTATCCCTGAGGGCATAATTAGCCCAAGAGAAGGAAAAACTAGTACTAGTGATTCAGGAGAAAGCTGTTCTTTTAAACTGTAGTTGTGTAACAGAAGTTTGCCTTTGAACAGCATCTCTTCAGCCTACTGTAATGCCAACCCTTTATTTTGATTCACCTTCAGACAAATTTACTTTCCTGCAGGTAAACTGAATATTGCTTAAGCAATGGTTTTATTTTAGCACCGGGGTTGAATCTCAGCTAAATACAGCCTCGCCTATTGGGTTGTATAGGTGTAAGCCCTTGTAGTTGCCTAGTTGCAAATACGTTTATAAAAGATGCTCTGTAATAGTTGCTTTTTAAAGTTGTAGCCAATCTTGTGTTGTGGGAAAACGCTGATTCCCTTTCAGTGTTCAGTCTTGCATAAAATACAAATACAGCACAAACTATTTAGTGCCTCCAAATGATAAATATAGCTGGGGCAGTCTGACGGTTGGAGTATTTGGCTGTGTGTTATATTTGCAGTGGTACCATTTTGCTGTGTTAATGCTTTAGTAACTTCATCTGTTTAGGTAGATGACATGAAATAAACTGAAAATAGAAGGAAAGTTTTCATATTAATGTTTCCTGGGCTGATTAGTAGATACAGCGTAACGTGTTCTCATTTGCTTTGTGCAGTTGCTTGTAGGTTCTTGAAACAATCCCTGCTGGGCTGGAAGTTTTTTTTGCTTGGCCTGGGTACCAGGAAGATTCTGTATGTGGTGAAGTTTGCCTTTCCAGAGCTGCTGACTTTTCAGGAAGTGAATTTAAATCCTTCTTTAGCTTTAGAGGGAGTCTCAAGCTGCTGTTTTAATAGAAAGGTGTCTGTGGAAAAAAAAAACCCAACCACGCAAACATTGTGAATCTGCGGGTGTTCCTTCAGCATCCCCTGTGTCAGCTGTGCTTATTTCAGGAGTACAAAATATTGACCATCTTTTACATTTTCCTGCTGCTGTAAAGTCAGTACAGCATTAGCGCAAAGACCTGTGCTCTGGTTGGGGTGTTAACCGTCACTAGTCTTAACTGCTCTTTGATTTGCCAAATGTTTTCTTGTTAGTGATGTTCAGCCTGAAAGGCAAACAAATTGTTATGCCAAATATGAAAGCAAAGGCCAGTCGTTTCGGGAATCATGGTTTTACTGCAGCCGACCTCTTGAAATATTTGGAGGTCAACCATAATGTCGCACACTGACAGCCAGTTTCATTGTCCTTATCAAGTTACAGTTGTATTTAGTGGTGCTTCAGGTTGTCTTTGATGTCCTTCTCTTAAATGTGCAGGAATAAAACAGAGAAAACCAAACTCAAACCCCTGAAGAGCTGATTGTTTACTTAGGAGATTCCAAGGACCTGGATTTCTTAAGCTGCTCATACTGTGTATTTCCAACGTGTTCTTTGCTTTGTTCTTTTCTGCTGTAGCACTTCTAAATGCAGCTGTGCCTTTCATGGTAGGCAACACAATGGCAATGGATTAATGATGCCCAAAGCCTGACCCCGCTGACATTGTATAAATTATTCTGTTGTGTCTCTGCTACCACAGGTACAGTTTTGCTGCAGTCCAGTTGGATTGTTCTGCCTTTACTGGTTAAGTGAGCCTGCAGTTTAGCACCAGGGTGTCCCGGATACCTCTATTTTACTTGTATCCAAAGGCAAGTGATTATTAGGAGGCACCTTGTATCTGAAATAGTGTGGGCTGCTTGGTTTTCGTACTTTAACTTCATGGTTGATATAAAGATATACTTTGATCTATGTTTTTAAGCTTGTATGGGCAATCAAGAGGCTGAGGCACTTTTCAAGTGCTTACCAGCCTTGCTTGAGATGAGGTTTTTCTTAAAATACTTGGTGGCTTTTGCTGTCCATTCTTGGGCTGAGGTTTCTGGTGCTGGCAGCGCTAAGCACTTCCGACCATCTCAGCGTGGCTCACTGGGCTGAATTTTTTGAGCGTCCAGGCTTTGGAAGTGAGATCCACTGTGCATAGATGTTGCGCAGAGGTTGGTGCTGCTGGATGTGTGCTTTTACAGGCTGTGCGCTGAAAATGTTTGCAAGTGTCTTTGGGCTTCGGTGTGCTTTATGTATAGCTGTTAAACTCCAGGTGGCACTAGCAGCTCGCAGCTAGGTCAGGGATTAGTAACACTGATGCAGTCCCTGAAATGTACCACAGAATTCAAATACTGGCCATGGGAAGATTAAAAATTAGTTTTTGCAATTGATATTTGCAAAATATCAAACTATTCTTAGTAAGGTGAATAAATACAATGACCAAAAGCAGGCCAAGTGAAGTCTCCTAAACTTTCTTGCAGTTCCCTAGAAAATGTCTGTGTAAATAAACAGCGAATACACGGTTAAAGGGGAAGAATCCAGGAAGCAGAAGATGCTGAAGTCCTACAGCGTGGAAGCTGCCAAGAGCTGGTGGCGAGCTGACTGCAATACTAATTTGCTGGTGCAGATGTAGCAGCTTATCAGGAGCAGAGTAGATGGTGAAAGCTCGCTTTTGCGGGCCTGATTCTTCCCTCATGTGTAGCTGGTGGAGCTGGTGGAATTACCCCAAGTATAATAGAGAAAAACAAGCATAAATGCATTTATATTTGAAGTGCATCCGTTTGTTGGGTTTTTTTTTAGGTTTTGGAAGGGCTTTGGGGAGTATTGGTGTTTGAAATTAAGTCTAAGCTGGAACAAAATACAAGATATATTCAGGCAAGGATAAAATTTGCTGTCCTTTCTTTATAACATGACATTCTCCACAGGCACAGGGATGGTTCATACAAATGGAAATGTGGAGAAGGAAATGGGCCTGGAATGACTGAAAAAGAGAGACGCAATGCAACACAAACAAAAAAAAAAAAAAGGTCTTGTCTGTAGCAGCTTGTAGTTCTGTCTCTGACTCTCTATGTATTTCTTCTGGGTACTCAAAGAAGAAAGTTGTGTAGGCTGGCTGCCTCCTTCCACTAGAGACTTTTCAGCCAAAGTTGACACTGATATACAGCTCTTAAAGACATTGAGTTCCTGCAGATTTCTTGAGAATTTTCGTATGAAAAAAGAGAAGGGGCTTGAGGTTCTGTTGTGGTTTGGACGGGCTCTTTTCCCCCTCACTGAATGACGTGACCTCTGAGTTGTAACCCGTGCTGGTTACTGCCGGTTGGCGCAGATGAGATTCCAGGCCAGGCACGCATCTGCTGCCTCCTGCCCAGCCATCGGGCCAGCCACAGCAGGTAGAAGATGTGATGGGAGCTGGAGCTATGGGGCAGGGCTACAGAAGGCACTGGAGGAGACCCAAAGGTCCCCTGGGGGAGAGTAGGTGAGTGTGAGGGGAAAGGCCGGGGTCCCGACAACGGAGCTGTTGCTCTGGCCCTCAAGGGGAGCTGAGGCAGTGCAGGGCATGTGTTTGTGGGAAACTGGTTCTTCTGTGGGACAGCCTGGTCAAGAGTCCCATCATGTTTTCTTTTTTCCTGCTTGCTTTGCAGCCTGAATGTGGATTGCGTGTGCTCTAGTCCTCAGTGGAGCTTCTGTCTTCCCAGCCTCCCAGACAGGGGCGTAAGGAGCCTTCTGCTATTCGGAACACTGGGGAGGCTTTCTCTTGGGGAGCTTTATCTTGGATGCAGTGTCTGAGAGCAGTTGGAAGGTGACTACTGGAGATGGCTGGTTAGTTTTGCTTTGTTGGGATTGTTCTGGTGGATGGTGATGGATGTTTGGTTGCCAAGCCCCAAAAGTCCCTTTTTGGGAGTAAGGGAGCAGCTGTTCTCTTGGGATGGCAAAGCCAACGTGGGAGTTAGTGAAACTGCTTGGCCTGAGGGATGGACATCTTTTCTTCATCTCAGCTTGGGCACGAGGAGGTCTCAAGAACTTACAGTTGATTTGGGAGATGGATTAAAATGGGATGGGCTGCCATGTTGTTGATGTCCTTGGCCTCACTTCTGTAAGGTGTGCTTTGCTGTTGTTGCTACTAGTAGAGGTCACCAACATGACGCGTTCATGGCAGACCTTTTGCAACAGCTCAGCAAATGGTCTAGCCTGCCACCTTGCCCTCTGTCAAAGGTGCCAGGTACAGAAGGCTTTTCCTTTGGCTTTTCTTCAGTACCGGTTGATGTGGGTGAAAATATCAGTGGTCTCTGGGGCTGTTTTTGTCCAAGGCATAATTTGACAAGAAATGATGCATTTGAGTATTGGAGGCTTTATATTCCTATTGCCCGGGCGGTTCTGTGCTGCAAAGGAAAAGGTGCTCTTGGATTAAAAGGGACATCTGGGTTTAAGTGAAAAGCCAGATTTTAGGAATTTTTTAGCTCTTTTTATGATCTGCTGTTGAGGCTGGAATTTATTATAGCTACTGGCATTCCCGCCCTTGAACTTTGCCAGTCTCATTTTCTTGATACTTGGTTAGGCTTGGTTTGTCTGCTGAAGCAGCTGTATTTGTTTCACTAACCTTTAGTAGGCTTTTACTACGTGTTTAGAAATGTTCAAGATGTTCTTTGTTTTGTGTATGACGAGAAGGATCTGAAGCAGCATTTCAATGGAGCTCTACCAGAAGACCGAGCTTTCTCTCCACTTCGGAACTCCAGCATTTTTGCATGGGAGGTGCAGGCCTGTAATCCTTTCTCGTGTTCTCACTCCTGCTTTGAGTTCATGGAAGCAAGCCCTGCCACAAATCTGAAGCCTTTTGTACTTCTTAAAAGCACTTTCTTTTTCAAAAAAAGAGAAAACATACAGAATAGATCTTGATGGGCTTGGCAAGGGTTTCTAGATGACTGAGCAGTGCTGGGAATGAAACTGGAGATTTCTCCTAGTGTGCTGGGGCAGTCTGAAAAATTCCACTGTCCAGATTCCACTTCTTTCTGTATTTGTATGAAATACTGATATAACTTGAACAGGTTCCTTTCACCAGTTATGTTTCTCAGGTTTTTTTCTTACTGACTTTCTAGCTTTAGTCAGAACGTGGTTTTCTGGGTGCTGGCTCAAGTGCAGCCATAGTGTTATGACTTCCAAAATGGTCCTTAAAATGGTGGTGAGGGATTACTGCTGTGTCGCTCACCTTCAGCTCTGGCCCTTTGAAACTGCACTCTTGCAAAACGGCAGGAAATTGGAAACTCTTCCCCCCTCCTGTAAACATTCTCCTAGTGTGAAGTTCCCCTTTCTGCGCTGAGTTTCAGCTTTACCAGATAATCATTGCTTCAGACCAGAGGGCTTTCATTTATGGAGTTTGTGTGACAGAACCAGACTGATTTGCTAGCTGGATGTTGCCTTTCTCGGAAGAAAAGCCTTCTGAAAGTTGTTTGAGTTTGCGAAGCACAATGCGACGTCGCATTGGCTTTTACCAAGCTTACAGTGACTGCGCTCTTCGAGAAGGATGGCTAAGTCTTTTTTTCTTGTACCTTTTGGGGATTTTCCCACCACTGACCTACTTCATTCTTTTGTAGTTAAATTTTCTTTTGCTTTGTGCTTTCAAAATCTTCTGATGAAGCAAGCTTTTGGTGTAGAGATCTGTACTGGAGGGTGTCTGTGGGTTTTCTTCTAGATGGTTCGCCACATTGGGATATTCAGCAGCCTTTGAAAGCTGTTCAGTATGGCTGTCTTACAGAAGCGTTTTTTCAGAGCGTGCAGATATCATGATACCGCTTCTGGTATGGACAGCTGTAGAAATTTGGTTTGTCTTAACTGTATCTGTTCTGCTTTCAAAATTAAGAAGACATAATTACTCATATATGCACATAATTCATCCAGGTTCATGAGCTTGGAAACACTTGTTATGTGTATGGCGCTGGTAAACTAGCAAAGCCACAACGAGAATACCTTCCTCTCCTGGAACCATGACATAAGTGTGTAGAGAGCAGCGTCCTGTCTCAGTGACTTGAGAGCTCAGTAGGCTCCCTCAATGAATTCTTTGAATTTCGAGAATGGACTTTTAAAACTATTTATTTACGTGATGGAGTTGAAATGCTGCAATGTAGTTTTAAACGGCTGCAGAACAGTTTTGCCCCAGACAACGGAGCAGTGACCAGCTGTGCCGCCGGCCATCTCTTCGGTTAAAACTGTCCGTGGTCTGCCAAACTCCGGTTGGATTGTCAGGGTGAGCAATCGCCAAATCTTTATCAGCCTAGTGTTACTGCCTGATAACGTTCAATTCGCCCAAAAGCTTGTTTAAAAGCTTATTTCATTTCTTATTATAGTAAAAAATGACAATTTCTGGGAAGTTTGGCAGGCTTCTAGGACATCCAGAATTTATCATCTAGAGCAGGATCAGCTAATACACAGACTTCAGATTGGATGTTCTTGTGTCTTCAGTTAGGAGTTGAGCTGATTACTTTGAGCCTGCTTAGTATTTAAGGAATCCTTTGAATATTAGGCTGTAGAAATAATAAATGGATTGGTTTTGTTCAGCCTCAGTATCTGAAGATCCACACGGACTGAGCAGAGTCCCACCAAGACGTCACACTCTTATTGTTTGGAAGGTGGTGTATCTAAATATTCACGTACAGTTGTTGCTCACAAGTAGTATCTCTTATGAGCAAAGAAGTGCATGTGTTCACAGTGAGCCCTGGCGTATGTAGGTGAGAATTTCTGGGCCATCGATAAGATTTGATTCAAGAACCATTTGCCTTGGCAGGGCCACAGAGAAGCTGTGGCAGAGCTGATGGGCAGAGAGGAGCCAGCCTGTGCTTTCGGAAGGGTGTTCAGCAGAAGCTGCGATGTGGAAACGGCACTGAGAAGACCCTCAGACTGGTTCTCGAACATGTTTTCTCCCATATTTGCTTTGAAACTCGGCGCTGCTTGGTTCTTGCTTAACCCTTTGTACTTTCTTTTAGCCTGAACTGGTTTGCTGCCGGGGTTACTAGCCAGCAGTAAAGCAAAAGCTGGAAGAAGCAGGCTTTACAGAGGTGGAAGGACCCTGCTCACCTAGAGTAGATGCGTAAGGAGTGTTTGGCCTTCATCACTGATAGTTTATCTAATTTCCAAGTGTGAAAAAGCATGGCACAGCCAGTGCGCACTGCGATGCCTTAGCAGGGTAACCACATTTCCTACTAGGCTTACCTACACGTCGAAGACCTGAGTTCAGCAGGTTTGTACAGAGCTTTTAGGAAGTTCTGCAAGTACGTGCTGTTTCTTGTAACCATAGCTGTGACTCCTGGCAGCAGCAAACGGGATGAGTAAACCCCGTCTCATCACTAAAGCTGGCTGAAGTTTGTAAGACTCTGTTTTGATGTTGAACGTGTACAATTTTCTTGGCCTTTATAGGAAGCTGTGGGCGCTCCACATGGTGGAAGTTGATTTAAGTAACTTAAGAGAAAATGCCGCAGCTTTGGGCTCCGGAGCTTGGCACCTTGCTCAGTTTAGCTGCTTCCTCTCTTCCCTCAAACAACTCAGTAGCAGATCTGGGCAAGCATCTTCTATTTCCAATTAAATTTTAATCTAAAACCCATTTTAAAGCAGCCATATTACCTCTCTGTGAGAGAATAATCATACAAGAATGCTATTGCTGGATTCCGAAAAATGGGAAAAATATGTTTAGGGCTGTGCTGGTTGACATCAGCAAAGAGTCTGGCTTGGACAGTCATATTAGAGGCAGGAGAAATGTATCACCCTTTTCCACGCTCATCAAGAAATCCTGTAAGGACTTGAATTCTAGCAGCGCAGGGAGGTCTCCGCCGAGATTAGACCTTGCTGGACAAGCCTGTTTGCAAAGAAATGCAGAAGAAATGGGCAGGACGGACCCAGGGTGGGAGGAGATGGTGTGATGCAGCCAAAGGCAGTTGTGAGTACTTGGCTGTGCCTCTGACAAGTGTCAGTCAGAAGCTGCCACAAGATCATCTGGGTCTCATCCAGTCCTGGATAAAGGTGTCCCCAATACTGCATGTGGCTTTGCAGACTGTCAGTTCCATGTCGGAAGTGCTGATCAGGGTTGCAGTGATGCCTTTCTCCAGGAAAGGATTGGATGATCTGCGGTGTGAAATACCAAGGTTTACAGAAATTTGTTTTTCCTTGCTATATTGGCTTAACCCTGAAAATGCATGTGAACCTTGGAGTTTTTCATTTAGGGAGGGAAAGGTTGAAATATTGACCATTCCCACTGAGCTGGAGGGGGAGAGGGAGTGCAGGACATGGGAGCAGCCTGACATTGAAGTCACCAAAGCCTCACTTAGTCTAGCAATTGGCCCCTTTGCCGTCTAACCGGAGGTCCCCACTGCTTGCTTCTGCCGGCCACCTCCCCTGTGCTGGCCCAAGTGTTCCTACGGTTTTCTGGAGAGTCACCTCAGGGAACAGAGGAGGCTAAAATGTCATATGTCCTAATCCCCAGCAAGGTTAGAGCAGTGGGAGGAGGCAGGAACAAACATGAGGTCAAGAAGAAAGAGGACCCTGGGTAGATCTCTGCTGGATTTAAGTGGTAGAGTAACTACAGCAGTGTGTTCTTGGTGCTGTAGGATTCCTTGTTAGCCTTCACAAGGTTTGATTGTTTGTTTGTTGTTTTTCTTTAGCTGGTGCAGCTGTTGTGGAACCTACTGTCACTGTAGTTCCTGGCTGGCTTGGTGTCCTTGGGGGCAGAGGGGACGTAGGGCAGTGCCACTGTGCCCCAGGGGTCTTGCTGTGCAAGAGGCTCACGGTGACAAATGAGCAGGGCAGGGTAATTGTGCCACCTTTCATTGTAGGAGGTGAAGGCCAGTTCTTCTGCCGAACAGAAGGCTTTTCTCCTTGTGAAGTTCATGCTGGTTGGCAGGACGGAGACTTGATACCTAAAATTTGATCTCCCTTGCAAGGGTTAATATAAACATCAGCCTAAAGTGGCTGGTTGAGATGTGTTGGGTTTGGGGACAACCAGGCCATTGACGTATAAACGCTACTGTGTGAATGACACAGTGAGGCTCCTCAAATCCCTCTTATTTTTATGCTGATTTTTGAAGTGACTTTTAATCCTTCAGACATATTGGTCTCTAAGCACTTTTTTCAAAGAGGAAAATAACCCAACTCAAGCAGTTTGGGTAATAATAGTACTTAGTGCTTAACGAACGTTGTGGAATTAATCCTTCTGGACCAATAAATTTAAATGAAATTGTGTTGATCTTGGCTGGGGAGCAGGGAAGCAATGTGAAATTGGCTTTCCTCGGGGCACGGAGGAGCGGCTCCCTCAGTGTGGCTTCACCACAGCCAGTGGAGATGGAATTAGTGAAACTGGTGAACCTGTGAAGTTTGGGTTCAAGCTGAGCCCTGCATTTTGGTTCTCTTCCTCCACTCTCACAACTGTGCCATGAGCGGTTTTCCAGGCTTGGTCCGACCTGCTGAGGAGCTCTGGGAGTGGGTCTCCTTGGTCCTGGGGAAGGGTCAGTCCTGGGGTGACCACTTAGGGCTGGGGAGATCCTTCTGGTTCCCTGTCCTGCTCCCTCCCACATGCTGTCCCCGGCGGTCGGTGCAGATGTCCCACATTGCTGGGCTAAACCTGCGAATCTGCCGTCCTGTTATGGAAAAGTCTTGTGGCCACCCTTTGTCGATTCAAACAAGATGGAGGAATATAAAGAAATCTCCCATTAAGAGAAATGGGTTCAAGTTGGCCACAGTCCCTTGGTGGCCATGGCCTTTGCTGTGGGGTGCAGGCCCCCAGAATTAAATGGGGAGTGCTGTGGGTGGATGCTGGCGTCCTGTTGGTAGTGTGGCCCTTGGGCCAACAGGGAGGAGCAGCATCGAGACGGTGATGCTTAATAACTTTGTGTACCAATTGATAAGCTTTGTGTATCAATTATTGTAAGTGAAAATCGATAGTTTGATTTATTTCTTGTTTTCAGGATACAAGCTGATTGGAAGCCATTCTGGGGTGAAGCTCTGCCGGTGGACGAAGGTATGCTCTCTTTCTCATTTCAGAAATAAAAAAAAAAAAATTAAAAAAAAGCCAGAGACTTATTACAATTTCCAGGTGAAATATCTTTAAAAATGTGATATTACTTTGCACAAAACCAAATTTCATCTTCCAAGCTGTAGTTTTGCATTTCAAGCTATTAAAATCCCACTGGGAAGAGTGAGGATGCGACTGTGGCAAAGAGCTGGGAACGTCACTTTCTGTTGGTTTGGTTTTTTTTTCCCCTGTTATTCCGCTGTCTGCTAAAATATCTCCCGCCTACTGAAATATATGGCAGGAGCAGAACACCGTGGAGAAAAGTGGGAAGGTTATGTCAGTGGTGTGAGGTCTTCTGAAACAAAGATCCCACCGTCGGTCATTCCGCTTGGATGGGCACACAAGGGCGTTGGAGCCGGTTGTGCTGCAACTGATACAGCTGGGTTGCCACAGTCGGTGCTCCTCCACTGGCTTTCAGCATTTGTCAAGTAAAATGTAGATAACCAGATATCTGGTGCTTGCTAATGCTGGGACTTCTTAGAAATTACTCTGTGGGCGTGCCTGTATGTGTATATAGTTGTGAGCAACGTGTCTGTGTACAGATGTGTGTGTATGTACACATCTATATGGAAAAGTCATCCTCCAAGCCATACAGTTGCGTGGTTTAGCCTATCTAAACCAGTCGCTTTTTAAGTAGTTTATTTGCAGACTTAAAAAGGTTCCCAGTGGGGAGGCACGGAGCCTCGTAGAACAAACTTCAGCCTCTTCAATAGGTTTATCGTTTTGGCTTTCCTTTGCAGGTCCCTGAGCAGCTCAGAAGTTGAAAGCTGATCTGTAACGCTGTACATTTGGGGAGTAACATTGACAGAACATACTAAAGCCTTCAGCATTCACGGGGTGATAGACTATGGGAATCATCACCTCATTAAAATGCCAGCCCATCTCTAATTCTTGCACGGTGGCAGTGATCAGTTCCTTGGTCTCTCAGCTCTCTTTTGCTGCATGATTAACTTTGTTTATTTTTGAAAAGAGCTCTTTGAATGGCAATCACCAAAGTGGGTGGCTGCAGTGAGGTTTTTCTTCTTGAAACGCCTGGTATCAATGAACCTTTTCATCAAAAGACTTGTTCTTGGGAACAGTTCAAAGAGCCCACTGCTGTATTGTCATGAATATTTGTGAGACGTGCTGATCCCACTGATGCTTCTGCTGTTTACGCTTACTAATATTTCTCTCTTCTGTCATTTTTAGCATCAGAGGGGACTATGAAATGTTTAAAGAAAAACTTGTCAAACTTCAGTGCTGCGACTGAGAGAGAAAACCGGAGAACCTATTTTTGTTAAAGAACAGGAATTTAATGCAGCACTGTAAAACCATTTCACAAAGTAAATAGCAGCTATGTGTGCTTAGATAGGACCATACTATTTTTAGCTTAAGCAGGAATTGAACGTAAAGTGTTCTAATAAATTGAGCTGAAATTGGTTACAGGCAGTGGCCTTGACTCGGATTCGTGCCAATATGTGAATATCTTCAGGGGGCTTGTTTGAGATTTGTATCAGCAGAAAGCAGGAGCAGGGCTAGAAGGATTAGTATTAAGTAGAGTTTCATAGTGATATCGTAGATTAAAATGACTGTGTTCTGTCATGTTCTGGAAAAGAGCATAAAACCTGCAAAGTTTAGGAAGAATCTGTTGATTTCGACTGTCTTATGAAACCCAAAATATAACTTGCTCTCCTAGGATTTGTGAATCTCCTAAAATCTCTGTTGTTTGAAGGGTGGGTAGAATAAAGAGCGTTTTCCACTTTGTTTAATGTCCCTGCTGTATACCAAGGCTGTGCGTGTGTTAGGGGTTACCTGTATGTGTTTTTCCTGCTGCTGAGGGGAAACTTTCTCTTGGATCACCAGGACCCTTCAGGGTAGAGGAAGGTAGCTTAAAAGTTACTATGTCATATCTTGCATTTTCTCTTGAGAGTAGTAAAGATTCTTTCTCATTTATTATTATTTAACTGAGATAATGAAAGACAGGCTTTGCTCCAAGCAACTTGCGGGCTGAATAAAAGATAAATCCCAGTGGGAAGGCTGCTGCGGTTCCACTGGGAAGGAAAGTGCAGCGTCCTGCTGGTGCCAGTGAGGGTTTGTAAGGTCAGGGTATTTATTTAATTTAGTGCTAGAAGAAATACTCTACCAGACCAGTGAAAAGAATTGAGCGTTCAGTAGCACAGCCTTGAAATTGATCCTTGTTACTCTTTAGTGGGCTTTTACAATAATATTTCTTGCAGCTTAAGTGGCTTCACCCGCTCGCTTTTGTTGGCTGAAGCGGTTAAAAGCTTCAGTAGAGCGCATTGTTATGCTGCGGTGTTGCAAGTGAGAAGTTATCGATTATGTTAAAGTTTCTCTCCTCTAAAACAGTTGTAAAGTTGACATAGTAGATGCCTTGTTTCTGTAAGGAGGTATATAAGCAATCAGACTGTATGCTGCTCTGCCTGCTATGAATTTCTTCCTGCATCTGCCATTATTCAGACTTGCTCTGCAGCCGTGACCTTGCTCGCAGTGTGTCACAGGTGACTCTGAACACTGACGCTACTGGTGACTGAAAACTGCAAATACGCCCAGGGAGCAGATTTCAGACTTTTCCACTCCCTTTGGTTACAGATGGTGTGTTTTAACTTTCTTGGTGTTTGTTTGTGTCTTTCTCTGCTGTTAGTCGATGCTTCGAGGCCGAGGCGGCTGCTACAAACACACGTTTTACGGGATTGAGAGCCACCGCTGCATGGAGGCCACGCCAAGCCTGGCCTGCGCCAACAAATGCGTCTTTTGCTGGAGGTAAAATACTGCTGCAGTTTTACTTTGGGATGGGGGCTCTGTTCCACTCTGCCCTGTTCCTCAAAGCTAGGGCAGTGTTACTTGCGTGCCCTTTTCACTTGGGACTTGCGGGAGGAAGGGTTTGGAAGGGAGCAGCGTTGCTCCCCTTCCTGCCTGTATTCCTTCCCCTCTGAGAGCTATGGTGGGGGTGAGCTGGGTGGGCAGGCTCCACATTTTAGAGGCTGAAGAGGATCTGAGGGCTCCCCAGTGCCACCTCCCCTCCTGCTGTGTCCTGTGCAGCCAGGTCTGGGGCCCCAGCAAGTTCAGCCCAGGTGGGGACCAGTGGAAGGAGGGATCAGAGAGGCAGAAGACAGACACCTCTCCATCTACCACCCTGCAATGCCCACTGCTGCCTGCGCTGAGCACTTGGTGGAGGTTCGGTTCCCTCTGGAGATCACTGTCTGGGACTCCGGTGGCTCCTGGTGCTCTGGAGATCGTGGTCTGGCTCGTGTTGTGCAAAGCCACCGAGGTGCTAAGTGCTGCGAGTATCTTTGTTTTGAGATTGGACCATTTTTCTTATTTCAAGTACCTTCACCCCTACCGATTCAATTGCATTTGCAGTGAGTGAAAAGTGATGACTTAGTAACTGTTGCCTTCCTAAAACAGTAGCTAATAAATGACTTTCCGTTTTAGTCAGTAAAGTGACCCTTTTTCTCAGAGGAATTACTTTGTTGTTAATTCTCTGAAGGAAATGAGCTTTGCCTGGATCGGAAGGGTGAGCTGCTGCAGCGCTGCTTACTCACTGAAACGCCTGGATTTCCGAGGGAGGACTTTGCCAGGCTGGGGGAGTGCGGGATGGGATCGGTGCGAGAGACTGAGAGGCTCGGCAGAAATAAAAGCAGTGACGTGAAAGTGTACTGAGTGGGAGGACGTGGAGGTTATTCTTTGAGCTCTTTTGTCTTCTACCTTGCTAGCTAATTCAGGCCACGGGGGCTGCGCTGCCTTGGATATTTATGCCTGCCCTGGGGGGCTGGCTGCCAATAACACCCATTCCATCCCTGAGCCTGGGTGTCCAACATCCCAGTATTTTCATGCAAAACCAGCAAATTCCTCCGAGTACCATTTTCTGTCTTTCATAGGCTCTTCAAGTTTTAATAATGCAAATATTTCATGAGAATATTTAAATGTCAGCAGCGGTGCAGGAGGACTGCTGTAGCTTTGAAGGCCCTTTGAAGCCGTCTCTCATGTTAGTGTTAAGTGTTAGACACTGGTTGTTCTGTTAAGTTTGCATTTGGGAGTCTATACCAAAATGTTAATTGGTGCTCTTGATGGGCTTTTATCATATCCTGGCTTGAAAGGACATGGCAAATGACATGTTTAACGTGCAAATTTCGCTGCTTTTCTTGAGAGCAATCTAATGACTGGGGAGAAAAATGTACTGCTACTGCTCATTTCTTGTTTCCACCGTATCAGCTAGCAATGGTGCATTTAATTCTGAGTGGTGGCTGTAGTGGTAGGAAGAAGATTGCCATGCATATTATCCCTCTGTCCCTACGCAGAAGGTACATAAACACCAAATAGAAAGCAATAACATCGCCAGAATGAGGCATTTTGTTCCTAGTATTGCACCGCAGACCATTTAACTCTGCTCCTCTTCAGAATGACCCAACTCGGTATTTCGCAGCAGCAGCCTGCGTCTGGAGTGTGGGTCTGAATCAGGGAAGTCAAAGAAGTGTAAATTGAAAAGTGCAGTAATTGGGGTAAATTGCCATGTGTGGTACCTTCCGTGTGCTTCTAACTCGTCATCCTGTAGCTGTCATTTGTCACCTCTAAGAGGAATCCTGGAAACAGTAGCCCTAATGATAACAAATGCTAGAATGCTTATTTTACTAATGGTAACAACCCGAATGCAAGGAAGCGGGTTTTCAGGGGACTGTGCTGAAAAATGTTCTCACTTACCTTCTGTGGCTGAAATGGGTTGTGGTTGTTGGACTCCTCCACATGGACTGCAGCTGTCTGTCTTCCAACTCAGTAGAGGTTTGAGAAGAGAAGACTTAAGGCTCAGTTTGAGGCTCGTCGCAAGGCTCACATTATGTCCACCTTCAGCTTGACATAAAGCAGAACTGAAAGAAGCTTTCTCTGCTTTGGTTGCTTTTTCAGGCCCTGTGCTTGGGCTGTTACAGCCTTTGTGTGATTGTGAGCTGTGCCAGGTCAGGTTAATTTGGTGCAGGAAGAGGAGACTTCCGTACCCACTCTCCTCCCTACCAGTTGCACGTCAGCACGGTTCACAAACCCTGCAGGCAGGACTATCTATATATAACTTTTTTTTGTTATTATTATTTTAAACCCACCGTGCCTTTGTGGATTCTTAATCATGTGAGACTAAACGTAGAATCACAGGCAGCGGTGGCTGGGTAGGGTAAGCATGTTACCTTCTTATTAGCAGTTACCATCTGTGCGTTTGGAGACATATGAAGTGCTAGTTTTGATCTGCTGTTGGCAAGATGTTTTCAATACAGGTTTTATGCCTTGCTGGTCTTGTCATGCAGCTCTGCGCGCTAACTTGCAGATAAGACAGCTGTGATTCTTTTTTTTTTTTTTCTCTTGATCTCTTCTTTCAGGATTTTGACATTTGTAGAGTCTGCCAACATTTCCAACTGCATAACCACTGCAGCTCTCCCGGGATTGCTGAGGAAAAGGCCAAGGAGCCTGTTTGTTTTCCTTTTCTCGCTTTGGCAAGAAATGCTGTAGTTCAGCCACTTTCCCTGGGAATTGGATGTCATCGTAGTTGGCTGGTTGTGACTGATGCATTTTGGCCCCGAACCAGGAATCACGGGTGGAGCCAGCATCCAAACACACTCAAAGTTAGGGGTTTTCGTAAAAAATGTAGCTTGACTCTGCACTGGAGACCTTCCTTCTCCTCCGTGTCCCTGGAAGCGGTACGTCCCAGGTAGATATCCAGCCCTGCCAGTGTCCCCTTACAGCGTGACCGCTGGCTTGTGCTTCCCTGCCTCTGCCCATCAGAGACCCGGCTGAGAGCTTGGTGATGCAGGTTTATGACGTGGCAGCTTCTTTGGAGGGCAGGAAAAGCAAATTGCTCCCGCCGTGAGGCAGCAGTCGTGCTGTGTTCAACTCCTGAGGCTTTTGCATCAAGAGTCGAGGAGGGGGGGTGGGAAAAGAAACACCTTAATTACTGCAACAGCCCAAAGTCATAATTCTCCCTCCCTATCACTATCCATTATTGCTCTTAGCTGGTCGTGCTGTGTTTGTGGTGTCTCTTTAGCTTAATTGTCTAAATGGAAATGTGCAAGTGACCAAATCTTTTAATCAATTAGAGCAAGTGTGGGGACCGAGGCTTTCTGACACTGTGTATTGCGGCACAATCACCAGGCAAACCTGATTTGATTATGTTTTCTGGCAGAGTGTCTAAAGCCCAATCAATTATTGAGGAGAGACGGAACAGCTAAATAAGATTTAAATTAATAGGGTTTATTATTTTTGCATTTGAGGAGGAGGCAAACCAGACAGAGTGAAATATCCCATAAAGAAATTGGTTCATATTTCTTCTTCTGTAACTTTATGGTGTTTATACCTGTACTTGAAGGTTTCAGCTTTAATTTGTACAGTAGACAGCTGAAGTTCTGTTCAGACGATCTAAATAAGTGCGTGGCCAAAAGCCAGCGATCACAGTAAGCCCTGCAAAATGAGATTATTGATCTCCCATAGGAGAGGTACTTAATCAGGTCTTCAAAAAAATTAAGAAGAAACTGAAAACATAGATTAAAACAAAAGCTGCTTCTTGTTAAGTGACTTGACTCCAGAGGCTAAATTATTCAGGGAAATGTGAAATGATATGATATCAAAGGAGTTGACACTGCAGGTTTGTGAAACTTGGAACCTGAGCCTGAAAGCTCAGTGAGTCTCTCTGCATCTCCAGCCTCCCGTCCTTGTTCCTCTAAGTCAATACTCTCTTCTTCCAGTGTTTCACAATATATTGTGACCCATGGTTCATCACGTTCTTCAGGTTTGATTCTTCACTGGTTTGTTGTCCTTTGGGCCTGTCTGTCTTTTAGGAATAACCATATAAACGGGGTGGGGGACAGGACATCACAGAATACAGCCCCTCTCAATGGTGGGGGGGGGGAAAAAGTCTTGGTGTCTTTATGTGCTCCTCTGCCAGCACTGTAATAATCCGAGGCCTTAATATCAGTGTAATCTATGCTTTTCATTTTGTAGCAGTGCGCGGTCTTGGACTTCAAGGCCTTTGTAGTTGTCATTATTAGCTTACATATTTATGGCATCAGTAGTGAATATAAGCAGGTTATTGGCTACGAAATGCTCACGTGTGTCTCAATAGTTATTGCAGGTGGTTGGTGACTTGGTACCCGGTTATAGTAATCAGTAATGCGATGGAGTGATTACGACCCTTGAAAGCAAACTTGTACATCTTGCCTTTCAGGTTAGTTTTGAAACAGCCTTTGAGACCGTGCTGAGCATGGTGCTGCTGGGAAGGAGTGAAATACAAGCACAGGGCAGACTTTTGGGAGGTGCTCAGCATTGCCTGCCTTCCTAGTAACTGTCCTTCTTTTTTAAAAAAAAAAAAAAAAAAAGTGAGTATTTCTTAGATCTGGGAGGTCATCCTCCCCCTCTACCCTGCCCTGGGGAGGCCGCGTCTGGAGCACTGTGTCCAGTTCTGGGCTCCCCGGTTCAAGAAGGACAGGGAACTGCTGGAGAGGGGACAGCAAAGGGCTACCAAGATGCTGAGGGGACTGGAACACCTCTCTTATGGAGAAAGGCTGAGGGATTTGGGTCTCTTCAGTCTGGAAAAAAGACGGCTGAGGGGGGACCTTGTCAACACTTATAAATACTGAAAGGGTGGGTGTCAGGAGGATGGGGCCAGGCTCTTTTCAGTGGTGCCCAGGGACAGGACAAGGGGTAACGGGCACAAACTTGAGCATAGGAAGTTCCACCTAACCATGAGGAGGAACTTCTTTGCTGTGAGGGTGTCAGAGCCCTGGCACAGGCTGCCCAGAGAGGTGGTGGAGTCTCCGTCTCTGGAGACGTTCCAACCCCGCCTGGAGGCGTTCCTGTGCCGCCTGCTCTGGGTGACCCTGCTCTGGCCGGGGGTTGGACCAGATGATCTTGGGAGGTCCCTTACCACCCCTATCATTCTGTCATTCTGTGATGTAGTCTTTCAGCATGGGGCATCTTCCATCCTTCAGATTTCAGAAGTGTGAGTTAAAAAAGAATCAAAGAATCATTTAGATTGTAGATGACCTTTAAGTCCATAGAGTCCAGCCATGAACCTCACACTGCCAAGGCCACCACTAAACCATGTCCCTCAGCACCACGTCTACCCATCTTTTAAATCCCTCCAGGGATGGTGACTCCACCCCTTCCCTGGGCAGCCTGTTCCAATGCTTGATAACCCTTTCGGTGAAGAAATTTTTCCTAATATCCATCCTAAATCTACCCCGGCACAACTTGAGGCTGTTTCCTCTTGTCCTATCGCCTGTTCCTTGAGAGAAGAGCCTGACCCCCCCGGCTACCCCCTCCTTTCAGGGAGCTGCAGAGAGCGAGAAGGTCTCCCCTCAGCCTCCTTTTCTCCAGGCTGAACACGCCCAGCTCCCTCAGCTGCTCC
The DNA here is from genome assembly GCF_028500815.1 of Rissa tridactyla. Classification (NCBI taxonomy): domain Eukaryota; kingdom Metazoa; phylum Chordata; class Aves; order Charadriiformes; family Laridae; genus Rissa; species Rissa tridactyla. The sequence goes on from NC_071472.1 coordinate 45,310,723, forward strand.
TCACAAGACTTGTGCTCCAGAGCCCTCACCAGCTCCGTTGCCCTTCTCTGGACATGCTCCAGCACCTCAATGTCCTTCTTGTGGTGAGGGGCCCAAAACTGGACACAGCACTCAAGGTGGGGCCTCTCACAGAATCACAGAAACTTCAGAGTTGGAAGAGACCTCTAGAGATCATCTAGTCCAACTCCCCTGATAAAGCAGGACTGCCTAGAGCACATCACTCAGGACTGCATCCAGGCGAGCCTTGAAAATCTCCAGAGAAGGGGACTCCACAACCTCCCTGGGCAGCCTGTTCCAGTCCTCTGTCACCCTCATTGTAAAGAAGTTTTTCCGTGTATTTGAATGGAACTTCCTATGTTCTAACTTGTGCCCGTTGCCCCTCGTCCTGTCACTGGGAACCAATGAAAAGAGTCTGGCACCATCCTCCTTCAGCCCACCCTTTAGATACTTGTATGCCATAATAAGGTCTCCCCTCAGCCTTCTCTTCTCCAGGCTAAAGAGTTCCAGCTCTCTCAGCCTTTCCTCATAAGGGAGATGCTCCAGTCCCTCAGTCATCTTAGTTGCCCTACGCTGGACCCGCTCCAGCAGTTCCCTGTCCCTCTTGAACTGGGGAGCCCAAAACTGGACGCAGTATTCCAGTTGTGGCCTCACCCGTGCAGAGTAGACGGGGAGAATGATCTCCTTCGACCTACTGGCCACACTCTTCCCTATGCAGCCCAGGATTCCATTGGCCTTTTTGGCGACAAGGGCACATTGTTGGCTCATGGATAATTTACTGTCTACTAGGACCCCAGATCCTTCTCCTCAGAACTACTTCCCAGCAGGTCCACCCCTAACCTATACTGGTGCTTAGCATTCTTCCTCCCCAGGTGCAGGACCTTGCACTTGCTTTTGTTGAACCTCATTAGGTTCTTCTCTGCCCAGCTCTCCAGCCTGTCCACGTCACACTGGATGGCAGCACGGCCCTCTGGAGTGTCAGCCACCGCTCCCAGTTTGGTATCATCAATGAACTTGCTGAGGATACACTCTGTCCCATCATCCAAGTCATTAATGAATATAGTGAACAAAATGGGATCGAGTATTGACCCCTGGGGGACACCACTGGTTACAGGCCTCCAAGTAGACTCTATGCCGCTGATCACAACCCTCTGAGTTCTGTCACACAGCCAGCTCTCAATCCACCTCACCGTCACCTCATCTAGCCCATACTTCCTCAGCTTCCTAATGAGGATGTTATGGGAGACAGTCTCAAGTATCCATCCCAGTACCAGAAGTGGGTTTCAGTCCTCTCAGTTCAGAGGAACTGGCAAAACCAGCCTGGTCTGAAGTCCTCACTGTTGGTACTCTCATGAGTTGCTGCCGGGTGTTGTTATGTGACCAGGTAGTCTCACAGAGAGAAGACTAAATTTATCCTGATTGAGCAGCTGATGTGAAAAGCCTTAGGAAGTTAGGGAGGGTTCAGCTGCAATGCACTCCTAGTGAAAATGTGGAAGTTATGGGTTGATTTATTTTGTTTAATCTAAAATTCATCAATTCATTTTGGGCTCTTTCATCTGTCTCTGACAAATCTTTTTATTTGATTTGATTTTAAAACATGAGAAGAGTCCAAATTTTCTTTTGAAAATACTGAATATTTTGTCACTTTAAAAGTGAGAGTTCTCTTTGGGTGATCAGACATCCAAACATTGGACTTCAGCCTTATTTGCCCAACTTTTTCTCCTCTAAAATTGTTTAAAATTATCAGCATTTAGGAATAATACCATCCCTCTTGAAAAGCTTTTTTTCTCTTCCTGAATTTATTCATAACAAACCATTATTTTTCTCATTCCTGCCGCTAACAAAAGATTGCTCAGAGCAACATGAGAGATAATTGTCTGTTATTTAACAGGTAATTTCTATAGAAACATTGTGTTCCTCTTCCTCAGACAGCAGTCTAGATAGGGATTTTTTAATTGTTGTTCCTATCAAAACTTCATTTTCTTTTTAAAGTGAGCGTCATCCGATTTGAGACAGTAAGTCTGAGAGACCTGAAGTGTCTCTACTTTGACTTGAAGTCTTTACTTTATCCCCCCCACCAGGCAGTTTGCAGTCAAATGCAAATTATGGCTATGTAATGCCATCAACGTGGTGATCTTTTTAATTGCACGTGGTCCTCCCTGAGTTTTCATCTCCAGCCAGGTTGGTTCCACCTCAGATGTGGCCTCCTTGAGCCATCATTCAACTCCTGCGAGCTGCTGTATAGGACCGGGACAGACCAGGACACAGCCCTGCAGGTGCCTCTAGGGATCGATCTAGTGTCCTACTGGTAACTAAAGGATTCAAGTTTTCCACCTTGATTTGTGCTCTCTAACAAAACAGCGCTACTTACTGAGCATTTCTTTGGGCACATTATGAGAATATTGGATAAGATGGTGTCAACCTCTTTCCCTTTGCCTGCAAGGACCAGTGGTGGTCTTGGCATGAAACGTTCTCAGCAAGTTCGTGTTGGCTGTTCTGCATTCTGGGGCTTACCAAACACTTATTTAATCCAGTATGTCCCAAGGAACTGGAAGTTAAGAGGGGCTGGTATGGAAATCTTTGGTTCCTGCTAAAATGGGCATTGCATTTGCATTTTTCAGGTGTGTTTTAAATCACTTTTACGTGCTCCTCACAAACTTACAGCTTATTGCTAGCGACGCTGGTACTGTCAGCCAATTCATCCAACATTAACCATCCTAGTGAAAACACTTCATTTAGGTTAGGTATCTCTAACCTGTTCTCTTCCTAGTCCACTCTGGGCTCTTCCCATCGCTGTCGGGAGAAAGTAGAAGAAAAAGTTTCTTCTCATCACGGAAGAACATTAGATGTTGTTTGCTTGCACATTGGACAAGCGCTTTCCTTGGTCTTCCTCTTACTCCTCACATCATTATAGGGAAAGTCTTTCTTGTTAGCTTTTCGTATCTCCTGTGCTAGTTGTGTCTGATTTTCTGCCTTGACCTTTCTGATTCTGACCCTGTGTTCTTGTGCTCTTCCTCTTATTTTCAGCTGGAGGATCGTGAGGTTGCTGAAGAACCTGTGGTTCTGCCAGATTTGGTTTCCTGTTACTCTTCATATTTTTGCCTTTTATTGCCACAGTTTGCACTTCTGCCTTAATAGGGTTTAAAAAAAGCTATCGGTTCTCCTGAACTCCTTTGCCCTTAAACTCTTCTCCTCTGGGGTCTCACCCGCCGGTTCCCAGGGTTCACTGAAGGCTGTTTTCTTGGCTTTCTTCTGCTCTTTCCTCCCTGTCCCTTCCTGGGAGCCACGTGCTCTGTCCTTTCGGGATCGCTGCCCGCAGCATTTCCTTGCCTTTGTGTTCCCCACCAGGTATCGACATCACTGGAGTAAAATGATACTTTATACCTGTGCTGCATTTTTTCCCCTCAAAGTTTCTTGAAAGACTTCGCAATAGGAAGCATTGCTTACAGAAGAGAGCGACCATTTTAAAAGAGGCTATCAAGCAAAAGCTGATTTATTAAAGTAACGCACAAGTGATCAGGGAGGGGGATGCGCTGCCCACTGAAGAATACACCTTCACAGAGGCCAGGGGACGCTTTGGTAAGCTGGGAGATCACAGGTCTGATGACGAAATGCAAATAAAGCTGGGTTGGAGGCAGCCCTGTTACCCAGGAGAAAGCTCCGAGCTGGCAGCTCCCCGTCACCTTCTGTGCAGCCTTGGCGGTGGGGCGCAGTGGCGGTGACGGCTTGTCTCTGAAGTATCAAATCAAACCTGTTTCACACCTGGAATCTTGAATAAAATAAGGGTTTTCTCGTGTGTGTGGTTTTGAGTGAGGGTTTGTTTTTTGTTTGTTTTTTTTTTTTTTTTTTTCCTGGTGTTATTTTTGGAAGGGAAGGAACATCACGCACGACTACCTGCTCAAGCCTGGAGTGGCTGGTGAGGCAGATGATGCAGGGTGTCACCAAGCCTGTGGGGGCACGGGAAGGCGACAAGGAAATTCTCTCTGTGCCAGGGACTGTGAAACAATCTCATCAGCCAGAAGACCTTGCTTCCCCATCCCCCCCCACCATTAGAAGCAAAAATGCTTTCTGCCAAATGAGCTGCTTTGTAGACATGACCTGGTATGTTTATTAAACAGTTAGAATGTGTAAAAATTCAAGGGCTGTTAGACGCTAATAATTAATAGCTGTCCAGAGCCTATTGATTTTCTGCCAACTTGCCCTATTAAATATACAAGGTACAAGTTATGTAGTTAAACATGTAAGAGTTTTATAAATGCCTCTTATAGTTGGCATTCGGAAAACTTTCCATGTTGGCAGACTTGGGGAAAAAAAAAAAAAAAAAGAGAGAAATTCAGAAAGCAAAGCTGTTTTAGCTTAAAGGATCTCTGAGACAGCAAAGCATTTTGAGAGCACTGTTTGAATCTTCGCTCTTGAAGTGGATGAAGCAATGTTTGGACCAAAGGGCTGGTTTTATTGATGCTGGGTCTAGAATTTGTGTGTTTTAGCGCTGTCAAAGTGTGGAGGTGCGGGTCTTTGTCACTTGGAGCAGTCAGTGGGAGTCATTTGATTGTCTTCAGTAGGCACTGGACGGGCCACTTCCTTCTGAGAAAGTGCTTCCCTCTGTCTTTTCTCCTCTAGTTAAATGCTGGGCATCATGTCCTGATGCCTGTGTGGCTGGAAGGCTGAGTACAGCAGGTAACCTCTGTTGTCGCCATGGCTGACTTCCAGGGATGAGGGAGAGTGGAGAGGAAACGGAGATCAGCTGGTCGGAAAACAGAATTTCAGGAGTCTATACTGCTTGATCTTGTTTTCTTCTCCAGGGCTGTGTTAATCCAGTAGTGCTATTTTGAAAGACGCTCAAAATGTGCTACTCTCCTATTAATAAATTATTCTATGAGCTGCAGTAGAATCGATAGGGGAAAAGTATAGAATCTGTTGTAGCATATTTTGGAAAAAAGCAGGTGAAGGTGGAGAGAGAAGGAGGAGGTGAAAGCACAGAAATCCATTGATTTTTCTTAGGGTGAATTATCCCTGTTTGATACCAGTCTAAGTGCAGCGGGGCTACTGGGAGGTGCCTTTCAGCAGGGAGAGGGCTGTGCCCTCGAACAGGCACTCTCTGGGTTGTGTGTGTCCGGGTGTGAGCATAGCGGGTACCACACCAGTCGCTTCTAATATTGCATTTGTTTGTGAGAATGCATTTTTTTCCAGACGACTTTCAACGGCTTTGTAACATCCTCCCATGCTGATGAAATAGGGAATGGGGAGAAACTCCATGTATCTTTCCAGGCAAATCCACCCAAGCACCTGGTAGGCTTTTTCTGGTTTTGAAGAGAACAAACTATGGGTACAGTCATCCTTTCTGGGTAGGCAAGGTGTTGGCTTCCTAACCCGATGTAACACAAGCTGTCCTTCAGATGGAAGATCAGTAATTTTATTTTTTTTTTTTTTTAATCTGCTATCTGCTTGTCTCAGAGAAATTAATGTTTGGGGTTTTTTTCAGTTTTTGCATTTGGGTTTCGGTAACGTCGTAGCTAGCAGATCTCAGAAGTGATGAGAAGCCCCTGTTGAGTAAATTTGGGAGATTAACCAGATCCCACAGCAATGCATCTCCAACATGCTGCAGACTTCCTAGTCCCTTTGGAGTTTGAAGTGGTCTGCCCTCATCTGTCTTGTTACTAGAGCAGTACACAAACACTGGGTTAGAGACAAATTCTGTCCTTCTCAGGGTGGCAGTTGGTACCTTCATAATGGAACTAAAAGTGACTTAGGACCTTCTCTTTCTAGTGCTTTGAGCAGCGGTGGTCAGAAGAGGGGGTAGAACCAGTTTTCCTTTCTTTACAGAGGTCTTTCTGGCTGCAGACCATCACTTTAGCTTAGAAACCTTTTACCTGTGATTCAAAATAGGTACGTTAATTTTAATATAAACTGCAAGGTCCGCTCTTCCTTCTGGGAAGACCAGAGCGTGGAAGGAGAAGGGTAGGAGAATGGTGTTCACAGATGACATCTGAAAGTTGTCAGAAGCAGGATATTGCTGAGAATTTCTTACTGCTTTTAATATTATTAAACAATGCCAAAGTCCTCAGGGCGACAGATGGCTTCTTACATGTATTGTTACAAATGACAGCGAATAACTCTGTCTCTTTTTTCCTTCAGACATCATACAAATCCAGTGGGCACAGAGTGGCGATGGAAGATGGACCAACCTGAAATGATCTTGCAGGAGGCTATTGAGAACCATCAGAATATGATCAAGCAGTTTAAAGGTAACTTCTACCGCTTCTTCCTTGTTAACGATGCTTTTGGAAGAGATAACCATCAGTAGCATCTTCAAACTTCTGGTCATCTGGGAAATACTGTGGAGGAGGCATGAGACTTATAATATCAGAGAGGTGGGGAAGCGAGAAGAAACTTTTGTGGCACACTTACTGTTTTCTGAGATGTTCTACTTTGTTTTTGACACTAGAACATGAGTCAGTCTTTGAGTATTTACTGCTGCCTTGAGGGAGTAGAGTGGAGAGTTGCCTCTTGTGCATCTCACTAGTTGTCAGAGCCTTTTCCTCGGTGTGTGCGGAGGTTTCAGCAGTGGTTAAAGCTGGCCTTGGGTGATGAGGGATCTTGATCCTTATGCAAAAGTGAGGGCAGGTAGAAGGCAAAAGGAATCAGCCTCTCTACCTGATGGGAAATAAACTGCCCAGGCATAATTCCCTGGGAGTTTTTGTCTTGGCTCTGAAACTTCTCGTTAATGAGCGAGCAGCAGCATTCAGGGTATTATTATTTTCAGGAACTATTCAGTACATCTGTTTGTGATTGAAGCTGCAGTTACACAGCACCTCTGAAAACTACTGTATTTTGTTTCCCGTAGGAGCTCCTTGCAAGTTTGTTATTTATGCAGGATGTATCTATATCTCTATATAGAGATGGTTGTTTTTTTTTTTTTTTTGACTTTTTCCCAAATGTGATAAACTTCGTTACCTGCCAAGGTCAGCTTTGTGTGCTGGGAGGCCTGGTCAGCTTGGCAGGACAGGTCTAAGGACTCGGCTCTTCCTAACTGGCAGCGGAGGCTGTGCGAGCAGCAGGAGTGGAATGAAGCAACCATAAAATGTGTAAGATGAGCCTTAGTCTTGGCTGTCATTTTGGGAACCCGTTTGTTTATGTTGGCTGTGCGCAGAGAGAACCCAATGGATTAAAAATGTGTCAAGCAAAAAACCCTTCTGTCAGCAGAGCAGAGTTGCTCTGTCTTGATCACTGGAGTTATAGAATAGGTGGAAAAATAACTCAAGTTTTAGGGCCTCATGAGCTTCATTTTCATCAAGTGGCTGGTTTGAGTCATCTTGCGCTCTCGGACCAGCAGCTCCAGGGAGTCCAGTTCCCTGGGAGCTGCTGTGCTGAACTGGGAGGGGAGCAGCCAAAATAACCAGACCTGGCCGCGCTCTGCCTGTTGCACTTGCGTGGTCCCATGGGCTGGATCACAGCTCTAGAGCTCCACCAGGGGAAGGCAGAGAAGGTGCGGTAGTGGGATAGGGGAAAAACAGTGTTAATTTGGTAGGGGAAGCTTTCCTTGGGGAAGAGGTAGCGAGATGAGTCAGTGGAGGAGGCAGTTGGTGTCAGTGCTTCAGACTAAGCACAGCGCAGCAGAGCTTGAGGCAGGACCCTCTGTAAGGAAATGCAGGTCTCGTTCCCTTGCCTTGGTGCTTCTTTTGCACCGCAGCCATGGGGCAGCGTGGGGCGAGTGCTGAGTGAAGGCAGGATGCCTGCAGCAGTGCTGCCTGCCTGGCCGGGCAGAGCTGCTGCACGGTTCTGAGGCTGCCTGTTAACTCAGCTGGTGGGATGCAGTGCCAGTGCAGCAGGAGTTTGGGTACAGTGGTTTGCATGAGCAAAGAGCATGTGGGATGTCAAATTTTGTCTGGAAGGTTCTAACAACCGTAGACGACTGTTACAGCTATAAACAAGAGCGTTCATGTTTAATGCTTAAGGCACTGAGCACTTCTTAAACTCTACTCTCTTATTCAGTCTATTCTGGATGGCCAGGCTCTTAGATGAGTTGAAATAAAGGATTGTGATCGATAGCTCGAGGTCAGTTGGGTGGCTGATAACAAGCAGGGTGCTTCGGGGGTTGGTCCAGGAACCTGTTGTACGTCTCCATCAACAGACGATGGGGCTGATGGTACTGAATGCACCCTCAGCAGCTTTGCAGGCAATATGAAGTTAGGGAGGGTGGCAGGTGCACTCAATGGCACAGCTTTACTTCAGTGGGACCTTGAGAAACATGATTATTGGGCCAGTAGATGCACGTGGAGTCCAGCAAGAAGTGGAAGGTTCTGTACAAGAGTGTTATAACCCCATGTCAGTCCATGCTGCCGTGGTAGAACCAGGGACAACAGACTTGGGTTTCTGTTTGGAAGGTTCAAGTTGGACATCAAAATAAGCTTGTTCAGCCCAAGTGGTGCTCGGAGAGGTGGAGGTGGTTGGAGGACCCTCCAACCTTGGAGGCTTTGAAGTCTGTTCAGTCAAGTCACTATCACCTTGGTCCAGTGTTGGCAACCGTCCTCTCTGAGAAGGAGGCTGGAGTAGAGCCCTGCAGGAGACCCTTCTAACCAGTAGTTCTATGGCTTTTGTTGTGATTGTTAATGAATAACAGTAAAGACCCCCCTCCTTTTTATGAGGCAGGACCTGACTCAAAATAGTCCTTTAAATTTGCTTAGGAAGAAGCTGCGTGTTTCAAGGAATGGCTAGATTCGCACACAGGTGCTGGTGGGGCGTGCAGGGTATGCTCACGAGGGCAGGGATTGCTCTCGAGCTGTGCGGTACTGGTGCAGGGTGATGGAAGTGTTGCCCCTCTATGGCAGGAATGTCTCTTATTTGCACTAAAGAAAGGTGAAAAGCAAAAGTTACTTTGCAGATGCTCAAAAGCTTCTGAAAGACGAGTGCAGGAATCTGTTTAAACCCAACTTCAGACTAAGGAATAACCCTCTCCTTCCCTTACTACCCCCAGTGTCTTCCCAAACAGGGCTGGGGAGAGGGAAAGGTTATAGATGGACTTGCCAGCATCTGAAAATATTCCCAAAGTGTCGACAGGCCTGTAAGGACATCCCAATTCTTTCTTTTTGGAGCTTATTAAACAAATTCATAAATGTTCCCTGAAACTTCCACATGCATCTTAGCAGAGTTACCCTTGACTTGGAACTGTGAAAGGAGAAAGACCCAAAAAAAAAAAGGCGGCTCCGGACTAGAACTGTGCTGCAAAGTGGAAAAAGAAAAGACGTGTTACTTTTTCAGAGTGATAGATGGCAACATGCTTCCTGTCTTGGGAGCCTAAAAGCAAAAGGTTTATTAAGGAGAAGAAAAATCAGTTAAGAAAAGCCCCGTAGCTCACCGTTAGATTTTGTGGATTTTACATTGTCGCTTCCCTGAGGTGCATGTGAAAATATTGTTAGAGTAGAATCGGTGAAAGCCAAATTGAGTTGAAACGCTGTGCGGTGAGCTGAAGCCAGGGAGATTTAAAAGCTGCGCAGTGTCTTGCAGGATGAACGTCCCCTGCGTGCCGTGCCAGAGCTGTGCTCTGCCCGGCTTGGAAGTGCTTCAGGCAGAAAACATGACTGTCTACTTCCAGCAAACTTCTCGGCACTCTGCAAAGAGTAGGCTGGATTTTATTATGATTGATTCTGAAAGGAAAAAAAAAAAACAACACCAAACCCCAAGCTTGGACAGCGGGATGGCGGGGTGCTGTGTCGAAGGGGGAAGCCAGGCTGGAGCTGGGCTCGGCTGGGCAGCCCCAGGGGCTCCGGAGGGGTTTCCAGCAGGGAGCTGCGCGCGTCTGCGGGATGTTTGAACGCTGACCCCCAGCGTAGAGCAGACCAGACTGTTCGGGCTACTGGAGAAGAAAAGCATGGGGAGAAGATGTCTTGGCTAGAGAGCCCTCAAGGCTCTCGAGTGTCTGGTAATGCTGCTCAGATAATACCCAAAACTGTTGGAATAAATTTGTGCTCTTTCTAAGTACCACAGCTTTGTGTTCGGGTACGCACATACAGATATCTTCGTGAGCCAAAGGAAATGGTGAGCTAATCTGATGCTTTAGTAATTCCACCCACTCTAGTAAAAATGAGATCTTCCTTGAAGGACCAAAAGAATTCTTGGGGACCTTCCATCCTATAGGCTTATCCTAGAGAATGGCCCTCTGTCCTTAGGAGTCCCTGTGCATGCTCTTAGAGATGATGATATGTCATCTTCTCTTTTATTATTGCCATAGTTTGTACTGATTTTGAAGACCATAGATGTTACTTAACGTCACATAACTCTCTTTTAGAGTAACTGATGGAGACATCTTACCGATAGGGAGCTAAGGTGCGAAGGTGGGAAGTAGTTTGTTTGATGGATACATTTTCTAGGCAGTGACTAATAAATCTCTGCGCCCTTGTGAAGGGCACACACAGAATGGAAACATAATTCAAAACTTGGAGTCTCTGATAATACAACTTAGGGAAAAATGAACAAACAAAAAAATGCATGACCTGAACTAGGAAATCCTAAGACTACCTGTGTGTCTTGCTGTAAGAGCGGGTAAAACGGGTTCCTTGTCCCCCCAGTCACGAGGCACTTGTGATGACTGCTGTAGAGGTACTTACAGAGGGGTACCCGAAGTCAACAACGGCCTCTCTAGGGTGACGTGCCAGATGCTGCTTTTCTTTCCCAAATTGAAGTGCACCACTAAGAGAGCGGCTGGAATCAGCTTTCCAAAGGGGATGTGTTGATCAAAGGGGGCTTGGCTGCGTGCTCTGCTGAGCACTGGCGATGAAAGCTGTTCGCCGCTGCCTCTTGCAGAGGCTCCTCAAGTCCCTACGGCTCCGAGCTCCTGCACTTGCGTTGGACCTGCTGTATGCCATACGAAACCTGCCCCGGCTCTGACTTTGCTCAAGTTCATGGACTGAAGACAGGAGCAGAGGTTGAGCGCTGTAGCGATATGGCAGCCCAAAGTGCAGGAGAGTGCGTGCGCTCCCTGGAATACCCACTAATCCTGTTTAGTTTATCCCTGTCTAACGGGTGATTTATACGATCAAATGATTGCGTACGAAACCTCTACCCTCCTCTGGAGTGTATTTACTACATGCCAGATTTGATGTAAACTGTTTTGAGAAAGTTACTCTCAAATTTTACGTGATGTTGGAATTTTTTTCTGTCTGCTTATAAAGCTGGCACAGTAATTACCGTAGTCCAATTGTGAGATGCTGAGGGAAATTAATTAATTCCAAAAATGACTTACAGTAGCTTTAGGAATACAAAAGTTAGTCCTTTAATCTCAGTGTGTGGTTTAGGTGCTTCTTTCTTTTCAAATAAAGTTCTCATTTAGCACTGTCAGGTTTCTGCGGAATAACCATTAGTCCTGTCACTTCTTCAGGACTCAGCCTGGCTGGTTTCAAATGTGCTAAGCTTCGCTCTGATCGCTAACCAGCTTTTCTACGTGCAGCTGAAGCAATATCCACCAACACCTCTTTTTATCTTGGCTTTGCAGCATAGCATGTAATTTTCTGTCCTGCTTGAGCTCCAGCGTCTAGGCAACCAGAGGTGAGCTGAGGACCTGGTTTCAAACTCAAGTCTTTGGTGTGTGGTGTGGTTTTTTTTTTTTTTTTTTTAAGCAGACCAGCCCCCAGTCTAAAACCTCAGATATTATTCGAGTACATCAAGGCACGTCAAGGAAATGTGAAGTGACATATTTGGAACAAAAGCTTGTTTGTAGTCAGAGGATTCCGTACTGGATCCTGAGCACTTGGTCAGATACGGGTGGGCTGGAAGAGAATTCACCTCTCCCCTGCTCTCCCATGGGTAGAGTAAATGTGACTCGGGTTGGTTGAACCTGCAGGAAGCGTTTTCACGTGGACGCTACAGTGGAGCTCCTTGTGTTTTCCTCTTGGTGCTGAAATGTCTCTCGCCGTCCAGGACGGTGTCATGTGTTGGGTTTTCTTTTTAAATGCATCCTCTGTGGAGTTGCGTTTCGTGTGGTGGCCAACGTGGATTCAGACCTGGTTGTTGGTGCTGCGCTCGGGGAAGGGTGCCCAGCTCTTCTGGGGAGCTAGTCTTCATGAGGCTGGGGGGTCACGGGGGGGTCGGCAGCGGAGACAGACATAACCAGGTCGTCTTTTTTTAAGATACCTGCTTGAGATGGCATTTGACTGGCTCTTGTGTTTCTGTCTCAGCATTCAGGCAGCATCATTGAGCTCTTAGCAACAGAAAGCTTGGCTCAAACGTTGCTAGAAGATGGCTTGCGGTAGTGAACAGGGCACCCACAGCCCCAGGCTCCGCGGGTCCGGGCGGATGCTGGCGGATCCCTGCAGAGCTGGCTGAGTGGGCGCTGGCTGCGGCCTGGTGTCCCCTCTGGTTCAGGAGGGCTCCGGCTGGTTTTGCTCAGTCTTCCCTTTGTGCCAGGGCGTATTCTAGATACAGGATGTTTTCCCTCTTTTTGCAGGCGTGTCAGGAGTGAAAGCAGATCGGTTCGAGGAAGCGATGACAGCAAAGCACTGCGCGCTCTCACTGGTGGGAGAGCCCATCATGTACCCGGAGATCAACCGGTTTGTGAAGCTCCTGCACCAGCACAGCATCTCTAGTTTCCTGGTTACAAATGCCCAGTTCCCAGATGAGATTAGGTAAGAGCCGGACAAAATATCTCCCTACTAAAACATTTGAGTGCTGACCTGTGTTTTAATTCCATTTTATCGCTCGTCAGAGTCAGCTCTGCGTGAGCACTGACAAAGAAGAAGTCCGCTTGGCATCTATTCGTTTTTAACCTTTATCTCCCCATGCTCTTTCTCATCTCTTTCTCTCTCCCAGTTTGATTTTCTTTTCTGCGACTCCTAAACAAAGTGTGATTACTTCTGAAAGTGAAGAGAATGTAATACAGTACCTCCCGGAGGTGCAAGGGAAGGAGAGCGGCGAGTGAGCTGAGTTTCGTGCCTGGGGACAGGGATAACTGGTGTGAATGTTTCTGACAGCTAGAGCAGGAGACTGAACTCATAAGTTGACTTTTTGGCTTGTGCGCTTCTCTTGCAGTCTGATCTTCGTTCTAAATCCGTAAGACCAGCCGTAAGGGCTCAGACCAAACATCTGTACACCCCAGTGTCTCCAGCGGGACCCCGAGTGTGGGATAAGAAAAGGCGCCAAGTGCCTACGCGTCTGCAAAAGTGGGATCAGTGCTGTTTAACCTCCCACTCAAAGGGACCTAGGCTAAACATTCAAAACATCTTAACGAACTCTGAAAGGGCCTGTACAAATGCAAAGGATCCCTGTTTCTGATGTTCTTGAGCAGCTGGGATGCTCTTAACGAAATCCGAAGTGATGTAGCAAGGGAGCGCAGCAAGTGGTGTGAGCTGCGGGGTGGTTGGGAGCTCGTCGGAATATCGTCAGCTTGATAACGCTGACAAAGTCCAGCCCCGGAGTTACGCGAGCGCGTCAGCGGAGCTGCACGCAGGGTGGCTTTGGTATGTCACTTGTCATTTCAGCTCACGGACTCTCTGTGTGAGCGCTTTCTGCTAAGAGCTTCCTTTTCGCTTCCTTCTCCTGGTCTGAATATGGCAGTGAGGGGGGAGGGCATGCAATTTTTGAGTGAGTAATTATACACTACAAAGGCATTCCAAACGATTGAATAATTGTGTAATCAAGTTACTTTAAGTCATGTATTATGTGCCTGATAGACAGAAATTGCTCTTTCCTAAAAATAGCATTTTAAAAAGAGCGCACAGACTATATTTTGAAACTTGCATTTCTTCGGATCCGCTGACTGTTTTTAAAAAGAAACAAAAAAGAAAGCGATAAAATGCTAGTCTTGCTGTCTTAAAAATTGCAGCTGATCTTTGGCTCATCAAAGCAAACTATTTGCTTAATATGGGAACTGAAGTATGCACCAAACTCACTTTTTCGTTGTCAGCAGAGGGGAGCTGTAGTTTAAAAGTTTGTCCTAAAATAGGCAACATGATCTCTGGCGTCCCAAAGTGCAAACGGGGAGCGTGGCCTGGGTTTAGGGCCCTGCGGGACCCCCCTGGCTGGGTCTCCAGCATGGTGCTGCCTCTGCCTTCCTCTCTCCTCTCTTCCTCCTCTTGTATTTGGACCGCAGGTCCATCTGCCACCAGGCACACACGTGTTTCCATGAAGGGAAGGAGGTTTTATAGCCCGTGAGCTCGCATGGAGCAGTTACCTGCCTCTTGGCCTCTTCTCCCTCTTGTTTCTGGTTAATGACTGTGAACAAGAACCCTTGTGTATGTGTTTGCATTTATGAGCGTCAATAATAATAATAGTGAGCAGATGCTTATTATTGCTCATAAGAAAATGCTTATTTTTATGATATTGCTGGTTCTGGTCTTTGTATCATTGACTTAGGCTGTGTCCTGTCTGGCTCGTGAAATCCCCTCATGGCTGGTGGCCTGGAGTCGATTTATTGCTCTTGAGTTGTGCTGTGCTGCTCGGCTGTGATTTCTGCCCAAGTTTGTATGTGGTAAATGCCATCAGTTTGATCTCCTGGATGCAATCGCAGCTGTCTAAGCTAGCTTGGAAATTACAACCAAAAAATTAAGGATGAACACTGGAAAATCTATCCTAGTACCATGCAGCTAAATTTCCTGTTAATTATGAAATGTAGCTGTGTTTCGGGAATGCCAGTCTGTGCTCTGCTTCTCCCTCGTGCTGGCTGGACCCATGACTCCTTGTTGCCCTTCGGCACAGCGCGCACGAGGCTGTCCTGGCTCCAGTCCTGGCCACGGCAGAGCCCTGGGACCGCTCTGTTTTGGAGCAACGTGGGGCAGAAATCCCTCCCTGAGATCTCTTCTAATTCCTTAATTTTCTCCAGTATAACAGTGAGTCTGGCTCTTGCCTGTCCTTAAGACTGAGATCCGCAGAGAAATGATTTTTCTCAGCTCGTGTTTTGAAAAAAAATACTCGCTCCGTTTTCAGTAGGGCCCATTTTCATTAGGCAAATGCAGCATTAAGTAAAGACAAGAGTTTTTGGCTATGTTCTTTGAAACTGAACACTTCAATCCACTTACACCTAGAACATTTGGTTGTTTTTGGAGATTGTGGCTTTGGGCTGCCAGTCCAGACAACCTTGTTTGCAGGGTTGTTTTTTTTTAACCTAAAATATTAAATTTTAACCTAAAATATTAAATTTGTTCTGGGCTATTTCGTACTCTGTCTAAATAAGTACAGAGAGAATATGTTTCGATAGGTTGTTTGAGTGTCCACATTAAGTGGATTTTTCTGGACAGTAACGCCCTGGAGGGCGGGGGTGGTGGTGGTGGTGTATTTTTAGGTGGCACTGTTTGGCAGATGAACAATAGTTTCTAATTTCTTCTCATCTCCTACAAAGAACCAAATCAAGCCGGGATGTTCGTAGCCTGTTCGTTAACAGACTTCACAAAAAAAAAACCAAACCAAACCGCTTGCAAAATGTTGTCCTAAAAGTGTTAAGAGCGAAAGAGTTACGCGGTGCAATTAGGATGCTGCCACCTCCGATACTTCATCTCAGAGACACCGGGGTGGAAGATGCTCCGAGGGGTGGATGTCTGTTACGCTCACTGGCTTTACCAGTTTTGCCTGTGACAAGGGAACTCATTTTAGGTTCTTCCTCTTAATGCCCTTCATTATCCCTTTGCTAATGGACTGCAGCCTTGCTGCTTCTCCTTTATACCCTTGGGCTTTGTGGAAGGGATTAGACTCAACCCAGGCTCTTCACGCGGCAGAGCAGGTTTAATCTTTTGAGAAGTTACCGGTGTTGGGCTCACAGAGGCTGCGCTCACCGGCGTTATGTGACCAGAAAGACTATATTGCAGGATTTATATGAGATAAGAGCCTTGGAAGTGGAGGGAGAACGCGGTGGGGGATTGTGCTTGGTTTTATCTTCTAAACAGCTTTGATTTCCCTTCAAAAACTTATTTGACTGATGATGCCAGCTGCAGGCCAGGTAAGTTCAACGTGTCCAGCGGTAGAAACTGGCTGAATTATGGCTGTACTTCTGTTGAATGGGGTTATTTTTCCATGGGCCAGGGCAAATGCAACTTGAGGAAGGGACTGAGCTTCATGATTTTTAGCCATGGGGGCTGTGGTGAGAAGCAGAGCCCTTCAGTGCCTCGCGTGAACCACTGGCAGCCTGCTTCGGGAAGCCTTTCTGCGTGTGGTTACAGCCACACTGGAGCGAGGTGTGTCCCAGTTCAGTGAGGAAAAGATAATTAAAAGTTCAAGCAAGGCCCCTGTATGAGACGTTCTTACCTTTGGGGGGGTGTTATTTGTTGAAAGTAGGTTGTAACGTCTTGCTATTAAGGTGATGGTCACTTGGCAGAGATGAACCGCTGGACTTTGATAGCTTTCCCTGTGAATACTGTCTAGTTCCTGTCACTACCGGACCAGCAGAACAGCTTGTTCGGAGCTACTGTATTTTAGGTGTGCTTTGGTAGGAAACCACAAATTCAGCTATCGGTAATGGCTGTGAAAACAACAGTTCCCTTCTTTTTATTTCCAAGGAACCTTGAGCCAGTAACGCAGCTGTACGTCAGCGTGGATGCGAGCACCAAAGAGAGCCTGAAGAGAATCGATCGCCCCCTCTTCAAGGATTTCTGGCAGAGGTTTCTCGACAGTTTAAAGGCCTTGTCTGAAAAGGTACCCACTTAAGAATGTATTTTTAGATATTTTTTTCTTCCTTCTGCACTTTACCTACTCAGGACAAAAGTAGAAGACTTGAGAGGTTGAAGATGGGCCATGGAGTGGGTTCTGGGTGCGTTGGGAGCATATTTACATGTTTTGTACGTCAAGGTGTGTAAAGTCCAGCAGGTTTGATGAGTTTTCCACATGGGCAGAAACTGAATGACAGAAGGGGAGCAGAACATGTGTCCAATGAGATGGTAACCTCTGCTGTGAGTATAAGATGCTATAAGAGATAAAGAGATTATAAAATAATAAAATATTTCCTAATGAAGCGTTTACACCCAAAGCAGGCTGCTGAAGGAAAACTGGGAGTTCAGGGAGCCTAGGAAGAGTCGTAAATCCCCGTGTGGCACTTGGCACTGGTTCTCAAGGGTTCCCTTGAATTTGCAGTGCCTAAAGGACATTAAAATGCACGTGCTGGAGTTTACTAGCTCTAGTCACCCTCCTGCTACGTAGAAATCTGCTTATTTCTGGGAGATTTATCCAAACCAGTAGATCTGAGCATAATTGACCCTTTCACCCTGTCAGTGGTTTGTAGTAGTTTGTGTCCGTGAGACAGCAGAACAGTGACCCGAGGGCCCATGGGATCGTGTCTGCTGCTGTCAGCTCAGAACTTAGTCTACCGTGTAACAGCCTTTGTAGTAGTTAATGAAGCACTTGTGGTCCCAGCATCACATGAATTAATAAGAATAGTGCTTTGTGAGCATGTCTTCCCTCTCATTTACCGATCCTGTGCTCTGAAGGAAGCAAGTACTTCTGTTTACCCATTTGGCAGAAGTTGACGTGTTACCTGCTGAGATGAACAGACAAGAGAGACTGTTTCATTTGAATAATGAGTTTTTCTGCCTTCTGCGATGACAGTGTTGGACCATTTTCTGCCACACGTACTTACGTTAGTAGATCTGGGAGGCTCAGTGTAATTGAGTGACAATTTCTCCCGCAAAGGCACGTGCGGAGCTTTATCAAGCTGCTCGCGTGCAGCCGTACCGGCTGAGCTTGTAAGCAACATCTCAGGCCAAACTCTGAGCTTACTGGAGTCAGGTACAAACTTACTACATCCTCTGTGTGAGTAGAGGAGGCCATGGAAAGAAGGGGAGCTAAAATATCGAAGGAAAAAATATTGGAAAAAGTCTTTTGGGAACTTGGCTTTTGCCCATTACTTAACTTCCCTTCTGCCTCTCTTGACCCTGGATAGATGCGGTTCGTTCGTTGCTGTGTGTTGTCAGAAATTTCCTTGCGAAGAATTGAAGGTGAAAGTATTGGCAAGTCTGTCCATACAGCTAAAAATACTCTGGTCAAGGTGAGGAGGAGAGGAAAAAGCAGCTCAACTAGCAGGTGCATTTTCTCCTCGAAGCAACTGCACTTTGAAGGGTCCTTGAAACGCTGATAACACAAGAGCCAATTAATAGTTGCTCCAGTTGGTAATACACTGTTCTGCCAGCCCCCGCTCAGCTGCAGAGTGCATCATCGCACGTAGGGGACAGCAAGAAGTCTTGCGGAAGCTGTTTTTTTGGTTTTTTTCTCGTAATGTTATACATGGTTCTGGTACCCCAGAATTATCTTGAACTACTTCTGGGCAGAAGCACCTTCCCGTTTTCCTTCTGAGCGCGGTGCTTGGTGTTCAGGTGTGGCGTCGAGCACCGCTCCGTAGGACTGCCATGAAGGAGAGGTGGTGAAAGCTAATGCACCTGCTGGTTCTCGAGAGGTACAGCTCCTGTTTCAGAGTAGGTGGGGAAGCGCTGATGCACTGCATTGGGAAAGTGGATGCTAATTTATCTGGAAACAAAATACAAGTCCCATATTTTTCACACTGCCTGACAAACCAGCCAGGCTTATTCAGCTCTCCTGAGCCTGAGACAAGCTGGCATTGCAGCTGATGTGAGTCACTGCTAATAAGAGTCATGGATAGGTTTGATCTCTGCACATTCAAAAAATAAAAATGGGCGAAGGGAGTTTTTAAAACCACAAGTTGTACCTTGCTGTGCTTGCTGTTGTTGTTCGGCAGGTGCTGTTCCTGCGCCCTTACCCTGCTGGCTGCGGTGTCTGACAGCTGCCCCAGCGCTCGGTGCCACAGGGATGCGTAGTTAGAGACAGGTCCTGCTGCAAAATGTTGATGATCCGAATAGACGAGTGGGAGAAAGGAAGAGGAGAGGACATGGTCCTAGGTGACAAAGCAGTGAGGATGTCCTTCTTGGCTGTCACCGCCAAAAAGCAGGCTGATTCTTGTGAAAAATAGAAACGGAAGGGCCCGAACGAAAATGTGTGTTTCAAATCTGTTGCCTTAGTGAGGTAGTTATGCTGATAACGGGTTTCATGATTTTAACTGAAGTTCTGCACAAAGTTCTTGAGCCCCTAATAAAGGAGTGAATTTAATAATGAGTTCTTCCCAGTATGGTTTGACAGCCATATACAGCGTGTTAGCGATTCGTTGCTACGGCATTTCCAATGCAAGTTCAGGAATAAAAAATAAAAATCTTGTGTGGTATTTCTTTCTGCAGCAAAGAGCAAGAAACCCCCTCTTTGTCCACTATTGTTTGGAGCAAGTTTTATCCTTTCTAGAGTGATTCTCATTGAGATTATCTTCATGTTGAATTTTCTATGCTAAGAAATGGGGTTTTTTTTGAGGAGTTTGTTAAACAGCAGGTTGACTCCCAGAAGGCTCCATTTGTTTCTTGTCGTGTGTCTTCTGCCCTCCAAATTAAATTGAGAAGAAAAAGACAGACGTTAACGTGTGCAATTTAGACTGTGCCCTTTCCAAACATCACATTTGAGAAGTCTTGTAGTCTCGTCCTCTGACAGCCTTGAGTTCATAAGAATGATTGAGAGGTGGCTTGACTTGATAGACAAGCGCTTGGAGGAAGCGCTGAGGGTGTGAATCTTTATTCTTATCCTGAGGATCTCTGTTCAGTGGTTGAAAGGCATTTCCTTCAGCCACTGCTGCTTCATAATGCTGTATGCAAATGAGAAATGATGTACAAATTAATGATGAGGGCTCAAAAGCGCAGGAGGGAACAAGTAGATTTTCCATCCCCTGAAGTTTTGTGATCCAGCTGTTGCTTTTTTCAAAAATACCGTTAAACAAACGTGTGCTGTCTGAGTGAGAAAATAAGGAAGCGATGTTCTGCGAGCTCTCATCCACCAGCCGTCGGACTCATGATCCATTTGCGTTTTGGCTTCGTGCTCTATTTCCCTCATTGTTCCTTTACCAGATCCTGTAGGCTGAGAAACTTTGCAAACTGTTGTTCTTGTGGTTGTCATCCATAAATCACCAAGCGTTTTCTCAAGCAATAGGGATGCTGACTGAGACAAATGCGAATCCCCTGCTGAATGGCTGAGAAATGAAGTGGGGATGCAGTGACCTGGCGCGGCAAAAGTGCTCGCAGATTTCTCCCCAAGCGCTCTGGCAGTAACTGGAGAAGAGATGGCAATGGATGTACCAGCGGAACATGCCCCGCTTGTGGTTCAACACTACAGTATTGATATCTAAAGGGCGGGGAGCAAGAGGATGGGGCCAGGCTCTTCTCAGTGGTGCCCGGGGACAGGACAAGGGGCAACAGGCACAAACTGGAACACGGGAAATTCCATCTCAACATGAGGAGGAACTTCTTGCCTGTGAGGGTGGCAGAGTCCTGGCACAGGCTGCCCAGAGAGGTGGTGGAGTCTCTGTCTCTGGAGACATTCCAAACCCGCCTGGAGGCATTCCTGTGCCACCTGCTCTGGGTGACCCTCCTCTGGCAGGGGGCTGGACTGGATGGTCTCTGAAGGTCCCTTCTAACCCCTGTGATTCTGTGATTGCAACATCTCTGAGCGTGCTTTTTTTCACCTGTTGAGAGAGTAAGACAACTCTTGAAGGAAGTGGCTGCTGGTCCGTGGGCGTTCATGGGTTTGATGAGTGCTGGGAAGAAGGTCCCTGGTGTCACCTGCTCTGAGGAGCACTCATCCAACCTTGACGTGGTGTCACCTCTTCCGTCTGTGTCTTCTGGACTTAATCATGATAAATCCTGTCCAATCTGCTTGATACGCTGTCCCTCACAGTACTTGCTGTGCTGCCAGCCACCAAGTAGGCATTGCTGAACTGCTTTAACTTTCAGGGGACAGGTGCCAATGTTCTCTCAAACAGATTGGAGCCACGCACAAAGCAAACAGGGGAAAAAACCCTTTAGGTTAATAGATGTTATGGCACTGCAGGAACTGATGATGAAGCAAAACCTTATCCTTCCTGTCCTTCCAGGAGAGTCACAAAAAGCAAAAGATGCAGCTTATTGGCACTTTCTGGAGTTCAGTTAGACTTGTGTCTTTAGACATCATACCAACTCTTGCTTTAGACCTTGAGTGAAACTTTGCCCTCAATCTTTGTCTTCTTCAAGTGAAGTAAGATTTCATAGAGAAACTGGGTCGTGGCTCTTGGGGGTGAGGTGTAGCAAGTGTATTTTTTTTTCTTTTTTAATAAAGGACCACAAAGGGAAATTCTTAGCTCTACGTGCCCTAGGATATCACATATTTGGCGCCTGTGGCGCTCTGCTTCTTGCTGGCAGGTGCTAGAGATGGTTTGTACAGAGAAAGGCATGAAATATAAAAACATCTCCTATTACCGTCTTCCAGCTCTGCATTTCCACGCTGCTTCCAGGTACTTCCTTCAACATTTCTGGGTGATGAGGACGCCAGTTTGCATATTTAAACATTTTCAGGCTTGCAGCTGGCGCTGTTTACTTTAGTATTTTTTTTTTTTCTCCAGTGTGATCCTTTCTTCAGAGTTACCCTTGGCTTCTGTGTGATTATAAATGTAGTGTAAATACATCAAGTTACACCTTAAGAACGTTTTAGTGCTTGTTATGTTATATGACAGTAACAATTGCTTTTATGAAAAGAGCACATTTGATTTGCCTGGAGATTATTGATGTGGTCGCTGGGGGAGGGGAACTGGTTTGTAGCGCCTAGCCTGATGTTTCTGAGCTTAAGTGACTTTTTAAGGAGAATTTAAATGTGAAATTTGCAACAGATGTAAGAATCGGTAATCAATTTTGCCACTGTAAATTTAGAAAAATTTGACTCTTCTGCACAGTAAATGCTCTCCGCCAGCTGTGTGCTTGTTTTAATAGTTTTGCTAATGAGACTTCTGGTGTAAGCCTTTTGAAATGCAATATGATGAGTGTTACAAAGGTACGATGTTTAATATTAAGTTATTGTAGCTGAAATACATCATTTCCTTTCAGTTTAGCTTACAGCAAGCAGCAATCCAAATGCGGCTTCAGCGAGATTCTTGGCTGCAGAGGGAGTGAAATCTTATTTCTTCTGTCTGTTCCAGTACCTCTTGTTTTGCTTGCGGGCAAGAAAAGGGGGAAAAATGTTCATGTATCCACTCTGCAGTCAAAATGATGTGTTATTCCAAGCTGCTGGCTGTGACTGTGTGTCTTCTGAAGACAAGATAGTGAGGCTGGGGGGGAGGCAAGGTGTCTCTGACCACCCCGTGAGCCTCAGCCAGAGGTGGGGGTAAAATCCGTGTTGCCTTAGTCCTTGTCCAATGCATTGTCCGTTATCCCACATCAGTTCCCTTCTCCTCATTATTGGCTGGTGCTTTGGGGTAGCCAGGCCTTGTTCTTGCCAGGGGAGCAGTTAGGGCTATAAGAGGCTGCCCAGCTGCCACCCTCACTGTTTGGAGGAACTTCTCCCGCTTCCCATGTCTTCTGGAAATGGGCTCTGACCTATGAGGTGTAAATGGGAGAAACAGAGTCCTCCTCCTCCGCTTCCAAGTTCGCTTCTCTTTCGCTCCCTGAGTAGCACACATTATTTAGCTTGCCTAGCTTTCCTGCTACTTAACATTTCAGAAGCATTTGCTGTTCTTACTCTTTATTAAACATGACGTTTCTTTTGCCTTGAGCTCTTCCTTAGAGACTGCATGAGAGATGCCAGACTTGGCTTTCGGAGCTAAACCAGTCTCTATTTCCCCCTTCCAGCCCTTCTGTTATTTATTAACCCAATCGCTAGCAAAGGGGCTGCTCTGATTCCTGGGGCTTGGCTTTGGGAGCCAGAACTCCCAGCTACCCCAACAGGCTCCATGGTCTTGGGAAACATCTTCTCACTTTTTCATTCTTTAGCTGTGAAATAGAGCAGGAGTCTTCACGTAAAAGCACCCTGAGAAGACGGAGCATGTGTGTGGGTTTATGTGAACTCTTAAAAAAGGAAAGAGCCAGCCTAAAATTCTGCTTGTGGCAACTAGGCAAAGGAAACTTGTATCTGCACTTTATTTTAAAGCATGTTTTTATTTAAGCCTATAAAGTTGAAGTAACTGGGCCGAATGCCGCGGATTGGGCTTGTGCAGAGCATTGCATAATACCCTATTCTGCTAAACGCATTAGCTCTTGGATTTCTCTACTCGCTGACCGATTATCGATGGCTCTAGCATGATGATTCATATTAGAAGCATTTATTGGGTTTGTTGAATCTATTCGTTTGACATTTCAGGAAAGATGAGTTGACAAAGCATCTGCAAGATTGTCTCGGATGGTGAATGTATAATTGAGGCAAAATAACTGCAAACAAGAAAATGGATTTTATGGGAACGTGGTAAGGGTTGTGCTGGTGCTCCTCCGAAGCAGAGGGAATGTACTCATGGATTCGTGCAAGGCAAATAAAATCAGGAAGACTTACTGCTTTGGAGGGGGTGAGAACCCCTCTCGTAAGGGGTTGGCTACAATGGGCTGAGCTGGGCCGGTGTGTTTGGATGACGTAGGCTGGGCTGCTGGCCCCAGCCTTGCAGAAGGAGCTGGAGTGAGACGTGGACTCAGCGCCCCAGGGGTATTCAGCGCTGCGTGTGGTCTGGTGGCGTGGCCTCTGGGAAGGCTCTCCTCTGCTCGATGGGATCAGCAGGCTTGGCTCAAACTGCTGCTGAAGGTGATTTGACCTAATTCAGTTAGTTTGGGGCTGAAGCAGCTGAAGAGTGCTCCATCTCTTCCTCTGGTTCTCCATTAGGGCAGGATCCTGCAGCAGGTAGGTGGCAGTAGAGCTCCAGGAACGGTCATGTCTTCAGTGCTCTGCTTGTCAGTAATCTTCTTCCTCAGCTCCCATTTCAACTTCTTTGGGTTACCTGAG
Organism: Rissa tridactyla; assembly: GCF_028500815.1. Lineage (NCBI taxonomy): Eukaryota > Metazoa > Chordata > Aves > Charadriiformes > Laridae > Rissa > Rissa tridactyla. The sequence continues at coordinate 45,334,465 of NC_071472.1, forward strand.
TGCTTCTTTGGGTTACCTGAAGCGAGAGCAGAATCTGACCCTAAACTTCCTTTGTCAGATTGACATTTAGCGAGAAACCAGCTCATGCAAAGAAGTGCTGTTTCTCCTTGTTGCATGTGGATGTTTGTGCCTTGGCCCTGTTCCTTTTTGTGGAACTCTGCCTTTAAAAATCCAAAGGGAGCTGGTGGCACGAGTTGGGTATTTGTACCTTTGGCCACTTGCTGGTGGGGGTAAATGATGGCTGTGGTCAGTGGGGTGGTCTGTGACCTCCCAAAGCACGTGCCCCATCCGTCGCTTCCAGAGCTGCTGGAGTAACCCATCTGGAGCCTCGTTGACTTGCAAGTTGTGGGCTTGAGAGCCAAGTCCTGCCTTTTCTCCTTGGATGAAAATGCTGTTGGATTTGCCAATGTAAGAAATGCAGGAACCACAACATGCGGATTCAGTGTCTCCTCTGAAGCTGCTGAACTGCTGGAGCATCTTTCATACAAATTTGTGGAGTTTATTGTCTTGTACGTACTAGAATACAGGAAGCCAGTAATTAATAACAGTGACAAAAGGTCAAAGCAAACTGGCAAATCAAAGGTGATTTATTTTTCATTTTTTACACAATTAAGGCCTTTGTGATGGCTGAGATCAGCTTCTGTCAAACTTGTTCAGCCATTTCTAAGTGCAATAGTCGGGTGCAATTACTGTGCTGGCTAATTTGGGGATCTCCCGTTCTCGTTATCCCAGAAGAATGCTTGGCTGCTCATAAATCTGTTTGGTGGAGGAACTGGTATTAGATGCACAGTAAATGATCTCCTCTGACTGCTTAGCTCTAAAACCAGAGGAGCACAGAGAGTATAGGTGGTGGTGAGCCCTGGAACTGCAGAGCTGATGATTCGTGGTGCTGATGCAACTGTTTATGGGCCTGTAAAAATGTGCATCTGCTTCACTGCCTTCATTTCATTCTGGCATTGTGTTGAAATTTGCATAACAGTCGTGGGGAGCCTTATCTCCCTCTGGGGCTCTTCTGAAGAGCCCAACTTTGTGTGAAAGTAGGAGGATCTGAAGGCTTTTCATGGAGACTAGGTCTCTAAAAGTGTGGTTTAATTTGAGATGTCAGAGTTTCAGGTAATATCAAGCACGTACCCACCAAGGCAGGCTCCTCAAATGGGAGAAGAAGTTGTACTGCGCATCCAGAGACAGTTTGGACTTGGTTAAACCCTTTGTGGTATACTTTTTTTTTTTTTAAAGAAGCAATGTAACTTTTCAATCTGTATATCATACTCCTGGATACCTTTGAAATGTGCAAGACAGTTATTCTGTTACAGATTGGGCTCAGACTCCTTTACAGAAGGTGAAGACTGCGTAGCATCTTCTTCACCCGGTGCTGGCTAGGCAGCCTTCCGGCCAAAGGCTCTGCCCATGCCGGCCATTGACCCAAATAGAAAGTTGCCGTTTCTCTTCAGGCTGCCGGAGAGGCAGATCCCCACCTTCCACACCCGTAACGTAATTTAGCAGATGAACGTGTGCCTCGGTGAAACCGGATGAGGAGGTGGTGCTCAGCAGCAGCCGCGAGTGGTGCCTCGCGCCCAAGATTTGCGCTCAGGCGAGTTCGTGAAGTTCGCTGCTCCCCCGCTGCTCTGCAGGAATGGGACGTGGCATTTAGACCCTGACGCTAGCCCTGGTTCTTGCCATGACTTTGGTTTACTTCTGCAGTATGCGTTAAGGGGTTAATTCTCTTTCCTCCTTCACCCAGCCTCTGTTGCATTGAGCAAAGCCTTCCGATTCTGCTCTAAATACTCCGTTTTCATTCATTGCTTCTGTTGCAGTGGTCTGCAGGGAACCGACTTACAAATCTGATGGAGCAATACCACACTTGGAGTGAGGTGGGGACAGCAGGATGCTGCACAGTGGCAAGCGAGAGCTTTAATGTGCTATGTGACGCTTCAGGAGCGTCCCATCTGGTAGCTTTCAGCGATGCCCAGTTACTTCATGCTTATGTCTCTGCACTTGAGAGCACATCACACGCGGGAGCGGGACTGAGAAGAGGTGAACCTTGCCCATGACTGTCCCCTTTAGACGGGGGTACATGGGGATGTCCCTCCAGTAGGTATAAGCAGTCCAGATCGGGCGTGCAGTCTGTGATGGTCACCCAGTGGTCCTGGGGCACGTGAAAGAGCTTGTGTCCTGGTTTGAGGTAAAACAGAACCAACTTTCTGTTCAGTAATTTTACTTCTTAGCGAGGCCTCTTCTCACTCTCTGACATTAACAGCATGTTGTGCTGAAAACGGTTTGTTCAGAGTGATAAGACCAATGTTTACAGTTCGTGCCAAGGAATGGTACGCAGAGAGGCTCTTGCTTACGCTCCCTGCTGTAACAACCAAGGTCAGCTAATTTCGTTATTTGCCCCGTTGGAGGGTCGGAAGCGGAAAAGCGTAGAGGGGTCCCACCTTTGGGAGGAGCGGACAGGACGGGTGACCCAAAATTGACCAACAGGGCATTCCATCCCATCTGCCCCATGCTCACTGTAAAAGCTGAGGGATCCAAAGGGTCAACGCTCTTCCTTTAATGGCCGACATCCGAGGAGGACCCTGTCTGTTCATCTGCCTTTGATCCCGATCTATGTGTTCTAACTCCAGCTCTGGAACACAGTTCCCACCCGTCGCCGAGTCCAGTCTGGGACTTCCCCAGTGCCTGCTGGTGACATCATCCTGGGAGCTTAATAGGGTTTTGTATATACTGTAATCTATTTAATGATTTTCCTTTTTATTTTATTATTAATATTTCATTAGTTTAGTTTCTTCTAAACTCGTAAATCTCTTTATCTCTCCTCCTCCTCTCCGTGCACGAGAGGTTGGAGGGGGGGGAGCATCTGTCGCTGGCCATTGGCCAATTTGGCCAAAACTATGACAGCTTGTAGTGGGTTTCAGCACGCTGAGATAGGAGAGGCAGTTGCCTGCAGTGGATTGCTGGATGCATCTTCATGTGGCTGCAAGGGGACCGGGGTGCCGCACAGAAGGGTAGTGGCAGTTCCTCGGCCAGCAGAAATGATTCTCGCTTGTGAGCTGCTGGGCTGCAGGGTCTCCAGACGCCACTCTGTGATGCTGCCCTAGCGGTGGGACTGGGGCAGCCAGGAGGAAGCTCTCGGCAGACGGAAACGGTGGGGTGAGGGCTGAGGAGCTCAAGTATCACTCCCTGCTCTGAAGCGGTGATGGCTACGAATTTTCCTAGAGTATATCTGTAGGGAGCAGTCCTGTAAACCAGTGGGAGCTTGAAAGGAGTCCAGGTCCTCGAGGCTAAAGCTCAGAGGGTCACGACTCAAAACAAAGAGCCAGATACAAAGCCTGTGGGAGCTGCTAAAAGGCTCCCAGTGCTGCATCTGAATGCTCGGGTAATGCTGGTGGGAAAGGGTTTGGAGGGGGGCGATGGTGGCCACCGGCAAACAGCGGTTTTGCTGCAGCAGGATTGATCTCCAGACCCCGAGCGTGTTGCAGAGTGCTGTTCAGGGGCTGCTTGTACAAGCCTGCCCATGCGGAGCATCATTCCTGTGCGGAGCGTTGTTCCCATGCGTGCTCGATGGGGAATGTCCACTCTCCACGCGACGCCTCCTGGCATGTCTGGCTGTGGCCCAGCGCTGGGTAGGAGTGCTGTCAGTCCCCAGCTCAAGCTGGAGCTCGGCTATTCAATAGGATGGGCAGTTAAAACGTTGAAAGCTTATTTACCTTTCCATCATGTTTGTTACTTTAGAGTCTAACTCCTAAGTTAGGGCTTTACAAGAGCGGTAGGCTTGCAAGGATTGCTTAATTAATAAAAAAGAAATTTATTTCAGACTCCTTGTTTATGTTGTGCTTTGTCAAACGAAATGGGCAGGATTTTCAGCAAATTGTGGTTGGGCTTTCAGATCTATTTTTAGGTGGTTTGGACAAAACCCAGAAGACAAATATTATAAATCCTTTGCTTCGCAGACTGCGAGAGTGATTTTTAACGAGGCAATTATGTTTTTATGGAGGATTAAACTCTGCTTTCATCGCTTGACTCTTGAAGTTGCGTTGCTAGTTTGTTGTTTCCTGAGATAACGAGTGTCAGTTCATTCTGTGATTCTCTTAAATACAGTAGCCCCTTCCCAGGCTGCGGTGGAGCCGCCGTGCCGTGCCATACCATGTCGTTAGCCACGCACCTGTCCCTCTGCAGCGCCGGCTGCTGCTCTCTGTGAATTACACCCATCGAAGGGCTGCCGTTTTGTCAAATCACAGATTCTCTTTTCACCTTACTGACGCGATGCCTCTTTGTTTTTCATTATCCTGCAATCGTTTGCTTAAACCATCCTTGCTTAAACCATCATTAGTACAGAATTATTTAAAATGCAGATTATTCTTCCATCCTGTATCCCCCCTTGCTGAACAAAAGGCACTGGTTTTGAGGAATATCCTTTTAGAGCCCTGCAAAATTTCAGTGGGATGTTATTTTCCTGGCTAAGATTTCCAACTACAGAGGTCTGTAAGGAAGCGTCCAAATCTTTGGCTGGATGTATAAATAACTGCGGGGGTAGCTTAAAAATCCTGAGCACCTGGGAGCTGACGTGGGGGAGGCTGGGTTCCTCCGCTGGATCCAAAGTCACTTTGGTGGATGTTCAATTCATTCTTCAGCCAGGAGCGTTTGGCTAAAGTTGGGCCCTGTTTTCAAACTGCTTTTATCCCTCGCTTTCTTTCTTTTTTGTGCATACAAATGCCATTCAGGCTTTCTCTTTCAGTTCTTCAATCTGTGTGTTAAGATACTTGGCACATTGTTGTTCGAGGCGAACTTTCCTCCTTGTTGCCCTCTCTGGGGCTCCCCTCCTTCTCTGTAGTTTGGTCATAATTGTCCTTCTCTTGTCTTCCTGTCCTGGTTTGAGCGACACAGGACTAATTTCTCTTCTAATGCCTGGGAAAAACGCACTTTTAGAAGACTCTAGTGTCTGAATTCTTGAAAATACTTCTTTTATAGCCAGCTATGGTATGTGGGATTCAAGGTCTCGGTGTTTTTGGGTTGCCACGTTGGGGATGAGGAGGAGCGAGACCCAGGCACTTGACCGAAGCTGCCAACGGGATTATTTCATACCATGAATGTCACTTTCACTAGAAATCAGAAAGTTTGATGAGAAGTTTTCTCTCTCTCCCTTGATGGTGGCGGTCCAGAGAACTTGTTGCCCCGGTGCTGGAGCCCTGAGCCCTTCCCTTCCTCCTGCAGCCGCCGCGCTCGCAGGGTCCCACAGTGGTTGTCCCTGTGGGGAGCGCATGGCTGAGTATAATCCTCATATATTTCATATTGGTGTTGGGGTCGATATTGTTTCTTTAGTATTATTGTTAATTATTTAGCCTTATCCTATGAAATCTCTTTATATTTCAGCCCTTGGGTTTCTTTGTTTTCCCTGATTACCCTTCCCGGGTGAGGAGGGGTCATCAGGTGAGAGAAAAAGTGTCTAAACCACAACAAATTTTTATGGGTTTTTCAAACTTCCTTGCACTGCTGGGGTTACAGCGGGGCACTAGGAAGTGAGGTGTTTGGAATGGTGCCTCTCCAGCAGCGCCGTACCAGGTGCCGCAGGCTGCCCTCCTCTTTGGCCAAGCATTCCAGCCGGAGACATCGGGTCCTGGAGCCAGAGGGACCTGGCAGCGTGGAGCTGTAGCTGGGACGCTCTGGGGAATGTGAAACAAAAGGGGGCTGTAGGAAGTCCCAGAGTTCTTTCAGCACTTTCCCATCCCAAGTCTGGCTCTGGATGCCTCTTCTTTCCCACATGTGACCAGACACAAGTGTCTGCCCCATCCCAGAATCACCACAGAATGGTTTGGGTTGGAAGGGGGACCTTAAAGATCATCTAGTTCCAATGCCCCGCCATGGGCAGGGACACCTCCCACTGGAGGTCCGTCCTGTGACCTCGCATGCAAAGTGCTGGCCCAGGGGAAAGTCGAGGTGTCTACTCAGCTTGACTAGAAATCATTTTTATGGTCAGATCAAAGCAAATCGGTGATTCTCCTGGATTTTGACCCTCTTTGGCGAAGGGGCTGTTTTGCAGATGGGATGGAGCCAAGGTGGCCAAGCGGGTTGGCTCGTGGCCGAGCTCCTGCGCTCGTCCTCACTTTGTGTTGAAGAGCAGCAGCTGGAGCGGGACAAAGAGCTTGTCACTCGGTGCCTGCGTGGCAGGTCCCCACTGCTGCGGCAGCTGCTGCTCGACCCCTGGGGCTGCTGCCGCGCTCCGTTGGAAGACGCCCATGCGGAAAAGGTCCTGATCTCGCCTACGTTTGGGAGCCTTCACAAGAGCAGCCCCTGTCAAGCTACTGGTTTAAGTCCTTTCAAAGTCAGCGGGACCTGGGCACAAACTCGGAGGGTTGCTGGAGGCTTTTATCCTGGTGAAAGCGCTTTTTTTTTTTTTTTTTTTTGAGTTTCACGAGTTTGCTTTCTGCTCAGATTTGAGCCTGTCTTGGGTTGTGCTACCTCTTTGGCGCAGGGCTCGGTGGGAGCGCTACCCGGGCTCCTGCTAATGCTTTTGCTGGCTGTTTGGTGTTAAACATACTCTGTTTCCCCAGGAAATGAAATATCGTCGGGCTGTGTGGTCTGTTTAACAGCAAGCTTGAAGTGTTTTTTTGCTGATGATTTGATATGATGTGTTTTAATGCTGTTCTTCTGTTTTAAGTTACATTGCGTTGGACATTTTCCCCTTGGTATAAATGTTACATGATAATTCCTTGAAACTGCCCTAGAAATATTGAAAAGAAAGAGAGAATCACTGGAATGCTGTTGGTGCTGATTTACAAGAGTAAGTGTATTAAAAACGAGTCCATGAAAAATGGATAAGGAGCAGTCGTGGTTCTGGATTTACTTAAGAAGAATGTTTTTAGGGCTCAGAACAAAGCTGTTGCTCTATTTTGTTTTATTTCTAGAGATTTTTAACTAAACAAACTGATTAATTTCTGCTGAAGTGTGAAGCAATAAAGTAGATTACAAGGAATAGGTGGCGAGTACAGGAAGAATGATTACAGAGGGGGTTGTGATTTAGGATGCTGGTTTAGGAAGGTAAGATAATGAAATCTGATTTATTTTCTCCTTGGTTTCCAGTCCAGATCACTTATTCTTGTGCTTCGTACATCAGCAGGGCTGAGGGGCTTTTCTGGCTTAAAGTTTTGGCTTGGGAATTAAGAGCTGATGTGCTTGTCTCACTCCAGGATTGTCTTTTTATTTTGAGACAGAATTTCAAAGCTGGTCAGTACAAACCGATTTTGTATGATATGAGAACAGTCATCACACTGACTGATTTCTGTCTTAAAAAACAAACAAACAAACCACAACCTTGTGCAAACCAAACGTCCAGCTTTCATGTTTCTGCAATTATTAATCGTGACTTTTTTTTCATCTTTTTTTTCAAGGCTCTAGAAGAATAAGAAATTTCGTGTGGCTTTCAGACTTGCCACCTCAGAACAATAATACTTCCCAGAGAGAATTTTGTTTCTTACATGAGTGTATTAAAACAGAAGGAATTACGGTCTGCTTTGCTCCTTGGCCTCGTCTAAGGGGACTGACTTGGCACCCCGGTGTCAAGACGAGATCCAGTCCCTCTTTTGGATGCGTGCACCTTGTCATGGGTTTTGTTGCCTGATTCTCTTGCAAGGAGCAGGAATGGCTTTTGCATGAAAAGGTCATACCAAGTTGGTGGGGGCATTTTTAAAAGTTTGGTGTTTCTTTTTTTAAAAAAAAACCAACCTCCTAGTTTCTTGGGCATTAGAACTTGGCTGCTGAGCTGGAGCTGGTGCAGGGTCTTTGTTTTGCCGCTTTAAAAAGAGGGGGGGTGGTGATGAGGTTGGTTTTCTTCCCCGTCCTGGGGATGACGTGGGGACAACTCTTGCGCTGGGAAATCCTGGGCAAAGACCCAGGGCTTCGGTGCTGATCTGCAGGTGAATGCCGGGATTGAGCGTGCTCGCTTTCCTGGCAGTAAAATCCAAGTTCTGAGCTTTGCTCTGGTTTTCCAGCGGGGTAGCTAATGTCTTAATTATCCTATGGTAATAGGCACCTTTTTTAGCAATGAAGACAAAGCCTCCACTTGCTTTAAACTGGTGTATTAATAGCAAATGCTTGAACAATGTGTGTTTTTAGTAGGTACCTACGCAGCATAACCTATTCAGGTTTTTTGCGTTAATGACTGTATTAGCCTGAAGAAAGGAAGCTGAAAACTTTAGTTCTCTGTGTTGAGTTAATCTTTGAAAGGAAAAAAAAAAAAACCACCCTCCTCTGCTGTGCAAATCTGCCCAGGAGAATGCTCTCAGGTGTTTGCAATGTGACTTTTAGGAGGACGTCATCTCTCCCGTGCCCGTGTGCAGGGCTGGTTGTGTAGTGATAGATGAGCCCGAATGAAGTGATGAGCCTTTTTTTTAAGGGGAGGGTCCTGGTTGCCAAAAAAATAGATTAATCTGCTGTCCTTTCAAGGGCACTGAGGCTCGCCCTGACGGTGTTCTCCTGGCGCCCGATGGGTGCCCCGGCTCTGCTGCAGAGCTCCTGGGAGCCTGGAGGCTCAGCAGGGCTGGATTTGGGAGAGGTAAAGTGACCTCCAGTCCTCTCGGAGAGACTCTGTCTCCAGGCTGAACGAGAAGGGCTTGGAAAGCTGTGAAATTTGGGGTGTGTTGGCGTTCGAGAGTTCCTTCTGCTGTGTTTCGGATCTTTTATCCTTCTCGGGGTTTTATGCATAAAGATGCGTGTTATTGAATATGGTGAATAGATACTTGGCTGCAGGGTTGGGGTTTTTTTTTCTGATCACATCCCTGTGACGAGTAATTTCCAAGCGTGGAAATTGCTTTGATATCTTTATTCAGGACTCGCTCACTTTGTGAGACGTTGCATAACCCGACAGCGGGAACCGCATCGAGTCTTCGCGGAGGGTGGCTTCTCCCTTCACAGGGGCTGTGGCCAGGAGCCTGCCAAGAGCAGCAGCGCTGCGCCGGGATGGCACACGCCATTCAGGTTTTTAGGCTGGTTCAGTATCACGGTCAGAGTGGGTCCTCGCCAGCTGGGAAGCTCTGAAAATGTGTCACGAAGTCAGTTTGCAAGCCGAGCCTGTCGTTGAAGGGAATAAGAAATATTAATGAAACTAAGGAGCTGGCTTTTGAAGTGGCTTCCTGCTCATCATCTGATACCTGCAGAGGATTTGTGAAGTTGTGTGAAAGAAAGAGCAGTTTTTGCTTAGAGTCTGCGCTGTAATTTCTTCTCCTCCAAGAGCGCTGTTTCCACTTAAGCAGAGCAGTGTTTCTATTGACAATTTTGGTTTTGTTACTTCAGTTGCGTGAGCTGCAAAATATGGATTTGCATTGAGTTGTGTGTGAATGAGATGTCATTTTTCTAGCAATAAAATTGTTTTATCTATATCCAAGGAAAGGCATGTGAGCGTTCAGAATATCTGGCTTTAAGCCAGCGAGTAGAAATCTGGGTTTTGTTGTATTTATTTCCAAACAGTAGGACGCTGTAACTCAAAAGAGTGAGTTCAAGTGACAAAATCCAAGGTGAGGGTCTTGTGGGACCTCAGTGCACGGTTTGGAGGAGGAGGTTCGTCTCCTCTCTGCTCTTTGCAGTCCCATGAGGTCCAGTCCTGCTCCCAGTGCCCCCCTGCCCCAGCCGAGCTCGTCTCCATCCGTCAATCCAGTGACTTGCTCTTCGCAGCACGGCTGATGTGTTCCCCCCTCTCTCTTCCTCCTGAGATTAGACCTGAGATGTTTTATGAAGAATAATTATATTTGATCTACGAGAAGATGAATGTTGAGGAGGAGGGAATTAGAAAGAAATGATAAAAAAAAAAAAAAAAAGCCTCAATCCCTCTTGGTTATTGAAGCAAGAAGGGAGCACTTTGTCAAACTGACAAGTGAATCCTTTATTAACATCTCCTGGGCCAGCAGATGCTGGGAGAGCAGTGTCACCTCCCAGGCTCCGTCTCGGTCCGAGGTGTGTTCGGTGCTTTGGCCGTCGGCAAAATATGCGCATGCAGAAAATGCTCATTTGCAACTGTTACAGGACTAGGAAAATTTTAGGATGTTTTCAAAGGAAAGCGTAACCACCCTGGCAATGGGCAGAAACGTCAGTGCTGTGGTGCTGCTGCGAGGGCTGGGCTTCACGGTGGGGACGTCACCCCGCTGCGCTCCCAGCTGGGTTGCGCAGCCCCAGCAGCGCCCGGCGGGGTGTTTGAGGGTGAGCTGCTGGAGGGGTGCAGGCTGCAGCACCCTGGAGACTCGTCCAAGGTTCACCCAAGTCTCGGCCACCCTGCGGGAGACGGAAGGAAGGAGCCGTATCCCCGTCTGCTGTCCCCGATCGTGGGTTTGAGCTCTGGCCGCGGGGCGCTGCTGTTGCTGGGACCAGGGCATGAGACACTCTTGAGACAAAAATTTTGATCTCTTTGTCTGCTGAGTGAGGCGCCAGGATCTCAGGTCTGCTTAACGAAATGTATTTGATAGTAAGTATCCTTCCCTCGTCCCATTCAGGTCTGTTTTCCCTTGTGCCCTCTTCTGGCATTGAGGAGATGCAATGCTTTTTGGGGTGGCTTGGAAAGACTTTTAGCAAGAGTTGCCTAAAGTGAAAATGCTGCTTTTCCCCAGGTTGGTTCTTCGTTCCTTTGTCCTCACGTCTACTTTGTCTTCAGGTGTTGGAGGAACAGAAGGCTGAGCTGGCCCCTGTTGTATTGCATTTTTGGCGCCCCATTATAAAAGGGTGACAGCTGCTATATAGTTTTCAGGACGCAACGAGAGAGAGAGCGCGATATCTCTGTTTCTTGAGCGTGCTGCCAAGACTGATGTGGTTTGTGTCCTCCAAAGAGTAAGATCTGAAAGACTTTGGAGGAACAGGTCATGGTGTGGTATGTGCCAAAGTAGTTCTCAATGTTTTTCTTCCTTTTAAGATATTTTTCCTTCTTTTAAGATATTTCTTGGACAATATTTGGTATGAAGGTGCCTTTAATGGACCAACCACCACAAACAGTCCCAAAGAAACCACATGTGCTATATTTTAGAAAAGTCTGCTATGATAACCTGAGCAAAGGTTTGGGAAGGCGAGGGGTATTTGTATAAAACTGCTCAGTTTCTACCCATATGCTCAGTGTCCTGTGCGGGCAAAAGCACCTCATTAACTGCTTTTTATACCTGGTTTTGTGGGTTGAGAGGTGGAGAAGTTCATCAGAACTGGGTAGGATCACAGAAACGTGTTGTCTCTTCTCCTGAGCGCGGTACACTGGCCTGAAGGAACATCTCCCAACATGAAGGACTCACAGGACCTGGTGCTTCTTGTCCTTAAGCAGCAGCACAGGCCCTTTCTGATGCTATTTTGGCAGCTTTTAAGGGTTGGCTTCGTGCTTCTGCCCTGTGTTGTGATCCGTGCTCATTGCTGTTATGATGACATGCTCTGTCAGAGTCACATCTCCTCCAAGTCAAGTGATTTACCAGCAGTAAAAGCATTGCTGACCCCTGAGCTTTGGGACAGAGAGGGGATTTCCTGGTAGAGAAGGGCAGTCCTGTAGGGATGCTGCTTTCTGGGGCATGGAGCACGTGTGGGTGCCTGGAGGAACCCAACGATGATGCTACTTAACCTCTTTGGGAGGCTGCTGAGGTTTTTGGCAGGGCTGGACTCCCCTGTCCTTAGCCCTCCCGGCTACATGGTGAATGCGGTGTGACCTGCAGCCATGCAACAGTTTTGTGTGCCTTGCAGGGACAGAGAGGTGACCTCTTTTCCCCCGCTCAGCTGCAGATGGGAGCAGAAGCGTCAGGATGTCCAGTGCAATGTTCTGCTGCAGCCCCGTGAGGAGACTGATTGGGCCTGGAGTGCAGCCAAGGAGGCTTCATTTGCCTTTTGAGTGTTCGTAACTGCAAAAATAACCCTTTAATAGTCGGTTACTCTGTTTCTGAGATCAGCTCTTTGTGGAGCATGCTCTTCAGTCATGATCTCAATCGGGAAAAAGCTGGAGATTGCTGCTGAATGCTCTCCTTCTGCCTGGGCTGGATGTATGTCCTCGGCCCTCAGAGCAGTGGATTACGTTGGAGCGAGGACACATCCCATCCGGACGCTTTCCGTGGAGGTCTGCAGGTGTTGTGCCATAAAACTGCTCTGATGACTCTCTGCTTTTCCTAGTATCACTTTAAAAGTTATCCTGATGTCACGGATAGAAATATTTGACATGGTTATGATTAACAGCGATTCAAAATTTAATAACGATTTGAGGTAGATCAAGAGGTTGAATTTTAGCAGCGCTTAACCATTAACTGATTTAAAGGTGTACAAAGTGATTTAACAAAATAATTGAACAGTGACTTAATTACAGATTTGAAGATGACAAGATTCACACTGACTTATAAGGTATCCCAAATCAATACATACACACGTAAGCAAAATCACAGATCTCAAATTAATTCGTATACATCTAAGCAAAAGCATATAAACACATACACACGGGGCTCTGCTGGAATCAAAATCTGTTAGTAGCGGTGACTAATGAGCTGATGGGTACCCCTTTTAACTCCTACACATGCATGGACAAACGAAAGAACATCCATATCTGTAAAAGCTAACATGAATATTGGATGCATAGAATCACAGAATGTGTTGGGTTGGAAGGGACCTCTAAAGGCCATCTAGTCCAGCCCCCCTGCAGTCAGCAGGGACATCTTCAACCAGATCATGTTGCTCAGAGCCTCATCCAGCCTGGCCTTGAACATCTCCAGGGATGGGGCCTCCACCACTTCTCTGGGGCAACCTGGGCCAGTGTCTCACCACCCTCAGTGTAAAGAACTTCTTCCTAATGTCTCATCTAAACCTGCCCTGCTCTAGTTTAAACCATTGCCCCTCGTCCTATGGCTCCATGCCCTTGCAAACAGCCCCTCCCCAGCTTTCCTGTAGGCCCTTTAGGGACTGGAAGGCCACTATAAGGTCTCCCCGGAGCCTTCTCTTCTCCAGGCTGAACCCCCCCAGCTCTCTCAGCCTGTCCTCACAGCAGAGGGGCTCCAGCCCTCGAATCATCTTCGTGGCCTCCTCTGGTCCCTCTCCCAACAGTTCCGTGTCCTTCTTGTGCTGAGGGCAGTAAAGGTGGAGAGGTCGCTGAAAGAGAGACAAGCCTACAGTTTAAAAACTTCCCTTTTCATGAGTTTAGAGTCCAGCTCAGACAATGGGATATTCTGGTACTTTCCACCAGAATTTGCTAGATCTTGGGGTCTTGGTATCCCCCCTCTGCGGCTGCAATCCGTATATTGTCAGGAGTGATTGTCTGTAGTTATTATTTTCAAATGGTAGGAGTGAGAGGAGCCGGGCACGCTAAGGGGTTGCCGTAGTGTGGTGGTCCGTTGCTCTCCACCTTTGCTTTCTTTCATGTTGGACCATTATATGATGCTCTGGTTCCTTTGTGTCATTATGTGGCCCAGGTGGGGTGGAAATGAAGCCCTGATGGAGGGGGGGGCTGCACCCCCACACCTGACTTCCCCGGCCTTGGCTAGGTTTGCCTCAGCGTGCTCAGCTACTCTGCTCTGGGCTCCCAGTTCTTCAATAAGGTCCGTAATTGCTGGTTATTTCATCTCCCTTGCTGACGACCTGATGGGCGGTAGGGCTCCCGCGCCAGCTGTAATTAAGCTGCGGCCTGCGCTGCCTGGTGCCCTCCCAAATCGTTGCTTTGTGCCGGTGCTCGCCCCGTCTAATGGAATCTTCTCTAAAAGCAGCTGCTTGTGATCCTTCCTCGTGGAGCCACTCTGCGTGCTGCCCTTGGTTTTCCTCCTGAAAGGCGCCTGTGAAAAACCTCTGACTTCTGGAAGGGCAGGACGGGAGCTGTTGAGGTGGGATGGCCCCTCTGGCACTGCCTCGGCCAACCCTTCTGCTCAAAGCAGGACCAGCTCGGTGGGTTGGATGTGAATATCTCCAATCCTGGAGACTTCTCAACCTCTCCGGAAACCCCTTCTGGTGTTCAGTCGCCCTCCTTGTAGAAATTTCACTTCAAAATGCAATTTTCTCTGCTTCAGCCTGTGCCCGTTGTCCTTTCCCTGGGCATTGCTGGGAAGAGTCTGTCTCCATCTGCTTTATTCCCCCCACCAGGTATTAATGGTATTTATTTACAAGGACATGTTCTCTTGGTTTCTTTCCCATCTCTTCTTTTCCTTTGCCACCCGATGGGTATTCGTGGTCCTGCCAGGCTCCAGAGCTGCCCCTTCCTGGGAGGTCGATCATCTGCGTAAAGAGCTTTTGGGCGTTAAATAGACGCGGTTCCACATCCTCAACTTTCACCCCTTCGAAAGGCTCGTTATCGTGTTAGCTTTTTCTTTTCTGTTAATGTTATTCTGATGGCTGTCTGAAGTGAAATAATGGTTGCTTTTCCTGGAAACGCGGGGCGTAAAGCATTGCAGTCTGGTTTTATATCCTGATGGTTTAGATCGTTAAATTCTCAGGGCTCAAGCTCTTATTTCTTGTTTTTCAGAGCTTATAGGAGGATCTCCTGGGGCCCTATTGTACAACCAAATACAAATAATACATTAATAAAACAGGATTGTGTATTTGTACTGCTGGCAGTCCGTAAGGATTACTTGTATATAACGTTTTGCGGTGTTAGGCCCTAAGTCATTTTGATCCGTCCCTTCTACCGCTTTAAAAAAGTGACTTTTCTCTCTGCTCAGACAACGCTCGAGAGTTGTTGCCTTCTGGAAAGAGGTTTCTTCAGTCCCGATATTAATTTCTGCTATTTCTACCTTTTCTCTGGATCCCTTTGGCGCAGTGTTTTGGTTTCTTTTACCTGTTTCTTTCGTGATTAGTTAATACAGTTTTTGTGATAGTTCAGTTATTGCAGTGATGGATAACACACGTGGGCTGCAGTTAGTGCCTGTCAGTTAGTGCTGCCCTGTGGGGGGAGAAGCCCTTTTAATGTGCTTGTAGCAGTTTTGGTTTTATGAAGTACTTGAACTTTAAAGTTAGACTTCTAAAATGATCTAGGATGTATATTAGAGAGTATTTAAAAACGAGATTTAAACAGGGGAAAACCTCTCCCTTCCTGCAGAGCTTCATTGCCGTGAGAAGAAATGCTCACTGAAGCGTTGTACTCAATGTACGTTAGAAAATGTTGCGATAAAAGTAAAATGATGAGGTTTCATCCTCTCCGCAGAACTGGTCTTGCAGTATTGCCTTTGCTCGGCTCTGCCAGCACTCCTCCTGCGTTCAGCCTGAGCTTCCAACCATTTTTTGGTGGCATTTTATGTTTGCTCCCTCTGCAGAATGAGTGCAAAATGAATAAATACTTTAATTTTTTTTTCAGGAAAACCGTTTGCATGTCTCAGCCCAGTTCCAAAGTGAGAGAGAGAACGGATTGTTAAGAGCTCCGAGAACAATGCACGGACAGCGATTGGGGATTAGCTCCTAAAAACTATCTTTTAGATAATAGAAGGAAGAAGTGAGCTGGTCGCAGCACTTGCAGGCACGGCAATGTTGGGCAGAGGGTGTCCCCTCTCACCCTGGCTTGCAAGGTGACAAGTGACTGGACTTCAGACACCAGAGGGGAGGCTGGCAGACTGCTTGATGGTCATCACTGCACATGGATATCCTCTGCCAACATAGGAAATGGTTGTGTTTTTGCTGGTCCCGTTGGGTTACGGTCACGTCTACCTGAGAGCGTGTCCCCCTGCTGCGAGCCAGAAGCAGCTGTTGGTGGCTGCGTGCCTTCACACCAGCTTTCACATCACAACCTCCCTTTGTACTGGTGGCAGCTACTGGGAAGCAGGGGCAGCTCTTCCAGTTGCTGCCAGTATTTCATGGCCTTCCCTGGACCTGCCCCATCTGCTCTGGCAGCTGCAGGGGCCATTTGGGGAACAACCAGACGTGCGTAAGAGAAGTCGATGAGTGCTGGAGGCCGTCCCTGTGATCCCAGGCAGAAGCAGGGCTCTGTAGGGTCAGACCCATGTCTAGGAACCCCTGGGAATCCCTCTCCTCTGTGTCAGCAGAGGACTGGGCCACATGTGTAGAGAAAAGCAAGGAACCTTCCTTTGTGCAGCCTCCTGGAGAGCCATCCCAGGGAGTGAGGTCCCAGTGATGGCTCTAAGTGTAGGGCTGAGGACTGGAGAATAAGAACTAAGCATGTACTTGTTTCCTCTTTAATAACAGTGTATGTTAATCTTTGCAGCCTGATTTCATCCATTTTTAATAGAATAGACTTGGATTTTTTAAAAATATACTGCTTCCACGAGATTTTGGCAAGAAACATGAGCTGCAGGCGGTCCCCTCCAGTGTGGTCTCCTCTGGGGTGTAGATGTTTGGCACACTCCTCTGCCAGCAGGGATGGCGGCAGGAAACAGTGTGGCCCCCTCTTCCCCCCCAAAACAGAGAGTGGTTCTCTGAAATCACAGCATGGCACTTCCTGAGTCGCCTCCCTCTCTGATCAGTTGACTTGCTCCTGGATGCCGTTCATTTTTTATTGCTGCAAGCGGTCCTTTGGTCCTTCCCAGCCCTTAGTAAATGGTTTCTGCCCTTTTGGAGATCTCATAAAGGAAATGAACTTTGGGAGAACACTTGGTGGCATTTTCTAAGCTTGCTCCGAGCAATGTGGCAGTACCGTCGGTGACACTTGTCACATGTATTCCCCAGGGTGGTAGGTGCCCTCCTGAACTGCCAGCACTTAGTTACCTAAAGCTCTTGCCCTCACTGCTCAGCGGAGGTGACGTGCAAAGCTCTAGTTGGTCCACTTCGCGCTTGGGCTAGGTATAAATACTTCTAATTAGTCTATAGGAGCTTTCCGTACATATATTGATGTTATTTTTTTTTCCCTTAAGTCCAGCACTTGAAACCAGTTTCTGCCTGGTTTCTGCCTGGTCCAGTCTCTTACCTGTATGCCATGTTCAAACTCCCTAAATAGTGCCTATCTGCTGTCTGAAGACTAAGTAGATTTTCGAAGACTTTCATCCCACCACCCACAAATGGATTCCCAGGGTTTTACGTCTCCGTGTTACTAAGGCTGAGAGGTTTTCTTTTTTTTTTTCCCCTTTTTTACGTTCTCCGCTGCTGCAGGCTCTCCCGCCGGCAGCGGGGATGCTGCTGGTGCTGGATTTAAGAGGCTGCGCTGTCCCGCTCGCTGCGTGCATGTTGCCAAGCCACGTTTCCGAAGCGCGACAGCGATGACCAGAAGTCTGCTCTTAATTTTAGCACAAGGCCACCCTGCCAAAAAAAGGGACAGGCCTAAAGGCTTCATTTCATGGTGGATTCCCCGCTCTGATGAGTGCACTGGGGACCCAACCTCCCAGTCTGAGGATGGGGTCTGGATCAGCAGCCTTCGGTAGGGGCTGGTATTAAAAATATCATTTTTATTTACTGTTGCCTTGAAGCTGCCTGCGTTTGTTTACCACTGTGAGCTGACCTTTGGGTAGACATTTCTTGATTAATTGGGTATCTAATCGCTGCAGACGATTGACAGGCGTGCGCGTAGCCGAGTTTTTCGTCTTGTTAGATATTTTCCCTCTGGTTTCTTCTTTCCCTGTTACACGGCAAATGATGTGTTTATTTTTTTATATTAGTTCCTCCATTGTTTTTTTCTCATAATTAACTGTTGACTTCATACTTGCCTGTTGTCTCTTGGCCTGAACCTTTCTTTGACCAGTACATTCAAATTGTAGAAGCTGTAGTCTCTTGTTCTTAAGTATGTGCTTCTAAGCGCTGTATAAAGGCCAGATATTTTAATTCTTGTAATATTTGGCCTTCAATAATCGTTGTCTTAATAATTCTTTAAAGTTCTCTTCACAGACTTTTTTTAAAAGAACCTCCGCCTCTAACTTACTTTCTTAACACACTGACTCCTTGTAGGTATCGAATCGAATCCTCCCTTGTGTTTATCCACTGGAGAATTTTGCAGGTTTACCTGGTGCTGTAGGTTCCCAGGACGCTGGGCAGTGAGGGCATCGGGGCACTTCTGCCTGCTCTGGGTTTAGTTCTTAGAACCATAGTATGGTTTGGGTTGTAAGAGATCTTGAAGACCACCCAGTGCCACCCCCTGCCCTGGGCAGGGACACCTCCCACCAGCCCAGGTTGCTCCAAGCCCCGTCCAACCTGGCCTTGAACCCCTCCAGGGATGGGGCAGCCACAGCTTCTCCGGGCAACCTGGGCCAGGGGCTCACCACCCTCACAGCAAAGAATTTCTTCACAATATCTCATCTAAATCTCCCCTCTTCCAGTTTAAAACCCTTCCCCCTCGTCCCATGGCTCCCCTCCCTGATCCACAGTCCCTCCCCAGCTTTCCTGGAGCCCCTTGAGGGACTGGAAGGGGCTGGAAGGTCTCCCCGGAGCCTTCTCTTCTCCAGGCTGAACCCCCCAGCTCTCTCAGCCTGTCCTCACAGCAGAGGGGCTCCAGCCCTCCCAGCATCTCTGGGGCCTCCTCTGGCCCCACTCCAACAGCTCTGTGTCCTTCTGCTGTTGGTGCCCCAGACCTGGACATACCTATGTGTGTAGGTACATAAAGGCCTGCCCCCTGCTTTGTTGGGACTTTAGCTGGAGGTGAAAGCTATTCCTGGTTTTTGTTTGTTTGTCCTTCAGTTATTTGTTAGTAAATAATTTGGAATGCTTCCACTGCAAACCAGTATAGAAAATATTTTTTTTTTCTTGTGGGAAACATGAATGTGTTGGTTTAGGTAAGTGATGTTTTGATTTTTATACTGAGGACAGAGTTCATTTACGTGGCGTGTAGATCAGAGGCGCTGAAGAAGTAAACCCTGGCTAGATGGGGGATTGGTACTGGGGCGTATCGGTTTTATCTGGGGAAGGGTAAGAGCACGAACTTTTTAATAGCCTTGGGCTGGGACTTGGGGTGCTGGGACCTGTCCCTGCTTTGCTCCTGACCAGTGGGTGCTGTGGGAGGTATCGCAGTGGGAAATGGTCTGAGTTTCAGTGATGGAAAGCTCAATTCGGTAGCGGATCTCCTTATTAGCTTATCGTTCTGTATTGAAAAGTGTAATAAACGGAGTAGTGTGCATGCTTCCCACACGTGGTAACCTTGGGCTACGGGCACGTTATGCAGGAGGGAGAATCTCTTAACTCATCCTGAGTCTAAACCTGGACGTTCCGGAGCAGGAGAACTCGATCCCAACCCTTTGCTGTTCTGCAAAGTCCCAGCCATGGTATAAGCCTGGCCACCGCCGGGGAGCCTGGGGTTGCCGTGGATTTGTTACAGTGCTCCTTCACTCTGGCTAAACTGGTGCTTTTGTCACGTTTCACAGTCCACAGCATGCCAAGGAAGGAAAAGGAGCTAATTCAAAAAAACAATTTTGCTGGAAGATTGCTCTATAAATAAATTCCAGAGATAAGAGAAATAAAATGTTAGGGGAAGATGAAGGGAAGGAGAGGGGAAAGATGGAAGCGAGCAGATGTGAGCGGTGAGACTGGACTTGTTCCGTGGCCAAGTGCTTATAGTGACAGTAGAAGTCCTTTTGTCACCAGTAACTTCTTTGGTGGGCAGCCCTTGGAGGGAAAATCAGAATAACTCCAGGGAAAGATGTCCTCAAGTTCTGTCTGCCGCTGGGCACGGGAATGCTTCAGGTCTGGGCATCCCGGAGAGGCAGCGGTGTGGCGAGGAGCTGTGGGATGGAAAAGGACGGGTCTGTGCAGGGACGCTGCCGAGCAGAAATGGGGCTGCCCTGCTGCGGAGGGTACCGAGGGGAGGATGCTGCTCCCGGAGTCCTTAGCGCTGCAGCCACCGCGTTTGTTCCTAATGGTTTGCACCGCGCTTTTTATAAGGCTAGGTCATAAGCAGGGTGTTTTCACCGTTTCCCGGTTGTGATTTTAATTGTCACTTTGTGCTTCCAATAAAATGTTCTGCGTAACTGATGGCAGGAGAGCCTTCTCTCCACGATATCGTACCTCGTGTGCTGGAAGAGTTTGCAGACAGGGGCAGGCCGTGGTCTGTCTGTTCTTCTTCCTCCTGTCCAAGAGTCACCAATGCCAGATGATGCAGCTGGAGAAAATAAAATATCTGTATAGCAACTAATGGTGAAATTTTATGCCTGGGGAAGCAAATCAAAAGAGAGAGAAACTTCCTGTTTATTTTCCCATTAAATTAAAGCTCCTGTAAAGGCAAAGTGCCCGGGATAGGGAAGATAAGTCTTCGTACGGCCAAAGGTGGCTCAGCTCATGGATGCTGCAAGTAGCTTTCTTGAAACATGTGAGGTGGCTCCAGGTTTGGGTCTGGTTTGTTTTAGTCCCTGGGTTCTTGGAATAAATTAATGATTTTTTTTTTTTTTTTTTTTCCTGTTTGAAGCTGCGTGGAAGGCTGGAACGTCCTCCCTGTGTCGGAATGTCTTGCTAATGTAAATTTTCCTTTATTCCAGCAACAGCGCACTGTTTATAGGCTGACACTGGTGAAAGCTTGGAACGTGGATGAACTGAAAGCCTATGCTGACCTGATAGCCCTCGGTAAACCAGACTTCGTCGAGGTCAAGGTGAGCTGCATGGAGCTATGTTTTGGGTTTTTTTTCCATCGGTATTTTACTTTTTTCTTTCCCATTTCCTGCCCCCTCCCAGTCTTAAGCTTACGCAAGTAAATGCGATTCTTCCAGAGATTTCAGTGATGCATAAGGAACTTATCTCTTGCTTTTAAAGTTAGGCAGCCGGGTTTCTAATATTTTATGTGTGCATTTGGAGTAGTGCTCGCTGTTATGCACGACAAGCTTTGTACCAGCCAGCATCAGTTTCTGCCCAACGGAATCATAACCCTCTGGTCTCTTTTTGTATTTCTCGTGAAAGCAGAGACTGATAAATAGATATTCCTTCTTTTATGTCAACCAACATTTTAAACAAAATATTCTAGGAGAAGCTGATAGTTTGTGGTATTATTCTTCCCATCCTGGCCTTGAATTCTGCCAGGGGAAAGGGTGATGATGTCTGGCTTACTGATGTGGTATTTGTCAGGCTGCGCAAAACGGGGAAAATATTACCCTCGGGGAGTGGAAGAGCTCCGAACAGGAGCGTGTGAGTTACAGCAGGGCAGGAGGTGCTTTATGTTGGGATTAATCAATTTAGCATATAGAGAATGTAAAAAAAGGCACATTACAAAGTGTTCTGTAAAGAACCACTATCAGCATTTTCATGCAGCATCTCCCCTGCAGACCGGCACATTTACCTCAGGTCTGTATTTTTGCAGTTCTATTACTTCTGAACTTTCTTTCTCTTTTCTCTTTCCTTTCTCTTTCCTTTTTTTTTTTTTTTAACCTTTATTTACTGCTGCTTTGAAGAAAAAAAACTGGAGTTTGCTGCAATTTCCTTATGAAACAAAACCCAAAGGTTTTGATACTGTCAGTATTGAGAGGTCTCTTTCTCTCTGAATGTGCTGCTGAAGTTGATAGCTTAATAGAAAATCAGATTTTGAGTACGGTTTGGGGAAAAAGCCTCAGTTTTACAATGTGTATCAGACTGTTTTATATTCCTCGGGTAAAACCTAGCAGGAGGAGTGCTCCTATGGGACCCTTCCCACCTTGCATCTCCTGACTCTTACTGCAGCCTGGCAGTACCAGATCCTTTTCTCCAGCGTGCGAGGAGGCAGAGGTGAGCGTGCACGACAGTGTGGAGTATGAGGCTGTCAGTGTACGTGCCACTTAGACTGCTCTGTCATGTGTAGCGACTTTAATTAGTAAAATGAATCAGGTGTAAGTTAATCAATGTTTCTGAGCGCTCTCCAGGGCGAACATCTGTCTCTTCCAAGGTAGAGGGCTGCCGTTCCCTTTGCCTGGAGAAGGGTTCAGCCTTGCAGTCGTGGTTTCCCAGCAGTGTGGAGCTCAGCTCTACCAGGGAAAATCATGCCTCGGACTGCCAGGGAAATAGGCAAGAAGAGGTGATTGTAGAGGTGGTCCTAGATGTACTCCCAACTCTTCCATCTGGGACGGGCTCCTGCCCACGCTGCTTCAGTTGAAAATGTCGTCTTTGCACTCCGAGTACTTCAAAGTGCTTGTCGGGACTCAACCAGCGAGGACATTCTCCGAGGAAGGAACAGGTATCGAGCACTTTGCCATGCTTGCGAAAGTATCTGAGGCAGAGAGGGGCTGTGTGACGTTCTCAAAAGCCACGTAGGGCGGTAGCGTGGCTGGGGCTTCAGCATCGCTCCTGTACCTGCCAGCTGCTGCAGAGGGTTCAAAGGGGTTGCAAGGCAAGGAAGGCAGGGGGGTGCTCCTGGTGCCTGATGGCCACGTGCCATTTGGGTGGGCTTTGGGTCTTTTCATGGACTGATATAAGTGCAAGTTTGCAGTTTGGTTGGTTTTGTTGTTTGTTTTTTTTTAATATAAAGATGTATGCTGCTTAATGTTACTTAATTAAATTTGCAAGCGGGATGCTTTGATCTAGATGTCAGTTGTTCAGAAATATTCCAGCAGGTCAGTGGAGTTCTGCGAGCGCTGGGGACAGAATTGTCTACTGCGGTGCTGATCCTTGCCACATCAAGCTATGGGCCAGAATGTCTCATGCTGGAGTTTCTGCTTCTGTGAATGGTTTAGCATTGTGCCTATGCTATGGCCACAAAAGTGGTCTGTAGTTGGCATGTGGAAGGTCTCTTGTCTTTCCGGGCCCAAGAGCAGTACGCGGGGACACAGGGAAACTCAAGCTTAAGCCTTTTCAAAGGATGCAGCGTTGCTCTCCCTTGTGTCTGCTTGTTGCTGGACTTAGGCTGGGAGCGATGGGAAAGTCTTTCCTTCCCTGGTTACAGCTCTCATTGAAAACCTCAGTGCAGTGTTTCACGGCCTCAGATTCAGTTGTCACAACTTCACAAATACAGATTGCAATCTGTATAGTCAAAGCCCAAAAAAAGTCTTCTACAGCTTGTTCTTCATTTCCAGTCTAGTGGAGGGAGGGCGATTTTCCAAAGCTCTGAAAACTGTACAGCAAGTCTGACAGCTGCTAAGCCCCACAAGGCAGAAGCGAGAGGCTGAGTACAAGAAAACACACTAATTCCTTTTCAGCTCCGGCAGCAGAAATGAGTTGTCAGGGTGCTGCTCCACCTCGTTCACCAGCGGGCTCTGAGATCGTCTCCATTTTTTTTCCATGTAATTGAGCTTTTAAATAGAGCTGTGCTGTCCTGTTATCTTAATTTTGAAGACAGGAAAGCAGGGTTCATGTCCTTGGAAGTATGAAGCACGCCCTTGTGAGCAGCGGTGCTGGTAGCGCCCATTTGCAGTCGGAGTTCAACTGATGTTGTCTGTGTCTGAAACGGACGGTGCAAATCTATGCTGATGCAACTTTTTGGGGTTTAAATGGCACTTCCATCCCTTTTAAAAGTCACAAATTGTTGTGATGTCTTCTCTGGAGCAGTGGATTTGCTTGACATTACATTGTGTTTAATAGGCCCGAAGTTGGACGAAAGGTCTTGCTCACCGACTGTTACATGGGATGTCTTTATGTGAGAGCAGGGGGTTTTTCAACACAGTTGCCTCTTCTTCCTCGCCTTTTTGGAGGTAATGTTCCATAAGGTGGGCACTTGGTGCTCTGCAGAGGGCAGGTAGCTCACACTACATACAGTGTTACCCAGTCAGTGGCCTTATTTGTTTCGCATAGTTTTATCTGCCAGTTCCTGCTGAACAGCAGGGTTTTGAAAGTGTGGGAGATGTGGCTCAGTGGGGAGGTGCAATGGCTGTCTCCTCTTTGCCACGCTCTCTCTGTGACTTTCAAATGCGAGGGGATTACGTGGCTTCTCACCTCAAGCGTGGAACCAATTTTTCCCTTTTCTTGGTCAGAAGGAGGAAGCGGCGTGTTCTGCAGTGGCTGATGGACAAAGAGTTGGGATGCTGTGGAGTAGCGAGAGAGTCCGGCCAAGTACCTACAGAAGTGGCTGGCAGAGAGGATATCACCTTACGGATGGCTTCCTTACTTGGCTGTCCTTCTCTGAAGCATGGAGTGGTTGCTGGTGGGATGGGGTGCCCCCCACGCTGCTGGAGACCGTTGTGTTTATTGTGTCCAGTTCTGGACTCCCCAGTTCAAGAAGAACAGGGAACTACTGGAGAGAGTCCAGTGGAGGGCTGTGAAGATGCTGAGGGGCTGGAGCATCTCTGTGCTGAGGAAAGGCCGAGAGCCCTGGGGCTGTTCAGCTGGAGAGGAGCAGACTGAGAGGGAATCTCATCAATGCTCAGCAATAGCTAAAGGGCAGGTGGCAAGAGGATGGGGCCAGACTCTTCTCAGTGGTGCCCGGGGACAGGACAAGGGGCAACAGGCAGAAACTGGAACACGGGAAATTCCATCTCAACATGAGGAAAAGCTTCTTTCCCGTGAGGGTGGCAGAGCCGTGGTACAGGCTGCCCAGAGAGGTGGTGGAGTCTCCTTCTCTGGAGACATTCCAAACCCGCCTGGAGGCGTTCCTGTGCCACCTGCTCTGGGTGACCCTACTCTGGCAGGGGGTTGGACTGGGTGATCTCTGAAAGTCCCTTCCAACCCCTGTGATTGTGTGTTGCTGCTGTGCCTGCACTTGGACCCTTACCCCGTGCTCTGACCTAACTAAAGTAGCAGGTTACACTCCTTTACGTTCAGCTCCGCAGCCAGCTTGTTCTCATCTGATCATCTTCAATCCTGGCTAGCAAAGCTCTTGTCCAACACCCTGTCCGTGAGATCGGCCTTCCCTTACAGCAGCACCACTGGTGCAGATGGACACTGCAGTGGTTTCGGAGGCATCTGAGCCACGTTGTTGAGCAAACAAGACTTGAGAAGGCTTCAAGGTGCTTTGTTGCTTCTGCCTCTGTGCCTGCAGGATGAAGCAAAGAGCTGGGCTCTCTGTCCCTGCGATGTTTGACTGCTCTGGACTAAAAGGTGAACAACAATCTCCTCCTCAGCAGAGGAGGATGGCAGAAGAGGGGCTGCATCGTACCCCCCGAAGCCTGGGGTTTTGCGGTTGCGTAGGCAAAGTGTACATAAACGGAATCATCATGTAGATACAATCCCACAGCATTCAAAGTGATGCTTGATACAATAGGACAAGAAATTGGGAGTTAAATTCAGACCCAAAGGAAGACAGGCAGGATTGAGGTGGGTTCAAGTCATTCCTTATTGCTGTCGGTATTCCCTTTCATTTCTCCACTTGGACAAAAACTCCTGCCGGTGTGTAACTGGCCTTTAGTCTAGCCCAAGCAGTTGTGGTGTTCACACAGCATTTGTGACCTGGGAATTTTCCCCAAAAGACTTGATATTTTTCATTAAAAGTAATTTCTTGCGTTCCTTTGAGAATTAAGTGCATTGAAGAATCTGCTTGGCATGTGGATAGGGCGCACCTTTTTTTTTTTTTTTTTTGGTTGGTTTTTTTTCAAAACCCCAGTGTGTTGGGTTGAAAAGGCAAGGACCAGGTCCTGCTCAGAGCACATAAACAAAAAAATATTACAAGATGCTGCAAAGCATCTGCCAGAAAATGAGGCTCATCTCGGCGGGGTTTCCTGGTTAAATGCTTGAGATAAATGACGTTCATTTAAAATGAATGTAGCTAATCCCCTGTTGCTCCGGAGAGGCTCGTGGGGTGGAGTGGATAGAGATTTAGATTCTTGCAGGGCTTAATACTTGTTCTCATTTACATGAGTATCTTACAGCCGTGTAACTCTGTGGGACCCTATTCTCTTATTTAAGCCAATGGAAATTAGCCTTGATTACCCTTGTGTAAAACCCAAGTCAAGGAAGAATCACTCATGTGGTTATTAAATACGCATCAATTTTATTTATTGCCTTAGTCTGTTTTAATGCCGTAATGTCACCGTCAACAGTTGTCTGAAGTTGTTTCTTATATTTAAGATCTAGAATGTGCAGCTCCTCTTTTTGCTATGATACCCTCTTTGTGTTTTAAAAGCCAGGCGCTTGTGTTGACAGGCGGTATTTTGCCATTCGTAGCCCTTCTGCAACCGAAGGGGCAAAAGGGTTTTGAAGAGAAAAGTAAGTCGGTGCGAAAGGACTCGTTCAGACCTACTGGAGTGGAATGTGCCGCGGGGTCCCCTTAGTGCAGGGCCGGGTGAGCGTGCAGAAACCTGGAACCTTTGGTCGCTGCAGACAGACCACGGAGCAGCTGGGCACATGAGCGCCTTTAATTGTGGCTGTGCCCACGCATCTGTCGCGGGTGGAGCGATGCACTTCACTCCTAGAGAGAAGCAGCGATACGTTTATTGATAGCGAACAGGGATTTAACAAAGTTTCGTAGTAAATGTGACAGTGGTTTAGCAAGGATCGATGGCAAGGCACACCTGGTTATTTACTGCACAGAGGGCAGGGTCAGAGCGAGCTGTCAGGGAGACCCTCCCGTTGAGTCGAGGTTCAGAAAGGACCCCCTGGCTTCTAAACTCCTCCTCAGAGGAGTTTAGATCCAATGCTAGTCCCAGAATTGGTCAACAGTTTATGTCTAAAGGATTATATATGCACAATCAATCCTATATATATATATATATATATGGGCTGTTCACTATTTATGGGGGTGAGACGATTGACTTATAGTCGTATTTGCATGTTGACCACAGTACCCGCATTGCTCATGTCAGCCCTTGGCAATTGTGTTATCTGTCTCCCCGAAACCACCTTTGAGCCGGGGGTAGCCAGCACGACCAGATGCACCTATGATGACCGTCATGGGTGGTTATGGCTTGGGCAGGGTTACAGGAGAGAAAGACCAGGTTGACGCCTCGGCGGGGGGAGCACACAGTCATGGCATCCTCTCCACACTGCCAGGAGCTTTAAGGTGCGAATCACAGAATGATAGGGTTGGAAGGGTCCTCTGGAGATCATCCAGTCCAACCCCCTGCCAGAGCAGAGTCACCCAGAGCAAGTGGCACAGGAACGCCTCCAGGCGGGGTTGGAATGTCTCCAGAGATGGAGACTCCACCACCTCTCTGGGCAGCCTCTGCCAGGGCTCTGACACCCTCACAGCAAAGAAGTTCCTCCTCATGTTTAGGTGGGAATTCCTATGCTCAAGTTTGTGCCTGTTACCTCTTGTCCTGTCGCCGGGCACCACTGAGAAGAGCCTGGCCGCATCCTCCTGACACCCACCCATTCAGTATTTATAAGTGTTGATAAGGTCCCCCCTCAGCTGTCTTTTTTCCAGACTGAAGAGACCCAAATCCCTCAGCCTTTCTCCATAAGAGAGGTGTTCCAGTCCCCTCAGCATCCTGGTAGCCCTTTGCTGTCCCCTCTCCAGCAGTTCCCTGTCCTTCTTGAACCAGGGAGCCCAGAACTGGACACAGTGCTCCAGGTGCGGCCTCCCCAGGACAGAGCAGAGGGGGAGGATGACCTCCCTCCACCTGCTGGCCACCCTATTCTTGATGCCCCCCAGGATGCCATTGGCCTTCTTGCCCACCAGGGCACATCACTGGCTCATGGTCATCCTGTTGTCCACCAGGACTCCCAGGTCTCTTTCCACAGAGCTGCTCTCCAGCAGGTCACCCCCAACCTGTCCTGGTGCGGGGGGTTATTCCTCCCCAGGTGTAGCACCCTACACTTGCCCTTGTTGAATTTCATGAGGTTCCTCTCTGCCCAGCTCTCCAGCCTGTCCAGGTCTCTCTGGATGGCGGCACAGCCTTCTGGTGTGTCAGCCACCCCCCCCAGCTTTTGTCATTGGCAAACCAGCTGAGGGTGCGCTCTGTCCCCTCATCCAGGTCATTGATGAATGCAAGCGGGCATGTCAAGGGTTCAGCCTCGCAAACCGAACTTTGTGTTTCAGGGCTGCTTGTGCAATGGTGAGGGAGATCTGGTTGCTCTAGTCAGAGCTGCGAGTGGAAGGACATCCCCGGGGAATTGGTCTGTACTTGCTAAAACGAAGCTTCATCTCACAGCTCTCGATGGCAGCGTGGCATCCTGCCCAAGCAGAGCCTTGCTGCTTCTCTCCATCCATTTTCAATTTAAGGAGAAAGGAAAAAAATAAGCCTGCCTGGCTTCTCCTTTTTTGGAGGACTGTTCATACCATGGTGCTCGCTGAGGGCAGGACCAGGGCAGAGCAGAGATAGGTCGTGGCACTGCACAGAATTTCCTCAAGCCTTCGGGAAATCAGTTTCCAGCCACTTGAAAGCACTTGTCCCTGATGATTATTGTGCAGCTCCGGCACCAGCACAGCACCCTCGCACTGAGCTCCTAAGGGTGGGTGGGCTCGGTGTCCGGTGGAGCGAAGGACGATGTTCTGGGACTGCAGGTCCTGCTCCTGGCGTCTGAAGCTTTGCTACGAAATTAAAATGAACAAGTAAGTGTCTGGAGGGAAGGACCAGAGGGAGGCATCTGTCCCAGTCTGCTCAGTCTTGTCATATTAAGCAGTAAAGATTATTTAAGTGCTTAAAATAATGAGGAAAATGAGCTCTGCTTTAATGAGTTTTTAATTGCATGCAGCAAGAGGCGATTTCCCCCACCTGTCAAAAAGCTATTCAGTCTTGCTGCCATTCCAATCTGCATTTAGATGAAGAGAAGGTGAAGTTTAAAAAATCTTCTGTCCTAGTGCCTGCTATAAAATAAGCTCGAACAATGTATAATTTCCATGCCTGAAAAAAAAAAAAAATTGACCACTTAATGTCCTTCAAACTGCGAGCATTGTGTCTGAGGGCGAGACACAAGGCATGGATGGTCCAGGGGGGCAGCAGTGGGGCTGCAGCACCTCCCCATCCTGCTGGGGAGCTGCAGGGCAGTGGGGCACCTAGAATCACAGAATGGCTGGGGTTGGAAGGGACCTCTGGAGATCATCCAGTCCAACCCCCTGCCAGAGCACGGTCACCCAGAGCAGGTGGCAAAGGAACGCATCCAGGTGGGGTTGGAATGTCTCCAGAGACGGAGACTCCACCACCTCTCTGGGCAGCCTGTGCCAGGGCTCTGCCACCCCCAAAGGAAAGAAGTTTTTCCTCATGTTGAGATGGAATTTCCCATGTTCCAGTTTGTGTCCGTTGCCCCTTGTCCTGTCCCCGAGCACCACTGAGAAGAGCCTGGCCCCATCCTCTTGCCACCTGCCCTTTGGCTATTGCTGAGCATTGATGAGATCCCCTCTCAGCCTGCTCTTCTCCAGCTGAACAGCCCCAGGGCTCTCGGCCTTTCCTCAGCACAGAGATATTCCAGGCCCTTGATCATCTGCTGTCCCCTCTCCAGCAGTTCCCTGTTCTTCTTGAACTGGGGAGCCCAGAACTGCACCCAGTGCTCCAGATGCGGCCTCCCCAGGGCAGAGCAGAGGGGGAGGATGACCTCCCTCCACCTGCTGGCCATGCTCTTTTTAATGCACCCTGGAAGACCATTGGTCCCATAGACTGATTTACGTCTAGGTGCAGAAGCAGATCATTGACTACTTCCTCCTGGATTATGGGTTTGTTGTTCTGCTCTCCATCCTTATCTTCCAGCTCAGGAGGCTGAGCACCCTGGCGATAGCTGGTCTGACTATTGAAGACGGAAGCAAAGAAGACATTAAGTATCTCAGCCTTCTCGTCCTTGGTTGCAACTTTCCCCCCCGCATCCAGTAAGGGATGGAGATTCTCCCTGGCTTTCTTTTTGTTGATGTACTTATAAAAGCTTTTTTTGTTGTCCTTAATATTAGTGGCCAAGTTGAGCTCCAGCTGGGCTTTTGCCTTCGTAATTTTCTCTCTGTATAACCTAACAAGATTTCTGTACTCCTCCTGAGTTGCCTGTCCCTTCTTCCAAAGGTGGTAAACCCTCCTTTTATTCCTAAGTCCCGTGCAAAGTTCCTTATTCATCCATGCACAAACACAGACTGGGCAGAGAATGGCTTGAGAGCAGCCCTGAGGAGAAAGCTGTTGGTGGATGAGAAGCTCAACACAAGCTGGCAATGTGTGCTGGCAGCCTAGAAACCCCCGGCACCCTGAGCTGCATCCCCAACAGCGTGGGCAGCAGGGCGAGGTGGGGGGGGATTCTTCCCCTCTGCTCCGCTCTGTGAGACCCCCCTGCAGTGCTGCCTCCAGCTCTGGGGCACCAACAGCAGAAGGAGACAGAGCTGTCGGAGCAGGGCCAGAGGAGGCCCCGGAGATGCTGGGAGGGCTGGAGCCCCTCTGCTGTGAGGACAGGCTGAGAGAGCTGGGGGGTTCAGCCTGGAGAAGAGAAGGCTCCGGGGAGACCTTCCAGCCCCTTCCAGTCCCTCAAGGGGCTCCAGGAAAACTGGGGAAGGACTCTGGATCAGGGAGGGGAGCCATAGGACGAGGGGGAAGGGTTTTAAACTGGAAGAGGGGAGATTTAGATGAGATATTGTGAAGAAATTCTTTGCTGTGAGGGTGGTGAGCCCCTGGCCCAGGTTGCCCAGAGAAGCTGTGGCTGCCCCATCCCTGGAGGGGTTCAAGGCCAGGTTGGACGGGGCTTGGAGCAACCTGGGCTGGTGGGAGGTGTTCCTGCCCAGGGCAGGGGGTGGAACGAGATGATCTTTAAGGTCCCTTCCAACCCAAACCATTCTATGATTCCCTCCTCCCTCTTTGCAATCTCTCTTCAACAGGGCATAAGGAGCAGGGGGGTGAGTGATTTAGCAGTGGCCGTGTCTCTCTCGGTATCTTTATGGCTCATTTTGAAGAGCTGGAATGAAAGGTTGTGTCCGCGTTTCAGAGTTTAGCTTTTCCAGGAGGAGTTCCTTTGCCTTCAAGGGAGTCGCTGAAGATTTATGAGCTGCTGTAGCACCGACCTGCATGTAGCCATACGCGTGGTGCATCTGGAGAGCTGGTGTTAAGGACTGGGGTTATGCTGCATAAACTAACCATTTCCATTCCTGCTTTTCAGTTTTCACTGTCACAAATAAACCCACGTCCTTTGTTAAATCAACTTGAAAGCGATTATTAAAAACGACCAACGAGCCTGAATCCACTCCAGTGAGGAGCAGACGTGCATGAGAGCTTGTGTGTATAATTTGGACAATGCCGATACTCAGATCATAAGCGTTTTTATTGCGGGGAGTGTGATCTATCAACGTGTCATTTGAGGCTTTTTATATTTGTCTTGGGTCCGGGCTGCCCCAGTTCTTGAACAGTGGCTCTGTCACTCAGCAGCTTGGCCGACACTGTGTTCTTCTGTTAGTTCACACGAGCCTCAATTAAACAAATTTATAATTTGCCGTCTAGGAGTTAAGAGAATTTTCTTGTTCAGTAATTAAGTTGGGAAGCCTGGAGTTTCAGAGTTGAGAAACAAAGCGCTGTCATATTTAGTTCTCCAGTAATCTTTCCTTCATGGCCCTGCAGATTAAAATGATTGCTGGCTGTCGAGATCTCCGTCGAGGAGCCAGGTCGCGGCGGAAGAAACGGGCTTCTTGTGCCCCACGCTGCAGCGATAATCCTCTTGGCACGAGGCGTTGCTTAAATCCAGTTGTGCTCGCTCGGCTCCGTTACAGCGGCGCGGAAATGCAGAGCACGGCCGGCACGCTGGCTCGGGATCCGCACTGGCATAACCGAGAACAGCCGAGATGCTCTTCAAAAGGCTGCCGCGTTTCAAGGTATTTGGCCAAAGCTGCGTGGCATGATTAGGATGCTAAAAGCGCCCTTATTAAAGGCTAATTAAGAGGCGGCATCACTGATGCTGCTACTGCAGGGAAGTTGGTGTAAGAGCTTAGGGCGTACAATAGAATGGTTTCCTTTTTTGATACTTGATGTCTTAATAACTGTCTTCGTGCATTACGGAAAAATATAACATGACCGCCCTAATCAACTGTTCACATTTTTTAAGTGGTATCAGCTCCGTTAATTAACTCAAGTTTTAAGAAGTTGGGGAAGTTGAAAGCTGACGTGCTTTCATTCGGTGTGCTGCTAAGCTGATTTTCATTGATTTGTGCCTGTGAATTAATCAGCCATCCGAGCACTTAGTTATTCCATTTGCCTCTGCGCTTTCTTTGCTTGTAAATGATATCTTTGAAGTTTATTAAAAGAATGAGTCATGTTGTAGCTTCCTAAGAATTTTCCCCCTCTGTAGTCATACATTTTTCATGCTGCTCAAATCATAATCTGTATAATGAACGTGGGGAAAATATTGCTCTATGGAGCTGCATCTATACAGCTGAACTCGGGAGATACAGATCCTATTACTTGCGTGGTTGGCTGCTCTAATATAAGAACGTTTAAAATCTTTTTTCAGACTTTCAGAGCCGGGCTAAAAAATTAATGTACTTCCCTTTTTAGCACTCCCCCGACTTGTCTGCGGTTGTGCACAGTCAACCCGGTTCCTCGCCGGCTCGGAGTTACGCTGCGCGGCTCCAATATCCTTTGCTTGGGCAGATTAATTGGGGAGGTCCCTCATAAATTTACCAGTAAGAAAGTAATTGCTTCCAAAACTTGTACAGTTTCTAATTAGCGTGAGTCTGTTTCTTTTGTAGCCCTATTTAAGCACTGTATGGTTCACCTTGCTCTAATTTCAAGTGTTTGCAAAGGATCTGTCTCTGTTTATTGCTGGATGCGACACGTTCAACTTTAATGGAGCTGAAATAGGTCTTGGGGGTGCAGCGTGGGCACCGTAAACATAGCGTGGATGCAAATGCCATTTAAAAGAAGTAGAAGTGTTCTTCACAGAGGAAAAACATGAGAAGGCAAAACATAATCATACATAAAATTGTGTGCGCTCTGTTTTAAAGACCGGTGCTTGATGGGATTTTTGTGACTGGAATAAAATAGCTCCGCCGAAGAGCAAAGGTGGTGGAACCACCTAGAGAGGTAGAGAAGGAGTTGGGCTTTTGTCTAGAAGAAAAGCCAAGTTTCGTGTGTGAAATTGCCCTTTTGGGTGCCGGTGGGTTTGTGACCTGTGTTGTGATACCACAGGTTAAACCAGCTGGATGAGCCTTTAATGAATTTTATCTGGAAAGAAAGAAATAAGCAAAAATAAATCTCAGTAAGCCACATACTGCTGAGCTAATTTATGAGAATTTTACTAACGCAATTAAAGACGGAGCAAGGCAGTAGTGAAACCAAGGTCACAGCTAAGGCTAAATCAGTAAATCAGAGGTTCAAGTGATCAAATCCTCAAATTATGAGCAGCTGGTCTCAAAACGATGAGGCTGAAGTTGGTTGGAGTGGGGTGTAGGAGAACTTCGAGGGGCTGCGCTCCCTGGCGGGGGTGGTTGCGGTGCGGGGAGCTGGCTGCTGCAGGGGGGTGGCTGTTGAGGTGACCCGGAGCACCTCAGCTCCTGGTCCCAGTAAATCACCCAAACCAGCAGCGCTGGTGTCGTGGCTTTGGGTAGGGCACAGCAGGAACGTGTGTCCCAACTCCGACGTTCCCTCCTTCTGTCCCTTTGCCGTATTGGGTGGTTGGGAAGGGAGCTGGAGCAAGAACCTTAACGAGTCTACAATTGCATCTGAGATGAAGGTGTTTTATGAACAATCCCACTTCTAAATTAGTGAGTAATTTTGTGCGTGCTTCCAGAAAACGATCAGAAAAGCTGTTTCCCCAAAGACTGCTGCTCCTGCCTGTTCACACGAGTGAGGTACAGAGCTTTGCAGACCCACGTGTGTTGGGAAACGTCTCTCCGTGCTCTGCCCGGGGGATGCTCATAGTGCTGGTCACAGCACCCTGCACGTGCTGGCTACTTCCCCCCTGGGGACTAGAGGGGTTTTTGGGTGCAGATACGCCGTGCCAACACTGCGTGACCTTTACTAATGCCAAGTCAGGGGAGATGAGGAGCGATGGTGCTGGCCTTTCGGCTGGCAGACCGCAGCAGGTGGGAGATCCACAATCAGCGCAGATCCATCCCATAAAAAAAAAAATCCCTCGATATTTCCTGCAGATGTTCATTCTGGGGGATTACTTCGGCTCTCACTGTTGCACAAAGCAGCACGGACTCTTCAGGCAGCGGTAGCATTATAGAAATTCCTCAATTGTTCAGGTGGCCTTTGACCAAAACACCATGAGCTGATTTTTAATGTCATCAAGTCACTTCCTACTCCTCAGTAAACAACAAGAGGTTCTACAGCACCAGCTTAAACTGGATTTTCACCCTCCCTCTGCGCGTGCGGGAGATACAGTCAGAGATGGACTATTTTCCAAATAGTTCTCAGTATTTACTGAATTAATTTAAGCAAAAGATAGTAAGAGTGAGATGAGCTGGATGGAGTTCTTATAAATACCTTTATATTTTGGGGTGCTCACTTGCGTACTCACCCCTGAAAAATAACCTGTCTGTTTACTGGCTGTGTTTGCTCTGGCTTTACTGCGCCAGCGTTAATTTTGTATCTAGCTCATGGCCCTCAATATCCAGGGGGGATCTTGAGTTTGGACAAGTGACTCCCATCTCTATTTCTTTATTTTTTTAACAAGGGTCTGGATCACTGAGTGCCCAGCGGTCACTATAGCCGTCTTCTCCCACAGGTGAGGTCTGGAGGGAAAAGCAGGGAGGAAGGTGCTCAATGTCTTCCTTAAAATGCTCCCCTCAACCCCATGGCGGGCACTGGGCGAGCAGCCGGCAGAGCTGAGGCCGGCAGAGCTGCCCCCACCAGGCCAGAGAATTGCAGAAGAATCCTGGAAGCTGGTGACTTGTGTTTCTTTAGCTAGGTGAGGAGGTTGAGCAGAGTTCTCCACCCGCTTTCTAGAAGCACTTGGCCACCTGAGGCTTCGTGTTCATCCTTTCACACCAGCGTTGAGGGTCTTAGCGGGACCTTGAATCGCCGAAGGTAGCGGCACAGCTGGGGCAGGGCTAGCAGCAAAACAGCTCTCGTGGTCTGCGCCGTGGTCACCTCTAAACTGCAAGCAAGGTGCTTCTGGCTCCCACCGACAGGATGAAAAACAAAGCAACACCTTCCTCTAGCCTTGGAATTTTCTTACAGGTTTTTGAAGTCTTGTGCTAACTGGGAGTCGGAGGAGCGGTACTGCTGGAGAGGAGCAGATGAGGTTTTGGCAGTGCCACGATGCTGTCCAGAGTGGCTGTCCTTCCTCCCGTCCTTCCTCCCCCGCAGCTTCCCCCGTGGCCCTGTACAAATCTTTGTCTCCCTTTTTTCCAGGCTGTAAAAAGAGGATAAGAACACGTCCCTCTCTCCCAGAGGTGCGCGCTTGCTGGCTTCCTTCAGGATGGTTAGGTGCTTGGCCACTGCAGAAAAACATCCCTGTTTTCACTGGGGGAACTCTGGTTTTGCCCCCAGTGAAGATGCTTTCGTCCCCGTGGAGTTGCTTCTCTTTGCCAAACGCCAAGGTTTAGCAAAGACCTTGGAGAAGGGAATGGGTGATGTGGCACTGGACCGTGCAAATTCACCATTTCTCCACCTTTAAAGTGCAATTCCATCCCTCTGCTTTGAACCTAAAATTAGCTTTTGTCTTCAGAAGACCTCAAGGTTCACAAACATCCTCTGCTTTGTTCCAGTTTTGCGCTATTTATTTTTTTTAAGGCTCTCGAGAATCACACACTTGGTGCATGTGCAGGAGGGAAGCATGATTTGCACGCTGACAGATACTGTTTTTTCCCCTCCTTTTCTTTGGGAGGAAAGGCATTTAAAAGAAATCTGTTTCCCTAGGCTCAAGCTGCTGCTACCTTGCCAGCATCTGCATCTACGCCTTTCTCCTAGCGGGCCACATCTCTGCCGGTGCTGGGTTTGGATGCTGCTGCCCGGTGGGGCTCTGCCCAGCCCATCAGCGCATGGATGCATCATGCTTTGCATTTCTTCCACCAACATGGGGAGGATCCTGGTTTTTTACTATAAAATGACCGGTAGTTGGGAAGAACCTTGAGATCTCAAGATCCAAACAATCATGTGAAGAGAAGTGAGCATTTTACTCCAAATCTCCAATATTACTGATATTCCTTGTGCCCCAGGTTACGGTTATCTGTGTCTCATGGCATGGGCACCACGGGGAAGCCAGAAAATGGGTTTTGGAGTGCAGGGGCCGTCTCTTCTTCTTGGGTGCCAAAATGGTGCAGTTACAGCAATCGTCTACAGCTAAAATAGATGGGTTTAATTCTCTTGGAGTTAAATTGAACAGCTAGAAGCAGGGAGAGACACCACTCTATGGCTGAGGGAGGTTCCGCAGGTATGGGAGTTCTGCAGGCACAGTTAGGGAGGAGGACACGTAGGATGGTTTTTACAAGGGGCTGGAGCGAGATCTGTATGGATAATGGAGGACAGTGGCAGAAATCACAGCCACCTTGGAAGGACAGTCATCTCTAGAAGTGTCACGCTGACTTATTGCATTGGTTGTTCGCAAGACTTTCTTCCAGGCATATCACGCTTCAAAGCAAAGTGACCTGCTCGAAGGTCCCTTAGTAGCTCAGGGGCACGAGAACCATCCGTTTGAATGTTTTTAAAGCCATTTTTTCAGGATAAAGACTAACCTGTGCTTTACTGCCGGGGAAGCCTGGGCACACAGTGGTTTGGTGATGTGTCGCTGAGGGAGAGCCCATTTTGGACGCCTTCTCCAAATTTGTTGCCTTTCCGTGAGATACCGTGTGAAGCGGGAGCAAACCAGACCGTCTCGGGGGTTTGCTGGGGCTGACGTGCCGGCGCTGCCCTGAGCTCGTGGAAGGGTTAAGCTGATGGTGACTGTTTCCATGTTTCTTCTCAGGGCGTGACGTACTGTGGCGAAAGCTCGGCCAGCAACCTCACCATGGCCAACGTCCCCTGGCACGAGGAGGTGGTGCGCTTCGTCCAGGAGCTGGCTGACCTCGTCCCCGACTATGAGATCGCGTGTGAGCACGAACACTCGAACTGCCTCCTGATGGCTCACAAGAAGGTGAGACTGCACCAGGGTCGGAGACCAGGCACTGTATCTTCTCCTTGGAAGTGTTGCACAACTGCCTAGTCCCAACACATGTCCTCTCTAGAGTTAGCCGGATGCTTTTTGGGGAAAAAAAAAAAAAAAACGTGTGTTACTGAGGTCACTGCAGGTTGCGGTTGGTGGTGATAACTCGCAGCACTGCCGCGGCAATCCAGGCAAGAAGCTTTTAAAGGCTCCAGGAGGCGCTCAGTGCAATATCTCCTGGGCTTTGCATTTTTGAGAAAGACAAGAACAAATCATGGTGAGGCGGCTCAGCTGGTTTTGTCTTGTTTCTGTTTTTTCATGATGGGTCTCAGCGGCTGTCACATGCCGCTCTCAGGAAGGAGTGGGGTAAGTGACTTCAGATTTGTAAATTCGCAACGGCGCGGACTAAGGTGAAATAAATCTCCAGGTCCATATAGAAACATTCATTAGCTGCCCAAAACAGTTAGTATAGGTCTTAACGAGTCCACGATAATTGGTTAGGTATATAACAAATTATGGCAAATGGTGAGGTATGCATTGTGTTTACGTAACGACAGGTATAGGACAACTTACGGCAAGCGGTACTTCAGGTCGTTACTTGGCAACTCTAACCGTTACTTAACTCTAAGAGAAAAGAGAACTGAGGGATAGAGAAAAAAAAAGACAGAGATAAAGAGAACGGAGGTCCTGGTTCCAGCGTCTTTTTCAGGGAATCTTCCCAGGCATAATCTTCTTAGTTCTTGGAAAAATCTTCCCAGGTATGGTCTTCTTTCTTGGGAGGAATCTTCGCAGGCACAACCTTCTTCTTTTGTTTCTTCTTTGTTCCCCCTCAGGGGCACTTATTTTCCCCTTTTATGTTTGCTGAATTAGCAGGGTCCATCTCCCTTGCGGAGGACAGCCTCGTCTCAGGTGTCTCCCTTCTCCCAGGTGAGGTGTGGCATGATTTGGGTGGAGAGACGAGTGCCATGGTCATACGTGTTTAGCACGAGCTCTATAATCTTCATTAGCATATGCAGGGTGTGCGCTTTCATATGCATTTCGCAGATAATGAAGCAAAGGTCACTCATGGGACACAAAGGCCTTGAGAACTGAGAACTAGCAAGCTCACCACATGAGTGGCACAACTAGCTTGTCTTCACAAGATGGTTCTCCCACACCTTCAGGTGTCAAAAGTGTGAGCCTTATCAGTTCTTTGAAGGCCAGGCCTGCATTATATTTATTTCCTTGCGAGCGTTCGAGGCGTTCCATTGAAGGCTTGGAGGGCCTCCTGCCCCCCGGCAGAGAATTTACAGTCCGTCTCTTACAGTGGCATATACAGCTCAGGAAGGAAGTTACACCAGAACAGGCCAGGGTTGTGGTATTCCTCTTCTGGATCTTTGAGATACCTACCAAAACTGTAGACCTTCCTTTCAAGCAGAGTTGAAATAATGTATTTTTCTTCCTTTGGAGAAATCATTTTGGCAAGAGACGTTGATAGGTGGATGTTAACAGAGGATGCTTTCCTTTTGACTTGGAGCTGCCTTTCTGCATCTGTCCTGTTTTGCGGGACAAACGGAGCAGCTGGAACAATGACACGCATTCTCCATCCTAGCGATGGGGCAGAGGTGGTGGCGCTGCCTTCTGACACCAGTCTGGCATCCCTCGCTCTGTTGGAGTGCTCCGCAGGCCAAGCGTGTCTCGGCAGCCTCCGTGTGTGTAAAACGGTTTGTTTGAAACTTGGGTTCCTTCATAAATACCATCAGCACAATTTGAAATACAATCGTCGTGCCCAAAAGAAATGATGAATTTTGAAGGAAGCGGGATATGAGAAATATCAAGTACAATTTGGCTTTCTGAGCTCCAGAAAAGTTTAATAGAAAGATAATAAAAATGTATAATAATGTGCTAGCGAGGCAACAGGTGGAGCGGCTGCTTATTATGCTAATTGTGATGATTTTGCTCTTTGCATATCCTTGGTTTTTATTTGCTGAAGTCACAAGCGCTCTCGCGGCCGTCGCTTCAACGGGAGCTGGGGCTTCCCGTGCGAGGTGCTTCCCGGCCACACAGGGAACAACCGGTTAAAATCGAAAGATCAGAAATGCTTTTAAATCCACGTTTGACAGTGATTAGAAACTCATCGTCGAAAACTTTTGCGCGGTTACAAAAGCGTTGCGCCCTTTTGCCATTGGCAGTTTTACAGGAGCAGAGGGAAGCGGGATACCTGGCACTATTTTCATTTAACTCACCTTAAACTTTGCTTTATTTACGGTCTCAATCTCGGCCATTGCCACTGGCAACGGGGCCCGAGCAAATCCTTGAGTGCAAAATATTCTTTTTCCGTTCTAAAGTGAAGGGCCCCGGGAAGGAAAAGAAACAGATTGCTACCTAACTTATTGATGTGTAATTTTAGTAACACTGTTAGTAACAAGAATAGATTGATACCGGCCCGGGAGGAATTCAACAGCTGCTTTGCTTTCCAAAGCCATTAGAAGAGGGCGTCTTTTGGAAACAATCTATACTCGGTACTAAAATAGGTAATAAAAAATAAATTTATTTCTATTACATTTAATTCTGAATTTCAGGCTCCAGCGGAGAATAAAATTTGTCAGTGTACGTTATTTTGCAGAAAAACCTGTGCTCTGGGAACAATCAAACCGGAGCGAGTAATTGCAAAATCAAAGGTATCTTTAAAAAGTTAAGGACTTGCAGGCAGGCGGTAATAAAGATCATTAAGAAAAGTGGTTTATTTCATTGTGTTCGGCTAGGTCTGAGTTTTAAGGTGTTCAAAAAGTGGTTAAAATTAATAATTTTAAGCGCCAGCATTGAAATCCCAGCCTGTATGAAAAGTCTGGATACGTCAGAGAAATAACACGTCTTGCTTGTCGCCGCTGCTCCTTGATTTATGGAGAATCGCTGATTGGCACCTGTTCACTTGATGAATAATAGGACATAGGCTCTGAAGCCTCTTCAGGCCAGGGTTTTAAGTAGAAAAAGGGATTTTAGGTAGAGGAAACTGCAGTTTGTACGTGCGGTGTTATTTTATTCTCTTGGGAAATCAAGAGGCGATACAGGGATAGGAACTGCCGTATTTTGGGGTACTTTGGTATCTTGAAAATCTCCCGTTGGGGTTCCAAGTCTCTTCCCACACACACACACCCCTTGTTTTGTTGGGGTTTTTTTGTTTTGTTTTTTTTTTCATTCCTGACGACCAGAAGTGGTTCTGGGTGTCTGAGCGTCTGCCATGACAGGTGGGTGTTGGGCAAGGAGATGCGCTTCGCCTCGGAGAGCTTTGGATCAGGCACTCCTCCACTATTCAAGGGCAGCGTCAAAAAGTCTCATAGGCTTAAGCCTTGCAGCAAAATGTTTGTTTTCCAGTTACCCTTCACAGAGCCTTTAAAAATAATGCGGAGAACGCCTGCGCCCCACTCACCATGACCTGAAAAACCACTGGTTACTGGTATTTCTGGTATACTGGCTCCCCAGTTCAAGAAGGACAGGGAACTGCTGGAGAGGGGACAGCAAAGGGCTACCAAGATGCTGAGGGGACTGGAACACCTCTCTTATGGAGAAAGGCTTCCCTCCGTCTTATGGAGGGATTTGGGTCTCTTCAGTCTGGAAAAAAGACGGCTGAGGGGGGACATTATCAACGCTTATAAATACTGAAAGGGTGGGTGTCAGGAGGATGGGGCCAGGCTCTTTTCAGTGGTGCCCAGGGACAGGACAAGAGGTAACGGGCACAAACTTGAGCATAGGAAGTTCCACCTAACCATGAGGAGGAACTTCTTTGCTGTGAGGGTGTCAGAGCCCTGGCACAGGCTGCCCAGAGAGGTGGTGGAGTCTCCGTCTCTGGAGACATTCCAACCCCGCCTGGAGGCGTTCCTGTGCCACCTGCTCTGGGTGACCCTGATCTGGCAGGGGGTTGGACCGGATGATCTCCAGAGGTCCCTTCCCACCCCCACCATTCTGTGATTCTGTGATTTCCACTTTTTCTTGGGTTTGGCTGGTTATTGGCTACTTAAGCCTGGAGGAGAAGCAGGCACAGGCAGCCCTCCCTTGGGCTGGAGGAGCTCCCCGTCCCTGTCTCTTCTGCACCCCTCTCCCAGCTTTCCAGTCCCCTCACCTGCTGGTTTCCATCTCTCCTTAAGAGGTGCCCGGTGTGTTTTGGCTCCATCCTCTTTGATTCTTTTAGCAATAGTACAAAATTCTTGAGCAATTATATTTGCTTTGTAGCAAATCCTATAAACACCATGGTGCAGAAAAATCCAATTTATTACAGTGCTTTTGAACTAATTGGCTGAGATATTGAGACAGCAGCAACTTTATAATTCAACAGTTAATTCAAGTAACCTTTTTCAGAGAGAGACCTTAGGCGGCTGCTTTTCCTGGGTTGTAACGATAAATGCAGCCTCGAGACGACCGTAACAAGGGCCTAAGAAGGGGGAAGGTGCGGCAGCTGCCTTGCAGCAAAGGGTTTTTTTTGAATGAAAGGTAGCATCTTGGTAATTTCTAGAATAAAACCCTCTGCCCCGCTTTGTTGAATTTGCTTCACACGTGTATTTACCACCCACTCGGTTGTGTCGGAATGCTTGCCTGCCAATTATCTCCTACTACCTTCATTTAAATATCTACCTCGCTTTCCCAAGTGGGATGTTTTCCAACCGCGTTCTCCCTCTTGCTTTCCAGTCGTGAGTTTCCCGTTAGTGCAATTTGTATCGCGTGCTGCTGCTTGGTCTGGTCCTAGTGTGAGCATCCCTGCCTCATCCCTGGGATGCCGGGATTGATTTCCATGTCAATGAGCCATGCATAGCACAGGGAATAGTCCTCAAATCCCGGCCCTTTTTGCTCTCTCTGGAGATCTCAGTTAAGAAGGTGAAATGAATGGCCAGTGAGCTTAGCAAAGTGGCTCTCATTATCCTTTTTTGCCTTAACAAATGGATACGCCTGACTTCCACAAGCC
Organism: Rissa tridactyla; assembly: GCF_028500815.1. Lineage (NCBI taxonomy): Eukaryota > Metazoa > Chordata > Aves > Charadriiformes > Laridae > Rissa > Rissa tridactyla. The sequence goes on from NC_071472.1 coordinate 45,375,971, forward strand.
GATGCGAGTCTGTACCCTGGATCTAGATGTTCCCCACTGGTGTAGCTGCAGTCCTGCGCCCCGGACTTCCCCGGTCTCACCAGTTGGAGTATTTCCCTGGTGGCTGTGGTCTGGGTTAGTGTTGTGTTTTCCGATGCGGCAGGCTGAACCTGGCATCCACAAAATGACCCAAAGCGACTGTTTTGAGGAAGGTCCCTGTAATCATTCCATTTCCCATAGCCAAAATGTGGGGCTGAGCGTACGCAGGTACCACCCAGGCGGGGTCATGGGGTGTTGGAACTGAAATGAGTTGGAGGGGGATAGCAGCCCTGGTCAAAAGTGCTCATTGCTCTCCATCAGCCAAGAAATCTTCCCAGCGAAGAGGGAATTGGCCTTTTTCTTCCCTCTGGGTTTTCCAGCATCGCCCGTCTCTGCACCGTGGGGGTTTGGGGGGGCTGTGAAGGCTTCACGTGCGTCCTGGCTGTGCTTGCAGAAGGCTTGAGAGGTTGGGTGAAAGGCGCTGAAGTTGTTCCATGCTGAGCGTTTCATCTATATTTAGGGAGGAAAAGGAAGCACTTAACTACCAGCTGCAGATCGACGAACAAGGGTTATATTAGAGAAAAATAGTCCATCACGTTTTATTTCCTTCCTGCCTCGCAAATCTCGTGGAGAGCGTAAGCTGTCCTTGCGGCCCAGCATCCCGCGTCCAGAATTTGGACCACGGTCTCCGCTTGTTCATCCGTCAAGAGTTACCCCGTACCTGCGACAGTGTTGCAGCATGACGGGGAAAATAAACTTGGGTTGCTGCTTCGTGTCAGAAGGTCACCAAAAAGGTGCAATGTCCCCGTGTCTGCAGCAGACGCGGGGGCCGGGGTCACCCCCAGCTGAGCGTGAGGTGTCTCAGTCGCCAAAGAACAGACCCAGTGCCGTCGTCAGCATGAGATGTTATGTTTCTTGAAGGGTTTTAGTTTTTCTTTTCCATTGTCTCCTTCCAAATAGGAAGGTGGCTCTGCTGTGCTTGATCCGTTAGTTATTAAAAGCAGATCACAGTGGTGCTAAAGTAATCCATTTTTCATCCATCGGAATTAAAACTGTCTGGATGTAGCCCTGGTTTAATTGGCAGACGAGATGTTCTGCTCTGCAGCGGGTAAGGATTGAAAAAACAACTAAAATAAAATCGGCAATAATGAATCTTTTCTTCAGAACAACTCGCGCAAGACGGGATGTGATGATGAGAAGGTAACGAGCTGCGGAGGAGCGGTGCCATGGGCCGCACAGCGCTGGTCGCCCAGCAGCGCCTGGCACGGGGCAGCCTGGCTTCCGTGCCGCCTTTTTATTTCACTCCTGGAAAACATGAGAGCAGATCCCATTTCCAGGCATTCTAGTTGCCGGCTTTAGAAGGTGTTTCATTTACTTTAACGTGTCTGATTGCTAATGAGCGTTTATTTAAGCACTGAATATGTAATTGCAGGGCTATTTTTTGTTTCCGTCTAAAATGATGGAAACTTTTGGGACTGTTAACTGGGCAGAGATACTGCCTGCAAAGTTGCCGAGGGGTTTAGAGCTCGGTTATCCCCAGGGCTCGGTGACCCTCTGCAGATTTTTGTTCAGCCCCACGGCCATGGGATGTGGTGAGACTCCGGCTTCTGCGTGCCCCGTGTCCTGTGTCACTGATAATTACCTTGTGTTGCACGCATTTGTAACTTAATAACCAGCTTAATCTTCATTTCTTCCCCCTAAAGCCTGAGGTTACAACTGGTAATTAAAAAGAAAAGTTTTTTAGCTTTTTAACAAGCAGTATGATCCTGGTAAGATAAATTAATCTACGATATTTCTTCTTTTCCTGAGTGACTCCAGTTCAGTTGCTTCCACCGTTGAACAAAGGGAGCCTTAAATCATTGTGAGCCTTAATTAGACGAGAAACTGTGTGTAATAATTCAATGAATTATTTGTTTGACTTGGAGCGCTTTATACTGGCAGGTGGCGAAAATAGTCATAGCAATTGCGTAATGTCAGTGCTTTGCACTCCCGTTATAGATGGTCTGTTTTAATAATCTGTGGGAAAGTGTAAAAGCTGTTTTGTTTATTGCAGTGATGGGCTGTCTCCAAATTTAAATCAAGGAGCTCCAGATTGGAGCTATCAAGATCCTTTTTCCAGCTGCCTTTTTGATGTTGGGCTCAGAGAAGCGGCTGATGGTGGAGGCCAGTGGTAGAAAACCAGTAGCTGAAAGCTGCTGTGTTGCAAATCTGGAGCGGTGACTAATTCCCAAATAACACATTTGCCGTGGCATTACCCTCGGCTCAGCTGTCTCCTGTTGTGGGCACCAGCGGTCTTAAACGTTTCGAAGCCAAGTGCCCGTGGGAAGAGGTGATTTTATTTTCGGAAGGGGGATGGTAAAGGTACGGACTCACAAGTCAGAGCGGGATAAACTTACCCATGTGGCTTCTCGTGGGGCATCGGCTGCCGTGATATTTGAACTCCTGCTGCCTGGGGGAGCCCAGCCGCACCGTCGCGGCAGCTCGTGGCCCGTGTAGAAAATCCAGCGGCGTACGTTACCCCCCGACTACATGGATGCGCTTCACAGAGCGGTTCTCTGCGGGCTTTGGGCTCTTCCTTCAGGGCCGATACGCTGCAACAGACCTGGGGTCTCTAAAGCGTCCCCCAGTCTCTTTGGTGACAATGGAAATGTAAGAGGAAATAAACGGGATGATGGGTGTTGGGCTCCTGCCCAGCCGCGTGGCCAGGGTAAAAAGTAGCTGGGAAGGATTGATTTTTGTATTCTGAGACATTTGAATGAAACTTGCAGTCTTTCGATGCTGCTGAATTGTTCCAGCTGCTGCCGGGGGTGCTAAGGAGAAGAGCGGATTGTGCCGTGGATTCTTTTTTCTCAAAATACTCTTAATACAAGCCATGTGGGGACGAGTGTCTTCAGTCACCCCATGAGCTCACTCAGCCTGGGATGCACCGGCTGCACGGCTGGCAGGAGGCTGCAGGGTGCTTGAAAACAAGTTTTTGATTCTCGGGACCGTAGATATGTAAGCGTGGAATGAAAAATAAATACATCTGCCTGAGACTTGTGTGCAAAGCCACACTCCATCTCCGCCCGAACAATGCTTTTCCTTCATAGCAAAAGAATATATTTAAGCTCGGCAAAGAAAGTATCTCAAGGAAAGCCACTGGAAAACATATTGAGGATATCCTGCCTGCTTCTCCAAAGATAATTCAAAGATAGGTTTTCTCAGGAAAGAATATAAATGCAGTGTCGTAGTGGGGGTTTTGTAAATTCCTCGGTGCGTTTAACTGCTCAGGCAGTGCAGGGACTGTCATGTTTGCAGGCTCCGATTGCATTGCTTCCCTTAAAAAAAAAAAAAAAAAAAAAAAATCTTTGTACGTGAAATGATTTTGTTATTTTTATTTTTTTTATATTTTTTTGGAAAGCAGAGCCTGCAACACCGAATGCGTCTTGCAGCCCTGGTCACTAAAGGCGCGGGCAGCAGCGTGGGGGTGGGTTGGGGTGGGCTTGAGGGTGGTTTGGGGGTGATTTGGGGGTGGTGTGGGGGTGGGGTTGGGGTTGGTTTGGGGGTGGCAGCCAGGACGGGGCTGTGCAGATGGTGCTGGATCTGGTGGCTCCGCTGGGAGAGGAGCCGGGCATGGGGGCGCCCGGCAGCACAGAGCCCCTGCGCGAGCTCCCAGCTGGTGTCGCTTGGCTGGGATTGTAACGCTCCGGCAGGGAGAAAACTTGATAATTTCTGAATGTCAAAGAGCAGAGGTGGCACTTGGGTTTAATTTGTTTTTCGGGATGGGAAGCATCGGACTTGCTGGCCTTGTAAAAGCTGAGTTGCTGAGACTTGCTTTTGCAAAATGTTCTTTTAATGTCGCACCCTGTGTGCAAACCAAAATAAGTGTCGACTGAAACATTTGGCAAAACGGGGTTTTAAAAAGCTGGAAATCGTGACTAGAAGCGCCATCAGAGGAGCAGCGGGATCTCCCTGCCCTCCTGTTCCACGCACGCCAGCTTCTGTGCCTCCCCGCCACTGAAGCACGCGCTGGTTCCCCTGTTACCCCCGATTGATTTATTTGTGTGTGTGTGTGGTCTTTAAAACTCTGCATAAAACTGCTGTATTTAACCGTTAGACCCTGACCATCTGCCGGGGCAAGAATCCATTTGTTGGACTCCTAAATCTTCCCAACCTCAAGCACTAAAAGAGCAGCTGCTGCAGGACCTGAAGCTCCGCTTGCTTCTCCCTGGGCGCCGTGGGGACGGCGTGGGGCAGCACGGCCCAGCGGAGGGAGCATTCCCGGGGGTGCTCTCCCCATCGGGGACGGACTCTGTTCTTCCAGCCTGGGGTTTGCTCTGCAAGGAGGAAGTGCGGCAGGCTTTGCGGCATCGCTCTTCTTTATTCTCTTATGCTGCCCACACTATTGAGTCCTTTCCTGAAGATACGTTAATTTAAATTTTTTTTTTGGAGAGACAGAGCAGAGTGAATGGGTGAAGAGGAGCCTCCTCATTTCAGTGTGTTTTTATGTGAAGAAAATATAACATTACCCTTGTTAGAACAAACTTAATTGATTTTTGGCTGACTTCCATGTTTCGGTGGTAGCGTTTCATGTGTCGCCATCTCTGCCTCTCTTCTGTATTTCATCCCTTCAGATATAAACCCAGTGTTTATTTCTCGGCAATTATGCATGTCTGGAGGAATGTAGTAAATCGTACTACTATATTGTCCTCAATATATGCATATGTTTTTACCGCCCCCCCAAAAAATCGCTTATGCAAATAGGTTGAGAGGAAAAGAAATACGTAGTGTTGTGGCTCTTCTCCTTCATGAATGTTGATGGGTTTCTGTAGCAAGAAGCTTCTCTCTGCAGTCGGAGCAGCTGTAAACTTATTGCAAGGGATAATTTAAAGAAATTTCCTGTTCGTAGCCGCTCCTGTGAGTGATAAGAGAAAAGAAGGGTGTTAGCCATGCTCTGTTGATGCTCCCATCGTTTTAGCCCTGGCTCCTGATTGTCTTTGCTGTACGTGTATTAATTTTGTTATAGAGTGTTTGAGGGACTGCCCGTGTCCATGGGCACAACCCCCCGCAGGCAGCTCCATCCTTGTACCCCATTGCCCCGGGGCTCCCCTGGACCCCGACCACTCCAGCCGCGCCATTCCTGTCTGGCTCTGTAACCCTTTGACAAATGCCCTTGGTGATGGGGTGGCCCAGTGGCATCCCTCGATGTACTTTTCTGGGCTTGAAGGCCATTATGAGTTCCCCCTCGTCGTTTCCTTTGCCTCTTGTTTTCATAGAACCATAGAATCATTCAGGTTGGAAAAGACCCTTGGGATCATCGAGTCCAACCATCAACCCCACTCTACAAAGTTCTCCCCTACACCATATCCCCCAACACCACGTCTAAACGACTTGTAAACACATTCAGGGATGGTGACTCCACCACCTCCCTGGGCAGCCTGTTCCAGGGTCTGACCACTCTCTCGGTGAAGAATTTTTTCCTAATGTCCAGCCTAAACCTACCCTGTTGCAGCTTGAAGCCATTCCCTCTTGTTCTATCACTAATTACCTGTGAGAAGAGACCAGTCCCAACCTCTCGACAACGTCCTTTCAAGTAGTTGTAGAGAGTGATGAGGTCTCTCCTCAGCCTCCTCTTCCTCAAACTAAACAGTCCCAGCTCCTTCAGTCGCTCCTCATAAGATTTATTCTGCAGGCCCTTCACCAGCTTCGTTGCCCTCCTCTACGCTCGCTCCAGTGCCTCGATATCTCTCTCGCATTGAGGTGCCCAAAACTGGACACAATACTCAAGGTGTGGCCTCACCAGTGCTGAGCACAGGGGGACAGTCACTGCTGGTCACGCTGTTTCTGATACAAGCCAGGGTGCCATTGGCTTTCTTGGCCACCTGGGCACACTGCTGGCTCATGTTCAGCCGCTTGTCAATTAGAACCCCCAGGCCCTTTTCTGAAAAAATTTTCCCGGCATTAACATCTGCTCGGGGCAGATCTGCAAAAACCAGGGAAGTTTTACATTGCTGTGCCCCCGTACTGCGTCCGCAGGAGGCCGTGGGTGGTGGGACCATGGGGACCGTTGCTCGGGGACCCTGGGAGCGGAGCTGTGAGGAGAAGGCGGGGGCTGGCTCCCGGGTCATCTCGTGGTCGAGCAAAGCCCTCGGGAGGAGGATTTTGCCTTTCCAGACAACACAGCCTGGCTTCAGAGCCGGCTGAAGGAGCTTTATTACTTGTTTTTTATGATGCTAGCTTGAAATAAAAACAAACAAGGGAAGGGTTTCAGCTGTTTGTCTTTTGCCGATGTATTTATCACCTTAAAAGACTTAACCAGGTAGTGAAAAATTCAATAAAAAACCTGACCGCATCAGTCTGAAATAACACTGATGTTCAGCGTTGGCTCGCTTGTTATATGGATGCTGTGAAACTATTTGGAGTCTTAAATCTTTTGTTATCTATGGAATAATCACAAAAGTGTTAAAATCTGATCTGTAAATCTTGTGGGCCATTGAGGCTGTTCTCCCCCACCCCATGTTTGTCTGGTTTTCATTCCTCACCAGAAGTAATTGCTTTCCATGACACACTTAAAGGATTGCTCCCATTCCTTCATGTTTTATAGCTGTGCTATTGCAGCACTAAAAATATTTAATATTATTTAATCTGCTTTTGTAATGAATCCCAGACAGCCTTCGTTTGGTTGTTCTGCTGGCAACAGTAGCGTCACCTTCGTCTGCAGCAGACGGCTCCCGGCCTTAATAGCTCCCTTGTGTCCGGAGCTGCATGCTCAGGTGGAGTCAAAATTAAATAGCTTTAAAAATATCACTTTGATCCAGCCAAAGCTCAGGACACACAGCAACGCAAGTGGTTTGTGCGGGCCTGGGGGGAGGGGTTGGCTCGGCTGCTTCCAGCCGCCACCTCACACACCAAGGAAAGGTCCACCCCCTGTGAGATCTGCTGGGGCTCACGCAGATCCATCACGCTCCGTCACGCAGCTGGTGGGGGTCCAGCCATCAGCTTGGTGTGATGGAACCGCAGCTCCAGCAAGGGAGTGGGTTTGTCCCCGGGAAAGCACAGGCTTTATGCTCCGGGGAGCGAGCGATGAGGGGAGGAGAGGACAGAGGTCCCTTCCTGCCACTCTCCAAGCCACCTCTCGGCATCCCACCTTGCTCAGGAGCGCATCCCGGCAGCCGGTGGGTCTGGGCACGCTGAGACCTCCCTCACTCCGCTGGGCCCTTCCTCCGGTGGCCTCTGAAAGCTTTGCTGCCTGACTCTGGGCGATGGGGACTTCTTGGGACTGGTGTTGGGAGATCTTCGGTTTTATCCCCTTCTGCCGCTAGCCTCACCGAAGGCCATTAACTCCATGGACAGACAGCTGATGTGGTGAGAAACAGCCATGATACGGAGGGGAAAAACAATAGTTTGCTTCTAAAAAGAGAGAAACCATCTAATTGTGTCCCAGAAGCTCATGTCAAACTCTCATCCCTCTATCAGAGATCACCTCTGCCCTCGGCTGGGCAGTGACAGTGTCATACGGGTGCTCAGGCTGCTGCGGGTGATGACAGCACCAGCACTGGCGCCAGCCCGTTCATAGGATGCTGGTTCTTTTACCCACCCATTGCCAGTTCAACTGGGAGCGAGGGCAGCTGCGTTACCATTGACTGGCTCGGCAGAGCAATAGTCTGAGCAGGCCT